>NC_058521.1:33988856-34305106 GCF_904849725.1 Hordeum vulgare subsp. vulgare | reverse complement strand
GTGACCAAGTCGCCAGAGCAACTGCGGTTCTTGCGAGAGGGGGTGAATCTTGCTTTCTTCAAAAGGAAATCAGGGTCCATGTAAGCATGAGGGTGAGACATGGGCACTTTCCCGCAGATCCTCCTCGCTGGTCTAGGGGAAGAAGAAGGTGAGTCGAAAGAAATGGAAATTACCTCGACTACATCATTCTTGCTCTCATCATCGTCGTCCTATATGTATGGATATATGGTATAAGCTTAAGTCGGAACACACAGAGAAGGGACAAGGAAAAAACCTTACCTCAGAATGTGCTTCGTCTGCATGAGAGTCGCCAACAAAAGATGAATCTTTTGTGGCGGTTTTCTTCTTGCTCACCGTTTTCTTCTTTTTGGTTGGCACCTTGGTGGACTTTGGGGTGACGGTTTTGGGGCACCTCCGCCAAAACACATCGGTTTTCTGATAGACAGAGGCAGGTCTTTAACCGCAAAAGTTGATAAGTATAAACAAGACAAGCGGCGGCTTAGAATCTTACTGGTGGCACCGGGTTGGCACGGCAGAAGCCTTTAAGGCCGATTTCGCTCTATGAGAGTTGGCGGCGACTGGCGCGCTGTGGATGGTCTAAAGTACCATCATAATCGTACATCAACCCATCGCGACGGCTCAAGGGAAGGATATTCCATTCTATCCAGCAGCGGAACGGATCGATCCCGATGAGCCCATTGTTGTTCAGGAATTTCAGATCTGAAAAGAGCGGGATCAACTCCGACTCTTCTTCTTCAGTGAGCTTGTCAAGGAATTTGAAATCCATAGGCAAGAGGTCTGCTCTGAAACCCGGGAGAGGGTTCTCGCCTGGTGGAGAAGTATTTTGGCAGTACAACCATGACTCGGCCCATCCTTTGGGATGGTTGGGCAAAAGAACTGCCGAGAATCCACGCTCACGGCGTCTCTACACGTTGACTCCTCCAAGCTCATGGTTAGGACCGTTGGGGAACTCGGTCTGGCGGTTTAGGTGGAAGAAGTTCCAGAACAAGGGAATCATGGGTTCTCTCTGCAAATACACTTCAGAGAAGACCTAGAACTGGCATAAATTGCTGATGGAATTGGGTCCTAGGTCTTGAGGATGGAGGTTGAGGAAGTGGAGGACGTCTCGGAATTTTTTTGAACCAGGCGGCTTGAATCCACGCTCGAGGTAATCGGTGAAGATCACCACTTCTCGTGGAGCAGGGTTGGGAATCAACTCGCTCGGGGCGGTTCTCCAACCAATAGTTTCCTTGCTATCGAGGAGACCGGCCTTAACGTATTTCTCGAGCATGGCGTCGTCGACTTTGGTTGGCAACCAATCACACCTCGTGATGGCCATAACTACAAAAAAAAGGAGTACGGGGCGACTCAGCAAAAAACTAGAGTGTATTCTAACCCGCTGGTACGGACCCATGATGTTCACGAAGGGGTTTGTTAACCCGGCAAAATATTCTAACCCGCTGGTACGGGTTTGTGGTGCTCACAAAGGGTTTGATAACTCGCCAAACAGTTGACGTGCATCATGGCCCGTTATCTGGGCGTCTGCGAGTATATCTTCGGGGGTTGTTCTAACTCGCCCTCCAGACTGGAAGAAAGGGCATCCTGGCTACCGTAATGAAATTGAGTCGCTATGAAGGCTGAAGTTAAAACGCGACTCTCAAAAGTGTTCTTTTCCTTAGAGATATTCTCGATAGGTGAATAAACATGTTTCTATACACACACGGTAAATTATGGATCTACGGACAGAGTAAAATAAGAAGATATCGCCTGAAGTAATGATGATGAACTACGCGTATAATGCAAATTACAGTGTTGGTCAACAGAACATGGGTTTGAACTGACAAGAGGATGTGATTAAAATGGCCGACGCCTATCACTATCTAAAGCTAATCGCTGGAGCGGGGAACAGATTTAGAACAGTTCGAAATGTTCATCCTGCTATGGAGCTGGCTCGCAAAGAAGCTACGGTCATGGCGTTCTCGGTCTAGACCTTAGAGGGGAAGGTGTGTACCTGTCAACAGAAGATCGCCGCCGGGAGCGAAGGCTCGGAGCTTCGTGTTCCTTGCCGCTCGGAGAGTCGCGGTCGATGGAGAAAGACTCCGGGAGCCGGGGACGACGCCGGAGTGCTGGAGCTCGAAGATGGTGCCGGGATGTCGGTGCACGGAGATGGAGAGCACGGGGAGGACGAAGAAGAAGACGAAGACGAAGATGAGATGGGGGTTGGTGACGAGGTTCCTCTCCCCCCCATTTCTCACGTTATTTAAAGGGCAGGAACGGAAGACGAGGCTGTCAAGGCGGAGATCGAGGCGACAAGTCAGTAAACGCAATGATGGCGCCTAGATTTTCAGCATAAGCAATTATGGGCGAAAGATTCGTGCTACTAGAACAAAAGACCTTCCAATGGCACCAGAAACAAGCGTGCTGATGGGAGACTATTCTTGTCTTGATTCTCCTCAGCAACAGCATCAGGAATCCTTCTACTACGGCTACGCCTTTAGGGACTTCCTAGGCAAATATGCAAAGGATTCCCCCGTGGCCTTGGAGCCTTGCGTTGGTGTTCCCTCGAAGCGGAAAGGGTGATGTAGCACAGCGGTGGTAAGTATTTCCCTCAGTTTTGAGAACCAAGGTATCGATCTAGTGAAGGAGTATCACAAGTACCTGCACAAACACAAAGAGCTTGCTCCCAACGCTATGAAGGGGTTGTCAATCCCTTATAGATTTTTTGCCAAGTGAGAACTGAAAGCAACAAAGTAACAATGCAAATTGAAAGCGAAAGTGGAAATGATAGGTGTGAATAGACCCGGGGGCCGTAGTGTTCACTAGTGGCTTCTCTCATGAAAGCAAGTAGACGGTGGGTGAACGAATTACTGTCGAGCAATTGATAGAACCGCGCAAAGTCGTGATGTTAAATATGGCAATGATTATATCTATAGGCATCACGTCCAAAACAAGTAGACCGATACTTTTTGCATCTACCACTATTACTCCACACGTCGACCGCTATCCAGCATGCATCTAGTGTATTAAGTTCATGAGAACAGAGTAACGCCTTAAGCAAGATGACATGATGTAGATGGACAATCTCATATCTACGACAAAGCCCACCTTGTTACCCTTGATGGCAACAACATGATGTGTGCCTTGCTGCCCTTTCTGTCACTGGGAAAGGTCACCACACGGTATGAACCCAAAACCAAGCACTTCTCCCATTGCAAGAATCATAGATCTAGTTGGCCAAACAAAACCCAAGACTCGAACAGACTTACAAGGATATCAAATCATGCATATAAGAAATCAGCAAAGACTCAAATATATATCATAGATAATCTGATTACAAATCCACAATTCATCGGATCTCCACAAACATACCGCCAAAGAGGATTACATCGGATAGATCTCCATGAAGATCATGGAGAACTTTGTATTGAAGATCCAAGAGAGAGAAGAAGCCATCTAGCTACTAACTACGGACACGTAGGTCTGAAGTGAACTACTCACGAGTCATTGGAGGGGCGATGATGTTGATGAAGAAGCCCTCCAACTCCAAAGTCCCCTCCGGCAGGTCACCGGGAAGGGTCTCCAGATGAGATCTCGCAGAAACGGAAGCTTGCGGCGGCGGAAAAGTGTTTTCGTGGACGCCCTGATTTTTTCTGGATTTTTAGGGAATTTATAGGCCAAAGACCTAGGGCAGGGGAGCGCCAGGGGGGCCAGAAGCTTGGTTGCCACGGCCTCCCCCCTGGCCGCGGCAACAGGGCTTGTGGGTTCCCTGTGGGCCCACTTGCTTGGCTCTCAAGCCTCCCGATCTTCTTCCGTTGTGGAAGAAATCATTTTGGGGATTTTATTCCGTTTGGACTCCGTTCCAAAATCAGATCTGAAAAGAGTCAAAAACACAGAAAAAACAGGAACTCGCACTTGGCACTGAGTTAATAAGTTAGTCCCAAAAAAGATATAAAAGGTAAACAAAACATCCAAAGTTGACAAGATAACAGCGTGAAACCATCAAAAATTATAGATACGTTTGAGACGTATCAAGCATCCCCAAGCTTAACTCCTGCTCGTCCTCGAGTAGGGAAGTGATAAAGAATGAATTTTTGATGCTTTCATGCTACCTAACATAGGTGTCCTTTGTAACTCCTCTTATGTGACGTGAATGTTCAGATCCATTCAAAACAATAGTTTGCTATTGACGTGGAAACAATAATACTTCAAGCAAACTAGCAAGGTAATCATGAACTTTCGAAATAACAAGGCCAAAAGAAACTTATCCCTACAAAATCATATAGTCTGGCTATGCTCTATCATCATTGCACAACGAATTTAAATCATGCACAACCCCGGTATTGGCCAAGTAATTGTTTTCACACCTTTACTTTCTCAAACTTTTTCAACTCTCACGCAATACATGAGCGTGAGCCATGGTTTTAGCACTATAAGTGGTGTGGAGTGTGGTGGAGGTTGCAAGAAAAACAAGGAGAAGATGGTCACATCAACTAGGCATATCAATGAGCTGTGGATATGCTCATCAATATATATCAATGTGAATGAGTAGGGATTGCCATACAAATGATGCACTAGAGCTAAGAGTATGTGAAAGCTCTTAAAGAAAACTAGTGGGTGTGCATCCAACTTGCTTGCTCACGAAGACCTAAGGAAAATTTGAGGAAGCCTATCATTAGAATATACAAGCCAAGTTATATAATGAAAAATTCCCACTAGTTATATGGTGGTGACAAAACGAGAGACTCTCAATCATGAAGATCATGGTGCTTAATATGCACAAGTGTGGAAAGGTGGTAGCATTGTCCCTTCTCTCTTTTTCTCTCTTTTTTTTGAATGGGCTCTTTGGCCCCTTTTTTTTATTTTGGTGGGCATCTTTGGCCTCTTTTATTTGCTCACATGGGACAATTCTCCATCAATGATGATCATCACACTTACAACTCAAAACTTAGAGAAACGATGACTCTATATGGAATGCCTTCGGTAGTGTACCGTGACAATGATCTAGCATGGCATGGACATTAATGGAAACATCATGCTAGCTATCTTACGATCATGCAATGGAAATGTAGACGTGGTGGCACATGTCATGGTGGTAGTTGCATGGCAATATATCTCGGAATGACTTTGAAAAAGCCATAGTAGGTAGGTATGGTGGCTGTTTTGAGGGAGGCTAATGGTGGGTTTTGTGCACCGGCGAAAGTTGCACGGCACTAAAGAAGATAGTGATGGTGGAAGGTGAAAGTGCATCTAAACCATGGACTCAACATTAGTCATGAAGAACTCATATACTTGTTGCAAAAGTTTTATTAGTAATCGAAACAAAGCATTCAACGCATACTCCTAGGGGAAGGGTTGGTAGGTATAAAACATCGCGCGATCTCGACCGCCACGCGAAGGATGACAATCAATAGACTAATCATGCTCAGACTTCATCACATAGCGGTTCACCATATGTGCATGCTACGAAAATCACTAACTTCAACACAAGTATTTCTAGATCCACAACACCTTACTAGCATAACTTCAATATTACCATAACCAAAACTCAAAACTAGTTGAGATGAATTAAACTTCTCTAACTATTCAATGCACATGAAGGTGGAAGTTTTCGTATCCCTTTGGATAACTACCCCTTTTGAGACTACTTTCAAAGCATAGATCAGCTACCAAGCCACGCACCTCCGTGCTCTAAAAGATATAAGTGAAGCACATAGAGCAAAAGCATCTAGCTCAAAAGATATAAGTGAAGCACATGTGAGCTGAATTGTCTAACCAAAGGATAAAAGTGAATCTCGACAAAATCACGGTGAGTGCATGTCTCTCTCTCTAGGTGTGCAGCAAGGATGATTGTGACACAACAACACAGAAAAAATAAAAGACTCCTACGATACAAGACGCTCCAAGCAAAACACATAACATGTGGTGAATAAAAATATAGCCCCAAGTAACGTTACCGATGGATTGAAGACGAAAGAGGGGATGCCTTCCCGGGGCATCCCCAAGCTTAGGCTTTTACGGCATCCTTGAATCAACTTGGGTTGCCTTGGGTATCCCCAATCTTGATCTCTTGCCACTCTTTATCTTTTTGTCCATAAGAACTTCAGCCAAAACTTGAAAACTTCACAACACGAAACTTAAACAGAAACTCGTGATAACATTAGTATAAGAAAGCAAACCACCACTTCCTTAGGTACTGTTGCAAACTTAAATTCTACTTATGTTGATGTTGTCTTACTGTATTTTCAATCTTCCATGGCTAATACCCCCGATACTATCCATAGTTTCATCAAAATAAGCAACCAACACAACAAAAACAGAATCTGTTAACAGCAGACCAGTGTGTAGCAATATGTATACTTCGTATACTTCTGATACTTCAAAAATTACGACAGTCCGAAGAATTTGCGTAGCAATCAGTAGCAAAAAGAATCAACTCAAAAGCTCTTGCATAACAAAAATGAAAATTCTTTTCGTGAGCAGAAAGTTTCTGTTTTTTCCAGCATGACCAAACGATCATCCCCAAGACTAATAATAACGGTTTTGCTTGGCACAAACGCAAAAAGAAACACAAAAAACACAATCATAACATAATTATGAAAGTGTGGAAAACACAAAACAGAAAGAAAAAGGATAGATTCGTTGGGTTGCCTCCCGACAAGCGCTATTGTTTAACGCCCTGAGCTAGGCATTGAATGATGCTCTCACAAAAGACAAGAATTGAAGCACAACGAGAGCATCCTAAAGCATGTAAAAATCACATCTAAGTCTAACATACTTCCTATGCATAGGCATTTTATAGGAAAATAGATTGCCAAGACAACCAATAGTTGCCATATGCAAGGAAGAAGAAAGAGACAATAGCAATCTCCACATAACGAGAGGTAATTTGGTAACATGAAAGTTTCTACCACAATATTTTCCTCTCTCATAGCAATTACATGTGGGGTCATATTCGAATTCAACGATATAGCTATCACATAGGATATTATTTTCATGATCCACATGCATGCAAAGTTGACGCTCTTCAAAAATAGTGGGATTGTCATCTAAAGTCATGACCTCTCCAAACCCACTTTCAATAATATTGCAAATATCATATTCATCTTGAGGCTTGAACAAATTTTCAAGATCGAAAGAAAAATTATCACCCCAATCATGATCTTTGCAACAAGTAGTGGACGTAACAAGACTAGCATCCCCAAGCTTAAGGTTTTGCATAATTTTAGCATGATTGTCACTAATAGAGTTTATAGTGAAACCATTGCAATCATGCTTTTCATTCAAAGAGACCTCGTGAATCACTTCATGAATTTCTTCATCACGAATTTCAGATTCACGCATCTCAAGCAAAACTTCATAAAGAGAGTTGAGTGCACTCAACTTACTAGGAAATGGTTCCACATAAGTGGATCTCTTAGAGAGATTAGCAACTGGATGAGGATCCATATCACTAGATTTTCAGCAAGCGAAGATGCAAGCATATTGAAGGCACATGGCACACAAGCGAACAGAAAGAAAGCGAGGAAAACGGGTGGAAAAAGAAGGCAAAAAACAAAAGAAAACGACAAATGTGAAGTGGGGGAGAGGAAAACGAGAGGCAACTGGAAAAAAAGTAAATGCAAGAGATGAGTTTGTGAGACCTACTTGGATAGATCTCTCCTTCCCCGGCAACGGCACCAGAAATTACTTCTGCTACTGCAACAATAGACCTTCCAACGGCGCCACAAAATGGTGTGCTGATGGGAGACTATTCTTGTCTTGATTCTCCTCAGCAACGGCACCAGGAATACTTCTGCTACGGCTACGCCTTTAGGGACTTCCTATGCAAATATGCAAAGGATTCCCCTGTGGCCTTGGAGCCTTGCGTTGGTGTTCCCTCGAAGCGCAAAGGGTGATGTAGCACAGCGGTGGTAAGTATTTCCCTCAGTTTTGAGAACCAAGGTATCGATCCGGTGAAGGAGTATCAGAAGTACCTGCACAAACACAAAGAGCTTGCTCCCAACACTATGAAGGGGTTGTCAATCCCTTATAAATTGTTTGCCAAGTGAGAACTGAAAGCAAAAAAGTAACAAAGCAAAGTGAAAGCGAAAGTGGAAACGATAGGTGTGAATAGACCCGGGGGCCGTAGTGTTCACTAATGGCTTCTCTCATGAAAGCAAGTAGATGGTGGGTGAACGGATTACTGTCGAGCAATTGATAGAACCGCGCAAAGTCGTGACGTTATCAATGGCAATAATTATATCTATAGGCATCACGTCCAAAACAAGTAGACCAATACTTTCTTCATCTACTACTATTACTCCACACGTCGACTGCTATCCAGCATGCATCTAGTGTATTAAGTTCATGAGAACAGAGTAACGCCTTAAGCAAGATGACATCATGTAGATGGACAATCGCATATCTACGACAAAGCCCACCTTGTTACCCTTGATGGCAACAACACGATGTGTGCCTTGCTGCCCTTTCTGTCACTGGGAAAGGTCACCACACGGTATGAACCCAAAACAAAGCACTTCTCCCATTGCAAGAATCATAGATCTAGTTGGCCAAACAAAACCCAAGACTCGGAGAGACTTACAAGGATATCAAATCATGCATATAAGAAATCAGCAAAGACTCAAATATATATCATAGATAATCTGATCAGAAATCCACAATTCATCGGATCTCGACAAACACACCGCCAAAGAGGATTACATCGGATAGATCTCCATGAAGATCATGGAGAACTTTGTATTGAAGATCCAAGAGAGAGAAGAAGCCATCTAGCTACTAACTACGGACCCGTAGGTCTGAGGTGAACTACTCACAAGTCATTGGAGGGGCGATGATGTTGATGAAGAAGCCCTCCAACTGCAAAGTCCCCTCCGGTAGGGCACGGGGAAGGGTCTCCAGATGAGATCTCGCGGAAACGGAAGCTTGCGGCGGCGAAAAAGTGTTTTCGTGGACACCCTGATTTTTTTGGATTTTTAGGGAATTTATAGGCCAAAGACCTAGGACAGGGGAGCGCCAGGGGGGCCACAAGCTTGGTTGCCGCGGCCTCCCCCTGGCTGCGGCAACAGGGCTTGTGGGCTCCCTGTGGGCCAACTTGCTTGGCCCTCAAGCCTCCCGATCTTCTTCCGTTCTGGAAAAAATCATTTTGGGGATTTTATTCCGTTTGGACTCCGTTCCAAAATCAGATCTGAAAAGAGTCAAAAACACAGAAAAAACAGGAACTGGCACTTGGCACTGAGTTAATAAGTTAGTCCCAAAAAAGATATAAAAGGTAAACAAAACATTCAAAGTTGACAAGATAACAGCGTGAAACCATCACAAATTATTGATACGTTTGAGACGTATCAATTCGCTGACAGTTACAATGCTTTGGGACTGGAGCCGGGGAGACGAGGCGATAGCCTTCAATACTGTATGGCGACTCAAGTTAAGTACCACGGATGGCGGCTCAACGTTTGCTGGAGGCTGGAAATAAGGAGAGTCGCCCCAAGATCGATGGGAGATTATTGACACGAATGAATTCACGACAATCTAGGGCCTAATGTTGGGGATATTACCTGTGGTTAACTCGCCCTTAATGGGTCGGGTCACCAAAGGGGCGACTCACCTTTGGTTATGCGTCCAGTGGCCCAGGAGTCGTAGGGTTGTTCAAACAGGCCATGTGGATGATGGAACGTCGATGAAGCTCCTGGTCGTGGGGAACACGACGACTAAGAGATAAGGAAAGCTACCAAGAGTATAATGGAAGGACTTTGTAAACCCTAGGGCCTCGACCTGTATATAAAGCCGAGTCCTAGGGAAAGGTCACGCGAGTTAGAGAGAATCGAGAGCTAGGTCATGCGAGTTACACCCTCCTTGTAATCGAAACCACCATTAATGTACACAAAGCATGACGTAGGCTTTTACCTCCTCACGAGGGGCCGAACCTGGGTAAATCTGAGTCTCGCTTTCGCTCACCCCCTTTGAGTCGCCACCAAGGTGCGATGGCTCCATCCTTAAGTACTTTCACGAGGACATTTGCCGTGATAAAACCATTACAATACCCTAACTAGGCAGTGGTACGGCTACGACGGTGAGGAATTCGTCGTCGGCGGCGATTCCCAGCGACGGAGACGCATGGGAATTCAAGGGCGACGACTAGGGGTCCAGAGGGAGCGTAGGGTTTTGGGACGAAACGACTTTGATGAAATGAAATCAAAGATTTGGTCCGCTTGAATATATACCCGTTCGCTGTTGATGTCACCGAGATTACAAAATCGGTGTCACTGAGTTCCTCTATTGTGAGTTGATAGGGAAACTCGGTGGAACCGAGTTTGTGACTCCGATGGTGCCAAGATGGAAATCCTAGATCAACTCTAGAATTCGGTGGAACCCAGTTTGTGAAGTTGGTTTCATCGAGTTCATTCACACAGAGGTTTTGGAGGTCAGCCATTGACCATACGGAACTCCGAGTGCACCTTCACACAGAGGGATCGACAAGTGCTTGTTCAAGTTTTGTGATGAAGCATGAATAGAACTTGAGATGAGATAACATATATAGCTAGAGAAGGGTCCTAGGCATTCTTGTCCATCCAATTGGAAAAGATAAATCAAAAGCCAAATAACAACAATTGGATGTCCTCCAATGATCAAACACATGCAGACCAACATTCTCACACAATAAGAATGATAGAGAAAAACATGGTGAACATGCACACACATCCTAGCAGCTATCAATCACTTGGGCGATGAGAAAGTCATCTATATATGAGTATATTGACATAGGAGCCAAGTAAGAATAATTGATCATAGGGCATACTTATCGTTAAGCGCAAGTGAGGTTACCACTTTTACATAAGCATTAATGTGTTCATATCATTAGGAGATGCTTATACTCAAGTCTTAGAGTAAAGCTCCCTCTTGATATGACATCCCCACTAAGAGGGATTAACTAACCTTGGGTTTTGTCGTAGAAGACTTCAAGTAGGTGAAGTAGTGGTGGATGCTCAATGTTGTTGAAGATCATCTTGAGTTGGGAGTAATCCTTGTTGTTTTCATACTCTTCTCACCTACATGGGTTAGTCCCAAAGCACGAGGAGCATATGCAAGAATATCTATGGACATGGAGTGAAACACAAATGGGATGATGTCCAAAGATCCATTAATTACCTTCTTCATTGCTTACCTTTGGGGGAATGTGTGACTCCTTGAACTAATGCATATGGTTGAGGTTGATTGCAAATAGTTCTTGCCAAAATGAACAAGAGTGAATTTCATTGGCGGAGTCATCCCTCAAGAACTTCCCTAGTTCTTCCTATTGGGGATCCACATTAAATTGATGGGAATCCTTGGAGTTGTGGTAGCACTTGTTGAGGTAGAGCTAGTAGTGTCCTTGGGAACCCACTTGACCTTGGCTTGGGGTTCTTCTTCAAATAGGTCAATGTCATCTTGAAGCATTCCCTTGCCTTTGTGGTCTTGTGGTAGAAGGCCATCTTGTGAGTGTGTTCCTTTGGGAGGAGTGGGATCACACTTCTCCTCTTGGGGAACAAACTTAGGAGTGGGATATGGACCTTCTCCCCAATCATCTCCGTTGACGTTGAAGTAGCCAACACCTTGTTTCTTCTGATGTCCTCCTTGCTTGCGCACTATTTCCTTGAATTGTTTACTTCCGACAAGGCTCTTGAAGACACCTTTCTCTATAATCCCTTCCAATAGATCATTTTCTTGCTTAAGTGTAACTTGGCTAAGAGAATCGTTAGTGGAATCAATAGAGCTACTAGCAAGAACATTATTGGATTTAGCTTTAGCATAGTTGTTACTAGATGAATAAACCTTCTTGCCTTTGTTACTAGTGTTCCTAGGCTTAACTTGTGGAACAAAGTTGGTCAGGAGTAATTGTTTGGCTAGATAAGAAGAACTCTTCTTTCAAAGATCATCATTGATTTCTTTTAAGAACTCATGCTCTTGCTCCAAGTTGATCTTCTCGAAGTGTAGCTTCTCATGGGTTCTTGCAAGCTCTCTATGAGTAGTCTCATGAGCTAACTTAAGAGTTTTAAATTCTTGAGGTAGTCGTTCAATTTCTTTCTTATCATCATCATTCGATTTCTCCTGACTAGCATGATAATTAGCAAGTTCATTTTTAGTGTAATCACTAGTTTTATCAGGAAGCAAGTCATGTTCTCCTAACAAATCATCCTCATCACTATTAAAATCAAGATACTTGGGATGTAATACCTTGGGGCTTTAGCCATGAAGCAGTTTCCGACTCCCTCATTTGGTGAATCAAATAAGTCGTAGGAGTTGGTGGAAACAAGTGCAATCCTGGCAACACCTTCATCTTGACTATAGTCGGAGTTGGAGTGATAGCTTCTCTCGGATTGGTGATCAAACTTGGAGCCAGACACCCATTCACCAACATGGGCTTGATGCCTTCTTCTTGAACTGCTCTTGGTGTATTTGTGCTTCTTCTCCGATTCCTTGCCTCTCCGTGAGTGTCTTCGTTCATAGTGATCTTCTCTACTCCTTCTCTCTCTGTGAGGTGACTCATCTCTTGAGCTTTGTCTTAGAGGTGACTCTTCCCTTCTTTTGTAGGGAGTCGAGCACTCATTTGAGTAGTGTCCGAGCTTCCCACAATTGTAGCAGTTTCGGTCATGACTTGACTAACGCTTCTCTTCATGTCTCGAGCTTGAGCTACTCTCTTTGCCTCTACTCTTATAGAACTTGTTGAATTTTCTGACCATGAGGCTTATCTCTTCATCAGTGACAAGATTGTCCTTTGAAGTAGTGGGAGCATCACATGAAGCTTTATAAGCACCGCTTGACTTGTTGTGCAGCTCATCTTTGTCCTTGAGTGACATCTCATGAGCAACAATCCTACCAATGATTTCAGTTGGCTTGAGATCTTTGTAATTTGGCATAATTTGGATCAATGTGCACACTGTGTCATACTTGCCATTGAGAGCTCTAAGTATATTCTTGATGATGAATTTGTCAGTCATCTCTTCGCTTCCTAAGCCGACAATCTCATTGGTGATGAGAGCTAGCCTAGACTACATTCCAGCGACACCTTCACCATCCTTCATCTTGAACTTGTCATGCTCACTTTGAAGCACATCCAACTTAGATTCTCAGAAAGAATCAATACCTTCGTGCATATCAACCAAAGTATCCCAAATTTCTTTTGCATTCTCAAGACGACTGATTTTGTTGAATACTTCGGGGCATAGGCAGTTGAAGATGACGTTGCAGGCTTGAGCATTAAGTTGCAACATCTTCAGTTCATCAGTTGTCGCATCACAATCTGGCTCATGCCCTTCTCGAAAGAAGTTACTTTGCACACCAACACGAATAACAACCCAAACATGAGGATTAAAGCCAAGAATATGCATTTTCATTTTATGCTTCCAACAAGCAAAATTAGTGACATCAAAATAAGGACCTCTATGATGATAATTTCCCTCACTAGATGCCATGCTCTCCTAGGTTGTTGAACCAATGAAATGGAGACCAAAGCTCTGATACCACTTGTAGGGTCGAAAGTATGTCTACAAGGGGGTGATTAGACTACTTGACGAGATATTTTTTTCCTTTTCCCAATTTTACTTGAGAGGCAGCTATGACAGTTATAACAAGTGAAGTACACCATACACATGCAATTCTAATAGTATAGCAGTGGAAAATAAAACATGCAAGTGTAAAGTACAGGAGTAAGGTAGGGAGATCAAACACATGAGGTTGACATTGCGATTTCTGGCATGGTTCCGATAGGTGGCACAATTGTACGTCCATGTTAGTGGAGATTTCAACCCACGGAGGGTAACGACCGTGAGAGTCCACGGAGGGCTCCACCCATGGAAGGTCCACAAAGAAGCGGCCTTGTCTATTCCACCACGGCTTGCGTCCACGGAGGACTAGCCTTACTCACGGTAGATCTTCACGAAGTAGGCTATCTCCTTGCCCTTACAAACATCTTGGTTCAACTCCACAACACGAAGTAGGAGCCTCCCAAGCGATACCTAACCAATCTAGGAGGCACCACCCTCCAAAAGGTGATAGATGTGGTAGATCAATGAACTCCTTGATCTTGTGCTTCTAAAGATTGTCTCCTCAACACAAATCACTCTCTCACAGAATATGCATGGGTAGGAGAGGTTGATTTGGTGGAAAGCAGTTTGGGGAGGCTCGATATCAAGTTTCAAATGATAGGATTGGAATATCTTGGTCTCAACACATGAGTAGGTGGTTCTCTCTCATAAAATGGATCTGCCAATGAAGTGTGTTCTGAGTGCTTCTCCCACGAATGAGAGGTGGGTGAAGGGGTATATATCGGCAGCAGCCAAAATCCAACCGTTACACACAAAAAAGGCAAACTCGGTGACAACGAAGTTGAAAACTCGGTGGTGCCGATTAGCACTAAAAGTGTGAACTTTTGAATCTCGGTGAGACCGATATATGAAACTCGGTGGCATAGAAAAGGTGACTAATGGTCAGATAGACAAACTCGGTGGCACCGATACTCAAACTCGGAAATTCCGATTTTATGTATCTTGGCAACAGAATGTTGGTCACACTGAACTCGATAGCACCGACTTGGTTTTGGTTGCACCAATTTGGTGGGAATGACTAGGGTTTTTGTATGAGGTCAAACTCGGTGGGTTCGATATGGAAATGTTGGTGACACCGAATTTGTGTATGTGGATCTTGACAGAGTGGATATGTGGGAAAAATGACTCAGTGTTTTGGTGGCTAACTTTGAGCATTTGAGCAATCAGTTCATTTTACCACCTCACCGCATTTTAATAGTATTGGCTTTCCTATGGATTCAAAAGTGATTTCACAAATTTAAAATGAAAAGTCTTCTAGCTTGAAGCTTGAGCCAACATTGTTCCTTTCTTGCATCCAGGGGCATCTCCACATAAACGTTAAGCCATAGCATCTTTTCAACTTTTTCTGAAATATACTTGGAAAACATATTAGTCCAATGATGCATATATTGTGATCAATTACCAAAACCACCCTAGGATCAATTGTGCTTTCACCCCCAGTACTACGTTTCGTACTTCTAGTGTCTCGCGCTTTACTCCAAGTAAGATCCCACTAGACCTTCGTCTTGGAGGTAAGCAATGCCAATCAAAGTCGATACCACCTCAGAAGGTATTGAGAAGCTGATGCGTAAAATTATCCCTACCATTCTCAAGGAAGGCAATGAAACCTAATTTATGTTCTATCGATGCATCCGTAAGGAACGTTCTTTTAGCTAAGTCTACTAGACCTCTCCTATTCTAAAAAATTCCTTTCATCTCTCATCATGTTTTTTTTGCGGTCCTAGCTCTAGCACTTCTACGCACATCAGAAACTAGATAGATCTTCCTCTTCCATTTACGTTTTGGCTTCTCTTCTCCTTGATCCCGATCCATATAACCGGTCTCAGGAGTTAAAAGAGACGTCGTTAACAAAGGAGCCATATACCCCTCTGTGCCACTTTCCGCCTCCTCACTCCGTTGTCCATCAGGTGACACTAAATCCTGACACAAAGAATTCAGTGATCGAACACTAATGCATTAATTTCATAATCATTCATCGGTTTTACTGCTGCAATATCACGAGCTATGTCCATGGCCCTATCATCCTCCAGGTCTAACAAGTCTAAAGTTTACTTCGGGAAAACCATATATTTGACAAAATGCATCGTCGTAAAGGGATATACTAGAGCCATATAACACGTATGAGCAGAGAGGCAAAGACATCCATATCATTTCATACCACTCGCAGCCCATGCATTGTATCCTACTCCCTCCGTTCCTAAATATAAGTCTTTCTAGATGTTTCACTAATGGACTACATACGGATGTATATAGACATATTTTAGAGTATAGATTCACTCATTTTGCTCCGTATGTAAACACCTAATGAAATATCTTAAAAGACTTATATTTAGGTACGGAGGGAGTACCAAGTAACTGAGACCATATCTCATTGTCACAGCCCTCCAAAATGGCATATAATTTTTTTGGTGCCTGCTCCACTTCTCCAACCATTACGTCGATTAGGAAGTAGCTACCTAGCTAGTACCTCCATCATCTTTCTCTCTCTCGGGGCACACCTGTGGGGTCTGTCGCCTTCTCACTATCCACCAACCTCACTGTTGCTAGCCCCCATCCCTAATCCCTATGCGTCTACCACACCTTCTATCCCACCCACACGAACACAGACCCCTATACAAGAATAATGTACCACTCATGACCTAATCACACACAGATCCTTCTCGTTCCATTCCCCTAGCTTCGAAGAAGAAGCTTCCCGGACAAAAGCGCACACGCACACACATCTTCTCGATCGTAGCAGCACCCTTGTTGTTGTTGCGGCCAGGGTGTTGCAATGGCAACTGCCGCTGATGCCCCGGATCTATCGCTCCATATCAGCCCGCCGTCACCAACCGGCAAGGCCGGGAGCGGCCGCGGGGACGAAATGGCCATCTCTGCGGAGTCCACAGAGCTCTGTCTAGGGCTTGACATGGCGGCTGGGCGACAGCGGGGCGAGGTCAGCAATGGCCACTCCGATCCTGAGCAGCGGCTGCACCAACCTAGTCAGATTCCGAGATTCAAGAAGAGCTCCGCTGACAGCCAGGCGGGCTCCTCCGGCGGTGCAGCGAGATCTGGGAGTGTCGGCAAGAAGAGCTCCAGGGCTCCAAGGATGCGGTGGACGACGGCGCTCCATGCGCACTTCGTGCAGGCGGTCCAGCTCCTTGGCGGCCATGAGAGTACGTTCATGAAACTGGATTCAATTTGCTCCTTTTGTTGTTTCGATTACGAAGACCTGTTGGTCGATCAACACGGTGCCCGTTCATAATAATGACACGGCCGGCTCGATTTCTCTGAATTTTGAAGGAGTCAATATGACGGTGCAGTCTTATTGTGACTTCGTTATCTGATTATCTGAATGTTAGCATATGCATAAGTGCATGTGTTATATAGGGTTTGTACTATCATTTGGATTTCGGGTCTGTCTGTGTTCCAGCATTAAGCTATATATATTTCCTATCTTCAAGGAGCAACACCGAAATCAGTCTTGGAGTTGATGAACGTGAAGGATCTCACACTGGCTCATGTCAAGAGCCATCTTCAGGCAAGTAACTAGAACCCATCTCTCTTTCTCTCTCTCTCTCGTCCTTAGTTTTCTTGTTAGTTTAGCAGCAATCAAAAACGAAACAAAAAAGTAGTCTTTCTTGTACGACTCCTTGATCGCTCCTTTTTTTCCTTCGTACTGGTTATTAGCTTTAGCCAAGTACTTCATGTCCTTTTCACCAGCTGCTAATCTCTTGCGTCTAGTTTACATCACTATAAACTTGTTTAATTAATTAGCACATTACATGAGTACAACAAATGGCAGCAGGAGTACTTATTTCTAGTCGCTTCACTTGATGCAGATGTACAGAACAGTCAAGGGCACTACTTCGGACAGATCATGTGCGGCAGGTAAAATTCTGCGCCTAGCTGTTTGTTTTCTTCTTTTAAGAGACAAATTTTCTTGTCCGAGTCGATCACACAGTAAGGTCAAATCACATAATGCCATCTGAATTATTGGCATGGGTTATATGTGATATTTTTGCCGGCGCATGTTATAGATATCCGTAAATTCAATATGAGTCCCTTATACAAAACAAGCGCTGAAAATTCAAGAGATAAAAGATGCATAGTTGTGTTTGTAAAACACATACGGAATTTTCCAAGGCCTCCACGGGCAAACTTATATTTCCATGTTTTCTTGCGGGGATATATTTCCCCGTTCTTTGTTTCTTTATTTTTATAAATTGATTGGTCAAACATGCATACATGGTGTGGTGTGTTCTGCAGGCCATGGCCAGATAAGAGACATGGGCTTTATGAGGAGAGGTGGTGAAGTGGATGGGTTTGACATGTTTAGCAACATCATTTCTAATACAAGGTTTGCAAATATTGTACATTTCATTAATGCTAATAATAGTAATGTTGGATATAGTCATGTTGAACGATATGCATAATTTCATTACTCTGAAAAGTCTGCAGCCTCTATATTTGCTCCATTTGATTTTCTTAAAGAGGACCTTATTTATTTTTTGTATATTATGCGCACTCATGCATTTAAACAAAATAGTACTTTATGCTGAAGTACAAGTGCATGGGGCGGAGTTGAGTTGCATGCCGGAAATTTCGAGGCATCTCAGATATTTTGAATCAGATGGAAACACTACATTTAAATTAAGATGATCATCTGATATATCCCTTTCTAGAATAGGGATTTTCTATACCAAAGAATTATTACAATACACGTTATTGTAATTTTAAAATGTGCCCAGTCTGAAGCTTGATCTATTTTTGTTAAAGTTATGGATATGTGGATCAGAAGGTCCATAGGCATCGAAACTCGCCCATCATTTTTGAAACTAAATGTATAAAACGGCATCAAATAAGCATATTACTTTCCATTTATATTATTGTCCATAGAATAAATCATACTATATATGGCGGAATTTTTTCTATAGAAGATGTGATAATTAAATAGTTTAAAATTGCACCCTGCAATCTGTATGTCTAGATATACATGCATGCCCTCCTATTGAAGCCTGGCGTTGAAATCATGCAATCATGAGATCAAATCCTAGATATGTGTGAATGCATAAGCAACATACAACATGTATTTGAGTATTATGTTGTTCACCATATATGTATAGTGTAAGAGAGTGAGTAGAAGGCGCGAGTAGAAGCAGTCATGTTAGCTAGGGTAGCTTTTAAGAAAGAAAATTGGAGTACATGCATCTAGGAGGACTCTAAGATCAATTTCTGTCAGGTAACTTCATTATATTGTATTAAAATGTTAGAATAATCTATTAATAATTACATATTTTCCGTTTAATTTTTTATTAGTGTCATCAAAAGTATTTATATAAAATGGTAATAATTAGGGTGTAGTATCTTAATTAGCTGTGGGTATTCGGTAATTAATATATACTGCATCTGTAAACAAATATAAGAAGTTTTAGAGACGTGACACAAGTTTGTGGAACTTTTTATATTTGTTTACAGAGGTATAATACTTGTATTTGCAAAATAGT
Source organism: Hordeum vulgare subsp. vulgare (assembly GCF_904849725.1). Classification (NCBI taxonomy): domain Eukaryota; kingdom Viridiplantae; phylum Streptophyta; class Magnoliopsida; order Poales; family Poaceae; genus Hordeum; species Hordeum vulgare. Next base: position 34,286,040 of record NC_058521.1, on the reverse strand, counting down.
TATTCTTGCGTAGAAATGAGATCCTCTCTTGTATTCACATAATGATTTACATGTGAATACAGATTACATATTAATTAGTTACTACCAAGTTTTGAATGATATGCCATAATTGCAATATGAGGAGCCTATTAAGGTTGTTGTCCAACATCCACCTTATATTTTAGTTGACCTAGAATTTCATTTAACTTTTTGTGAAATGACTTGTCACAAAAAATGACTACACTATTGCTTTTTTTAGAAACAATGTACAAACACATAAGATCACATACACTACTGCCTATTTTTAGTGCATGTGGGTGCAGATTATAACATTACTGATTGCAATTTTTTGTTGGTAGCTTACCACGACCGCTTGGTGGCAGATTATAACGTTAGATTAGCTAAAGAGAAACTCAAAGGCCCACACCGGTTCCTTCATTAGGCGGTTATAGTGGTGTAGGTCAGCTCGAGACAAAAAAAGAAAGCAATTTTAACAATGCTCCCTCTTACCCCCTCTTTTCAGATTGGAGATAAGAAGGTAAGAGTTAATTAAATTCACTACTTAATGCAATCAACGGCTCAGATCTATTTTATATGCTTATCTCTCATGTCAAAAGGGAGGTGAGAGGGAGCATGTTAAAAAACCCTTAAAAACAGAAAATATCCGCTAATTTTGGTACGGATATAATTCTAATATTGTAGGCTAGTAAGAGCATCTCCAACAGACGTTTAAAAAGTGCTCCGAGCACTAACAGATTAGTTTTTTGGGCGTCGGACAGCTTCAAAAAAGCTGCAAAACTGTGGGCGCTAAAGATTTTTGGGGACAATGATGTCGGGTGCAGCTTATTTGGGGCGCGGAATCGCGTGCGCTTCATAATTTGCACTGCTTGCTTTTTTGGTCACACGTTTTTACGCGTCTGCTAAAGCAGTGCTGGTCCCGACGCATTAAAAGTGCTAGAGTAACGTGCTATAACTTTTATTAGGCGCAAATTTTTTGCTCGGCTGTTGAAGATGCTCTAAAAAAAAGCTGTAAGAATAGTACAAAGGATGAAAAATACATCTAACGCACAAATTGTGCGGCCTACTTCGACCTACATAGCTAGTTATGTAGCAAAACTAGTGTCGTCTTGCTTAAACATCACTGGTTTATGTGAGAGCATTGGAAATCTATTGGAAATTATGCCTAACGTTTTATTTCATACAACAGTATATGAAAATGACATGAAGCTACATTAATTGAGTGAAAACTAAACAAATACCCTTTTATCATTTTACATCTATGTGTACTTTCTTAAGTACCGTCATATATGACGTTTTAGCAGTTTAAATTAAACTGCTAAAACGTCATATATTAGTGGTTCGTTAGCAGTTTAAATTAAATTAAAAACACATCTCACACGTAGAGAACAAGAATCGTGGTTCGTTAGCTAGCTAAGGTGGCAGTGTTTGATCTGCGCGGGTCTCGTGTGCAGACATATATTGTCCTTGGATGAAGTTGATTCCAAACTCTCATGCATGCGATGCGATGCGAAGGCACTAAAAGCAAGCAACCCTGGCTCTATGCATGCTACTATGGTCCAGTTAACCTCACAGTCACAGCAATATGGAGCCATGCATGTAGCTCCATGGCCATGGGGGACAGGTCCTTAAAGGGAAAGTAACTTCTAGTCCAGCTATCAATCTTGCAAAACATTGTACCTCGATCAGTGCTGCCACCTGCTGGTGAAGATGGATCATGATGCATGGCAAGACTTTCTTTTCCCTCCTGTCCTAACTCGCAGTACGATCTCATGCAGCTGTGTGTGTAGGTGTGTGTGAGAGAGAGAGAGAGAGGGAGAGTCCAGAGAGAGAGAGAGGGAGAGTCCAGAGAGAGAGAGAGGGAGTATTACTACTCCTAGCAGGAAGTAGCAGCGGCGTGCATGCAGCTAGCTACTAGCAGCCTAAGACTCGCTGCATTTGTGATGATCGTCGTTCAGATCCATATAAATTGTCCCCCTGCGCCCGATCAGGAGCTGGCCATGGCGCCGGGTGGTGGTGGCCGGAATCTTGGCGTGAGACAAGTACAACAAGACAAGGGCGCACGCAGCGTGCCTCTGCCTAGATCCACACCCGGCCACCCATCCATCCATCCATCCATCCATCCATCCCTTGTCCTTAGCTTGACCGGCTGAGAAAGCCTGCGCACCCACCCTAGCCTAGCCCCGATGCCCAGCCTCAGGCAGCTTAAATACACAGTGTTGGCGAGTGAGCTAGTGGCGAGCACGGACAAGCCAAGTTGCCAGCGCCGCGTCGCGCATTGCATTAACTTTCACTCAGTCGCGGAGACAGCCACGCTAGCACTACGCCGGCCGCACTGCGCCGCATGCAACAACAGCTTACAGTAGGCAGTAGGCCTCTTCTGCTCGTCGTGTCTGCTGCCATGCCATGCCATGCGTTGCGTAGCACGCTCCTCCCGTTCGCTTCGCTCTGGGCCTTGCATGCGCAGCGCGGGAGTTAATTCCTCCTGCTGGACGCACCAGTTGCTGGCTTCCTCCCTCGTGTAACCATCTGGTGGTTTTAACTATTTCGCTGGCTCTCCTACTCATTGTGTCGATCTGCATGCTGCCCGTGTCTGTCTGCCCACCACCCCCGCAGACACGTCACGAGACTCCTTCCGATTCCGATCTTCACTTCATCAATTAGATCATAAGCTAGCTAGCTTAATTACTTCATTGTGTTAGTAACTTAGTACATATATAGGTTACCTGATGATGGAAACGTTGTTTGTTACGAGTTGCAGAAGGCAGCCATGGGCGTCGTCGCCGGCGGAGCAGCTGCGGCCGCCATTCGCGCAGGACCAAGGCGGAGGCGGCCCGCCGCTACCGAGCGCCTACCTCATGTCCATTCACCAATACTTGATGAAACAAAACCAGGTGATCTTTCGTTAGCTCGTGAACTGCATTGCACAGTGCGCGAACTTCATTTCTTTATTTATTACCTGGATCCTGTCCTTCTGTAGTCACCTGTAGAGGCTCTGAGAGGCTGCTTAATTAGGGCAGTGATATTTGCAGTGTTGGGGGGACAAATGGCATATCATCACTGTGTCCTGGCAGCCCCTCTTCATTGCCAGTAGTCCTAACGCATGCCACGTTGTTGGTTACGTTCCCTCGAGACTCAGTACAATATATTAGTGGACACACTAGCTTGTTAATGTAGATTTCACACATAGATATTGCATGATTTCCATATGTGTACAGTATAGTACTATGATCTTTCATCTAAGGGTTGAGCTAGCTGCATTCCAAATACTAGTAAATGATAGCAGACGCACTGCCGAATAACCACTGTTGAGCGTGCATGTTTGTACAGGGATGGAGAGGTGCACAGCAGCAAGATGCTTCACTCAATTGCCCAGGGCAGGACAGAGGACAACGCCTGCATGTAGGCGCACACCATGATGAGACGCCCAGGATTGGATCGTCGACAGCAGGTTTTGCTCGGGGATGGTCGTCGTCGTCGTCACTATCACTGTCGCCGTCGCCGTCGACCCCACTACAGATGAACGGCAGGAACGCCGGCAGCGCCGCAGAGCAAGCATGCATGAAGCAGCAGCAGCAGCAGGCGCCATCAAGAGTACCCAGCCTGGAGATGAGCCTAGGGAGGCAGGGGTGGCAAAACGCCATTGAGCAACAGCAGCGGCAAGGACAGCCCAACGTGGAGTCCTCGGCGTCCAAAGAGCTAACCCTACTAAAGTGCTAGTGAAATTATCTGATACTCCTATAAAATAACTACTTTAGCTAGTTCAAAGTGGAACTAAATGGTCGTTTCATCGACTACACTGATTTTAATTCCGCGAGGCGAGGGAGCAAAATTAGAATAAGAAATGCTAGCTGGTTAAAGTTTGATGCTTTGGTGTCTCATAAAGGTAAAATATTCTTTCAATGTGAGGTGATGTTTTCGTTGAAGGCCCTCGTGATGGCTTTGTCAATATCAGGCTAATAGAGGAAGGATGTGCGTACATGCGTTCATAGGGGTAAGTGATGTATGTACTTAAAGAATGGCTCTATTGCTTCACTTTTATCTCTCAGAGCATAAGTTCAAATAGAAACAATTTAAACTATATTTGCTTCATTTATATTTCTTTAGAGAGTTAGATAGCAATTAGTTCTTGGCATGGCATTGATATGCTGGTACTAAAATTGATAGATATGCATTGTTGGTATAAACAAAAACTTGCATGAACAATCTCAAGAGTTATAAACTTGAGAATTGTTGCACTTGTTTTGAGATAGTGTGGAAGTAATAGATGAAGATGTTGGTACTTGGTAAGTGATTTTAGTGTCATTGACTTTCTTTGTTAGTAGACCTAAGTTGAGAAATTTAGGTATTATGTTATTAAAATTAATGGTGCCCTTTGTGAAAATGTGTAAAATTAGTGGTCTACTAACAAAAACTTGCATGAACAATCTCTAGAATCCATTAGTGAAAATGTGTTATTAAAATTAATGGGGCCAATGACTTTCTTTATCAGTAGACCTAAGTTGAGAACTTGAAGCGTTACTCGTGTTAATCCACGTAGACGGGAATTGTAAGTGAGTTAGCGACGTTGGTTTAGGCAAGAACTTTGATGAACTTTTGTCTACCAAACTAGCCCCTCGGTGCACTTAGTTGCGTAGTTCTATGATAATGATGTGTAACATTTGTAATAATGATTGAGCTCTTTATAACTAATGCGAGTTGAAATCCATATACACTTCATTCATCTTTTATTGCTAGTCTCTTCGGTGGAGCATTGCCCATTCTCACCTCGAAACATGGTGGATTCTTCACTGATACATCCAAACCTCATGGGAGGACTCTGTCATGTCCTCCCACACATCAGCCACCTATCTTCTTCAGACAACCACCATAGCTATCATGGAGTCTCGATAGTCATTCCAAGATATATTGTAATGCAGCATCCATTATTTACTACATGCAATCAATAGAGAACTGATCGTTCATTGTCATTTTGCTTTGCTTGATCATATAGAGCTGACGTGATGTTAATGTAGAACAACAGCTGTTATTCACTATTCATATATGCTACGTTAGATTATTGCATATCCTGGTACACTATCAGAGAAATTCACTAGAGTATGTTAATCATGTTTATCATCATTGAGTTGAGTTATGAGTACATTGAGAAAGTGTAATGTTCATCATTATAGAGTGTTGCTCTTACCTTTAGAGATCAAATAAAAGATGCACCACGAAGGTGCCATGAGAAAAAAAATGGGCCGAGAGATAAAAAAGGAAGAGGATGAGAGAGAAAGCAACACCACTATTGAATTTTAGTATACATTTGTGCCTCAACGTAGCACCTGATTTTAGCACATATAATAAAGTCTTTCAAAATATCAGTGTTGCATTGTAATAAAGTGTTTTCATTTACTTCATGTTATACACTAGTGAGTATCTTCACATTATAGAATTGGCTTGTATATTCCAATGATGTGGATTCCTCAAGTGCTCTAGGTACTCATGATCAAGATATTTGGATGCATACTCCACTAATCCATAGGAGAGATTTCATACACTTATAACACTAGTGTATCTGTTGCAGGACAATCCACACTCCTTTCATTAACATCGATTAGAATGCCTCTATGTTACCTAATGATCAGCAATGTTGATCCAAGAATTCCTTCCTTTTTCACTTCTCATAAAACCACATCATTATTTTATATTTTGCATAGGCAATATGGCCTAGACTCATTTTTACATATTGCATGGGTGTTGTGTGGATAATGGGGTAATATTGCGTAATTAGTGACTTCGCCAGCCTTGGGTTTGTTTATCATAAGATTGTCATTAGATGAAAGACGGAAGTAATTTTGACTTCCGAACACAATACTAACTTCCTTTATAAACCTTTAATAATGGGAACATTGAAATCACGAAAAACAAGAGTTTGTTTATTTGTAATTTTTGATGTTACTTGCTTACTATCGACTATAGATAATTTTTTGCAAGGGTATTCTTTTGAGTTAAATACTATGAGACAATATCAAATCATGTTGTTTATGTTGATATAGCATTCACAACCGAAAAAATATTGTTTTTCCAATTACCTGCTCAAGGACAAGCAGACATTTAGCTCGGGGATGCTGATACATCTCAGATGTATCTATTTTTTATTATGTTCATGATACTTCTATATCATTATTGCATAGTGCCCAAATTTATATTAGAATAACATATTAGGCTAGTGCCTAGTGCTAGTTGTTGTTATTTTTGCATGATTTTGGACTTTTCAAAAAACAAAGTTTCGAGGACAGAAAAAATTAGAGAATACTCATGGAAAATTCTCACGAAGATGGAGCCATAGGGCACATGTGCCGACATGGGGAACCCTGTGCGCCCCGCATAGCTCTTGGTCATGCCCAGTCCTATGCCGCTAGGGGAGGCCACGTGGGATCCCCTAGACGTCTGTTCCATCGCCTCTCGGCACACTTGCCTTTATATACCCCTAAAACCTATAGAAACATGTGTCGAGTATTTGTTATGCTGACAGTACCTCCTGTTCCGACATGACGCAATACAGAGCCTGTCTACTGTGCTCTGCGGAAGGAACAAATCATCGTTAGAGGTATATTCTTAAACCTTGCTGCCACCTTGTCCATCTGTGAGTGCTCCTCCTTGGACTATGGGTCCATAATAGTAGATAGATGACATACCCTATGCCTAGTTCCTCACTACAAGGATCACATCAGCTGCCTAACATGATTGTGATCCATATGATGTAATTACCGGTGTGTTTGTTGAATTGTGATAAATTGTCACTTTTGGATCAATTCTATATGTGATATAGTATGCAATCATATGACTTCTTTGTTGCATGATTTATAGACATATATGCTCTTGTACCTGTTAGTCTTGTACTTTCTATGTTTAGATGAATGATCTCCAAGAGGGAGTTGTCTATGTTAGTTGGCTTTAACCTTGCGAGTAATCCATCTAAGTCATAGAAAGATAAAAAGGCTTGCATTATGTTATTATGAATAACAATAACAATATAGTTGCCTACTTATCTTGGTGATGAGTTGGTGGTAAAGATAATATACTATCAACAATATGCCACTCTTCTTAGTGCAATGCCTTGCTTTTACTTAATACTTAGAGATGCATGCTGGATTACGGTGTCGGGTGAATTATTAGCTATAGACAAAATTGGATAAGGATAAAAGGATACAAGGATGTAATATATATACACAATCATAACATTTATAACTATAAGTGTTGGGTAAAGTAGCATAAATTCAAAATTTTCCTACGCCATATTGAGATCTTCCTATGGAGAGACCAGCAATGAGAGAGGGGTGAGTGCATCTTCATACCTTTGAAGATCGCTAAGCGGAAGCGTTACTAGAACGCGGTTGATGGAGTCGTACTCGCGGCGATTCAGATCGCGGTGTGATTCCGATCTAGTGCCTAACTACGGCACCTCCGCGTTCAACACACTTGCAGCCCGGTGACGTCTCCCTCACCTTGATCCAGCAAGGAGGAGGGAAAGGTTGGGGAAGATCTCCAGCAGCACGACGGCGTGGTGTCGATGGAGAGACGAGGTCTCCCGGCAGGGCTTCGCCAAGCACCGGCAAAGAGGAGGAGAAAGAAGAGCAGGACTTCGCCAAGCACCGGCAAAGAGGAGGAAAAAGAAGAGCAGGGCTGCGCCGAGGGAGAGGGAAAACTATGTCTCAAAACAGCCCCAAACCTCAACTATATATAGGGGGAGAAGGAGGGCGCGGAGCCCTTAGGGTTCCTACCCCCAAGGGGTGCGGCAGCCCCCATCTGCGCGAGGAGGTGGCGGCCACGAGGGGAGGAGGGGTGTGGCGCACCCCTGGTGGGCCTTAGGCCCACCTGGCTTAGGGTTTGCCCCCCCCCTTCCCTCTCCCGTGCGCCTTGGGCCCGTGGTGGGAGGCGCACCAGACCACTCTGGGCTGGTTCCCTTCCACCTTTTGGCCCATGTCACCTTTTGGGGCTGGTGGCCCCTCCCGGTGGACCTCCGGAACCCTTTCCGGTGGTCCCGGTACGCTACCGGTGACGCCCAAAACACTTCTCGTGTCCGAAACCATCCGTCCTATATATCAATCTTTACCTCCGGACCATTCCGGAGCTCCTCGTGACGTCCGGGATCTCATCCGGGACTCTGAACAACTTTCGATAACCTCGTATAATAATTCCCTATAACCCTAGCGTCATCGAACCTTAAGTGTGTAGACCCTACGGGTTCGGGAGACAGGCAGACATGATCGAGACACCTCTCCGGCCAATAACCATCAGCGGGGTCTGGATACCCATGGTGGCTCCCACTTGCTCCATGATGATCTCATGGGATGAACCACGATGTCAAGGATTCAATCAATCCCGTATACAATTCCCTTTGTCTGTCGGTATAGAACTTGCCCGAGATTCGATCGTCGGTATACCTATACCTTGTTCAATCTCGTTACCGGTAAGTCTCTTTACTCGTTCCGTAGCACGTCATCGTGTGACTAACTCCTTAGTCACATTGAGCTCATGATGATGTTCTACCGAGTGGGCCCAGAGTTACCTCTCCGTCACGCAGAGTGAAAAATCCCGATCTCGATTCGTACCAACCCAATAGAGACTTTCAGAGGTACCCATAGTGCACCTTTATAGTCACCCAGTTACGTTGTGACGTTTGATACACCCAAAGCACTCCTACGGTATCCAGGAGTTGCACAATCTCACGGTCGAAGGAAAAGACACTTGACATTAGAAAAGCTTTAGCATACGAACAATACGATCTAGTGCTACGCTTAGGATTGGGTATTGTCCATCACATCATTCTGCCAATGATGTGATCCCGTTATCAATGACATCTAATGCCCATGACCAGGAAACCATGATCATCTATTAACTAACGAGCTAGCCAACTAGAGGCTTGCTAGGGACACATTGTGATCTATTTATTCACACATGTATTACTGTTTCCTGTTAATACAATTATAGCATGAACAATAGACGATTACCATGAACAGGGAAATATGATAATAACCATTTTATTATTGCCTCTAGGGCATATTTCCAATAGTCTCCCACTTGGACTAGAGTCAATAATCTAGTTACATTGTGATGTATCGAACACCCATAGCATTATGGTGTTCATCATGTTTTTCTCGTGGAAAAGGTTTAGTCAACGGGTCTGCAATATTCAGATCCGTGTGTACTTTACAAATCTCTATTACTCCACTCTGGCTTGGCTATGGCAATGGCCCCAGTGTTATCACAGAAGAGTGTCATTGGACCCGACGAGCTTGGAACCACTCCAAGGTCGGTGATGAGCTCCTTCATCCAAATTCCTTCATGAGGTGCTTCTGAAGCAGCTATGTACTCTGCTTCACATGTAGATGCTGCCACGACTTCTTGCTTGCTGCTGCACCAGCTCACTGCCCCACCATTCAAAACATATACGTATCCGGTATGTGACTTAGAGTCATCCGGATCTGTGTCGAAGCTAGCGTCGACGTAACCCTTTACGACGAGCTCTTCGTCACCTCCATAAACGAGAAACATTTCCTTAGTCCTTTTCAGGTACTTAAGGATATTCTTGACCGCTGTCCAGTGTTCCATACCGGGATCACTTTGGTACCTCCCTACCAAATTATGGCAAGGTTTATATCAGGTCTGGTACACAGCATGGCATACATTAGAGAGCCTACGGCTGAAGCGTAGGGGACAGTACTCATCTTCTCTCTATCTGCTGCCGTGGTCGGTGACTGAGTCTTACTCAATCTCATACCTTGCAAAACTGGCAAGAACCCTTTCTTTGAGTTTTCCATATTAAACTTCTTCAATATCTTGTCAAGGTATGTACTTTGCGAAAGACCTATGAGGCGTCTCGATCTATCTCTATACATCTTGATGCCTAATATGTATGCAACTTCTCCAAGGTCCTTCGTTGAAAAACTCTTGTTCAAATAGGCCTTTATGCTCTCCAACATCTCTATATTATTCCCCAGCAATAATATGTCATCCACATACAGTATGAGGAAAGCTACAGAGCTCCCACTCACTTTCTTGTACAGACAGGCTTCTCCGTAAACCTGTATGAACCCAAACACTTTAATCACCTCATTAAAGTGAATGTTCCAACTCCGAGATGCTTGCACCAACCCATAGATGGAGTGCTGGAGCTTGCACACTTTGTTAGCACCCTTAGGGTCGACAAAACCTTCTAGTTGCATCATATACAACTCTTCCTTAAGGTTCCCGTTAAGGAACGCTGTTTTGACGTCCATTTGCCAAATTTCATAATCATAAAAGGCGGCAATTGCTAACATGATTCGGATTGATTTCATCTTCGCTACGGGAGAGAAAGTCTCTTCGTAGTCAATTCCTTGAATTTGTCGAAAACCCTTTGCGATAAGTCGAGCTTTATAAACAGTTACATTACCGTTTGCATCAGTCTTCTTCTTGAAGATCCATTTATTTTCTATGGCTCGCCGGTCATCGGGCAAGTCCACCAAAGTCCATACTTTGTTCTCATACATGGATCCTATCTTGGATTTCATAGCTTCAAGCCATTTGTTGGAATTCGGGCCCGCCATCGCTTCTTCATAGTTCGAAGGTTCACCGTTGTCTAACAACATGATTTCCATCACAGGGTTGTCGTACCACTCTGGTGCGGAGCGTGCCCTCGTGGACCTTCGCGGTTCAGTAGTAACTTGATCCGAAGCTTCATGATCATTATCATTAATTTCCTCTTCAGTTGGTGTAGGCGCCACAGGAACAACTTCCCGCGCTACGCTAGTATCCTGTTCGAGAGGGGGTTTAATTACCTCATCAAGTTCTACCTTCCTCCCAGTTACTTATTTCGAGAGAAACCCTTTCTCTATAAAGGATCCGTTCTTGGCAAAAAAGGTTTGACCTTCAGATCTAAGATAGAAGGTATACCCAATAGTTTCCTTAGGGTATCCTATGAATACGCATTTCTCCGCTTTGGGTTCGAGCTTTTCTGGTTGAAGTTTCTTCACATAATAAGCATCGCAACCCCAAACTTTAAGAAACGACAACTTAGGTTTCTTGCCAAACCATAGTTCATACGGTGTTGTCTCAGCGGATTTAGACGGTGCCCTATTTAAAGTGCATGCTATAGTTTCTAATGCGTATCCCCAAAATGATAGTGGTAAGTCGGTAAGAGACATCATAGATCGTACCATATCTAATAAAGTGCGATTACAACGTTCAGACACTCTGTTGCGTTGCGGTGTGCCAGGCGGCATCAGTTGTGAAACGATTCCACACTTCCTTAGGTGTGTGCCAAACTCGTGACTCAAATATTCTCCTCCACGATCAGATCGTAGACACTTAATTTTTCTGTCACGTTGATTCTCGACCTCACTCTGAAATTCCTTGAACTTTTCAAATGTCTCAGATTTGTGCTTCATGAAGTAGATATACCCATACCTACTCGAATCATCGGTGAGAGTGAGAACATAACGATAGCCACCGCGAGCTTCAACGTTCATTGGACCACACACATCAGTATGTATTATTTTCGATAAGTCGGTTGCTCTCTCCATTATTCCTGAGAGTGGAGTCTTAGTCATCTTGCCCATGAGGCACGGTTCGCATGTGTCAAATGATTCAAAGTCAAGAGACTCTAATAGTCCATGAGTATGGAGCTTCTTCATGCCCTTAACGCCGATATGACCAAGGCGGCAGTGCCACAAGTATGTGGGACTATCATTATCAACCTTACATCTTTTGGTACTCACACTATGAATATGCGTAACGTCATGATCGAGATTCATCAAGAATAAACCATTCACCAGCGGAGAATGACCATAAAACATATCACTCATATAAATAGAACAACCATTATTCTCTGACTTAAATGAGTAGCCGTCTCGCATTATGCAAGACCCTGATACAATGTTCATGATTAAAGCTGGTACTAAATAACAATTATTAAGGTTTAAAACTAATCCCGACGGTAGTTGTAGAGGTAGCGTGCCGACGGCGATCACATCGACCTTGGAGCCATACCCGACACACATCGTCACCTCGTCCTTGTCCAGTCTCCGCTTATTCCGCAGTTCCTGCTTTGAGTTGCAAATGTGAGCAACATCACTGGTATAAAGTACCCAGGAGCTACTACGAGCGCTGGTAAGGTACACATCAATAACATGTATATCACATATACCTTTAACGTTGTCGACCTTCTTGTCCGCTAAGTATTTGAGGCAGTTTCGCTTCCAGTGACCCTTTCCCTTGCAATAGAAGCACTCAGTCTTAGGCTTGGGTCCATTCTTTTTCTTCTTCCCGACATCTGGCTTACCGGGCGCGGCAACGGCTTTTCCGTCTTTCTTGAAGTTCTTCTTACCCTTGCCCTTCTTGAAACTAGTGGTCTTGTTGACCATCAACACTTGATGCTCTTTCTTGATTTCTACTTCTGCAGACTTGAGCATTGAGTACAACTCGGGAATGGTCTTCTCCATCCCTTGCATGTTGTAGTTCAGCACAAAACCTTTGTAGCTTGGTGGGAGAGACTGGAGGATTCTGTCAATTATAGCATCATCCGGAAGTTCGACTCCAAGTGAAGTCAGACTACTGTGTAACCCAGACATTTTGAGTATGTGCTCACTGACAGAACTGTTCTCCTCCATTTTACAGCTAAAGAACTTGTCGGAGACTTCATACCTCTCGACACGGGCATGAGCTTGAAAAACTAGCTTCGGCTCTTGGAACATCTCATATGCACCGTGTTGCTCAAAACGCCTTTAGAGCCCCGTTTCTAAACCGTATAACATGCCACACCTAACCACAGAGTAGTCATCACTCCGCGTTTGCCAGACGTTCAGAATGTCCTGGGCTGCTGCGGGAGCGGGAGGGTCACCTAGCGGCGCATGAAGGACATAAGCCTTTTTAGCTGCTTCAAGGATGAGCTTCAAGTTGCGAACCCAGTCCGCATAGTTGCTACCATCATCTTTCAGCTTGTTTTTCTCTAGGAATGCGTTGAAATTGAGGTTGACGTTGGCCATCTACAATATTTATAAAGACAACTTTTAGACTAAGTTCATGAAAATTAAGTTCATTTAATCAAATTAAGTATGAACTCCCACTTAAATCGACATCCCTCTAGTCATCTAAGTGATACATGATCCATGTTGACTAACCCGTGTCCGATCATCACGTGAGACGGACTAGTCACCATGGTGAGCAACTTCATGCTGATCGTATTCAACCATACGACTCATGTTCGACCTTTCGGTCTCTTGTATTCGAGGTCATGTATGTTCATGCTAAGCTCGTCGAGTCAACCTAGGTGTTTGGCGTGTGTAACTATGGCTTACACCCGTTGTATGCGAACGTTAGAATCTATCACACCCGATCATCACGTGGTGCTTCGAGACAACGAGCCTTCGCAACGGTGCACACTTAGGGGAATACGTTCTCAAAATTTTAAGAGGGATCATCTTATTATGCTACCATCGTTCTAAGCAATAAGATGAAAAACATGATAAACATCACAATGCAATCATATAGTGACATGATATGGCCATTATCATCTTTGCTCTTTTGATCTCCATCTTCAGGCATCGCATGATCATCATCGTCACCGGCGTGACACCATGATCTCCATCAACGTGTCTCTGTGAAGTCGTCACGCCAACTACTACTATCACTACTACTATAGCTAACCGTTAGCAATGAAGTAAAAGTAGTAAGCACATGGCGTTGCATCTCATACAATAAATTAAGACAACTCCTATGGCTCCTGCCGGTTGTCATACTCATCGACATGCAAGTCGTGAAACCTATTACAATAACATGATCATCTCATACATCATACATGCAACATCACCACTTTGTCCATATCACATCACATGTCAAACCCTGCAAAAACAAGTTAGACGTCCTCTAATTGTTGTTGCAAGTTTTACGTGGCTGATTTGGGTTTCTAGCAAGAACGCTTTCTTACCTACGTGACAGGCACAACGATGATATGCCAAAGCTATTTACCCTTCGTAAGGACCCTTTTCATCAAATCCAATCCGACTAGAGTAGGAGAGACAAACACCCGCTAGCCACCTTTATGCACGGTGTGCATGTCTATCGGTGGAACCAGTCTCACGTAAGCGTACGTGTAATGTCGGTCCGGGCCGCTTCATCCCACAATACCGTCGGAAAAGAATAGGACTAGTAGCGGCAAGAAATTGACAAATCACCGCCCACAACCTTTTGTGTTCTACTCATGCATAGAATCTATGCATAGAAAACCTGGCTCGGATGCCACTGTTGGGTAACGTAGCATAAATTCAAAATTTTCCTACGCCATATTCAGATATTCCTATGGAGAGACCAGCAGCGAGAGTGGGGTGAGTGCATCTTCATAACTTTGAAGATCTCTAAGCGGAAGCGTTACTAGAACGCGGTTGATGGAGTCGTACTCGCGGCGATTCAGATCGCGGTGTGATTCCGATCTAGTTTCGAACTACGGCACCTCCGCGTTCAACACACGTGCAGCCCGGTACCGTCTCCCGCACGTTGATCCAGCAAGGAGGAGGGAGAGGTTGGGGAAGATCTCCAGCAGCACGACGGCGTGGTGTCGATGGAGAGACGAGGTCTCCCGGCAGGGCCTCACCAAGCACCGGTAGAGAGGAGGAGAAAGAAGAGCAGGGTTGCGCCGAGGGAGAGGGAAAACTGTGTCTCAAAACAGCCCCAAACCTCAACTATATATAGGGGGAGAGGGAGGGGCGCAGCCCTTAGGGTTCCCACCCCCAAGGGGTGCGGAAGCCCCGATCTGCACCAGGAGGTGGCGGCGAGGAGGGGAAGAGGGGTGTGGCGCACCCCTGGTGGGCCTTAGGCCCACCTGGCTTAGGGTTTGCCCCCCTTCCCTCTCCCCTGCGTCTTGGGCCCCTAGTGGGAGGCGCACCAGCCCACTCTGGGCTGGTTCCCTTCCACCTTTTGGCCCATGTCACCTTTTGGGGCTGGTGGCCCCTCCCGGTGGACCTCCGGAACCCTTTCCGGTGGTTCCGGTACGCTACCGGTGACGCCCGAAACACTTCCGGTGTCCGAAACCATCCGTCCTATATATCAATCTTTACCTACGGACCATTCCGGAGCTCCTCGTGATGTCCGGGATCTCATCCGGGACTCCGAACAACTTTTCATAACCTTGTATAACAATTCCCTATAACCCTAGCATCATCGAACCTTAAGTGTGTAGACCCTACGGGTTCGGGAGACAGGCAGACATGACCGAGACACCTCTCCGGCCAATAACCATCAGCGGGGTCTGGATACCCATGGTGGCTCCCACTTGCGCCACGATGATCTCATCAAATGAACCACGATGTCAAGGATTCAATCAATCCCGTATACAATTCCCTTTGTCTGTCGGTATAGAACTTGCCCGAGATCCGATCGTCGGTATACCTATACCTTGTTCAATCTCGTTACCGGTAAGTCTCTTTACTCGTTCCGTAGCACGTCATCGTGTGACTAACTCCTTAGTCACATTGAGCTCATGATGATGTTCTACCGAGTGGGCCCAGAGTTACCTCTCCGTCACGCGGAGTGACAAATCCCGATCTCGATTCGTACCAACCCAACAGAGACTTTCAGAGGTACCCGTAGTGCACCTTTATAGTCACCCAATTACGTTGTGACGTTTGATACACCCAAAGCACTCCTACGGTATCCGGGAGTTGCACAATATCACGGTTGAAGGAAAAGACACTTGACATTAGAAAAGCTTTAGCATACGAACAATACAATCTAGTGCTACGCTTAGGATTGGGTTTTGTCCATCACATCATTCTCCCAATGATGTGATCCCGTTATCAATGACATCTAATGCCCATGACCAGGAAACCATGATCATCTATTGACTAACAAGTTAGCCAACTAGAGGCTTGCTAGGGACACATTGTGATCTATTTATTCACACATGTATTACTGTTTCCTGTTAATACAATTATAGCATGAACAATAGACGATTATCATGAACAGGGAAATATGATAATAACCATTTTATTATTGCCTCTAGGACATATTTCCAACAATAAGGACCTGTTCGGAGTCACTCCCACTCCCTGGCTCCACTTTAGGAGCAGTCGGTGCCGTAGTTAAACTTTACGGAGCGGGAAAACAGGTACTCAGTGGATCCTTCTATTTGGCAGAGCTGGAGGTTTCCCGAACAACTCCTAACTTAATTGATACACAATTGTAATTTTTTCGCCTTACATATGCTATATTTTCTGGAAAGATGCTAGTCGTGCAGTTATTGCTCATGGTCCTTTATTCCACATAATTGCAACCTCTATCAAACTTTTTCCTTGATCTTTATAATTTGAATTGTTTTGTTTACTTTGTTACAATTATCAATTCCTACCACACCAATCGTTAATCCTTATAAATAGCATAGTGAGTCTAACAATCCCACTATCTAAGTTGTGGACCAAGAAGAAGTTCCTCATCATTGACCATAATCAAGTGCTCCATTATATTAATAACCTTGGTTATTCACTGAGGGAAATATTTGTTGCTCACTTCAGACCCTTTGCTCTTCGGGTTCCAACAATTGAGTTCACCAACTATACATATTAGCTAGGAATATTAGTAGCAGAAGGATTTATGGCGTCGATGCCATGGAGCTCTTATTGTAGTCACAGATTCTACACTTAATTATTTTACTTGTTATTTGTCTTGCTTAGTTACTTTTTGTTTTCCCTCAATTATTTTTTTCTTGTCAAAAAACTCAAAAATATTGAAATTTCAGCATTCTACTTGGTATTTATCCTGCTTGGTTACTTATTATTTGTCGTCTTTTTTCTTTTCTGCTTGTCAAAAAACTAAAATAAAATAAATTTCAGCATTCTAGTTTTCTTTACCTTGTCATAGCAACTTTTTGACACGAAACACAAGTATATGATAGCTTATTATCTTTTCAAAAAATTGCATACTAAGAACGAGTACCTAATAATGAAAAACCTAAGGAATAAAAAGCCATTGTGCTATGTGCATTGAGAGCTCTAAATGATTGGAATAGACATGATAAAGTTTATGATTGAAGGGACGAAGATGATTAATATAATAATAAAGAAATGATTTGTGGAGCTACTTACTTTGTGGTTCCAAATCTAGTTAAAATTTTCTAGACCCTTAAACGTCTTCATCGTATCTATTTTCCAAACAATTTTGCTCTTGTTTTGGACTCTAATTTGCATGATTGAATGAAACTAATCTTGATTGATGTTGTTTTCAAAAGAATTATCTTGCTGTCACTGTTGCAGCGATGTCCTATACAAATGGTTTCTAACCCCTTTTCGTGATGTAGATTCAAAATGTTGTCTTGCCTATGTGGGTGATACGGTGGTCCATCCCACATGACACAAAAATCATCTACGATGGTGACCGATGGGGCAGATGCTCTGCAAAATATAATCATGTGCGATGTCGAAATATATCACACACATTATACTTTAGGCACACGTGTGGGATTCGGGGACGAGTTGCACATGGCTATCACGATTGAAACACGTCTAATTGTTCTTGGAAAACAAATGGTGTTTGACCTTTAACCGTTTGTGAGAGGTTAACTAAGCTACAAGGGCCATCATAGACAGTGTGTGTGATGTCCACATCATCACACATGTGTTTTCTCTGGCAAGCCTTTGCCATGCATAATATCATCGCACACATTTCTTTACTAATTTATGCATGGGATTATGATACTTGTGATCTGCGTTGGGTTTTCCGCAAACAGGAGCGGAGGATATAACATAGTATAGAAAAGTATTTCCCTTAGTGAGAACCAAGGTTATTGAACGAATAGGAGGACAACGCAACTCCCGTCTTCAGCACTTATGCACAAAGGAGCAAACACTTGCACCCAATGCGGGCAAGAGGTTGTCAGGCCCCTTTAACTTTTTACTTGCAAGAAGATAATTAGTGTAGATAGACAGTTAAAATATATTAAATATAAAAAGTAAAAGCAACTAATAAAAGGCAGCAATTTGAAGTTTATAGACCCAGGGGCCATAGTGTTCTCTAGTGGCATATCTCTCGGAGAAGGCATACGATGGATAAACAAATTACTATTGGGAAATAGATAGAAAAGCGCATAGTTATGCAATATTTATTCACTCCAATGATCATGTGTATATAGGCATCACATCCATAAGTAAGTAGACCGAATCTTGCCTGGATCTACTACTATTAGTCCACCCATCGACCACTATCCAGCATGCATCTAGAATATTAAGTAAAACAAAGTAATGCTTGGAGAACAATGACATGATGTAGACAAAGTAAACTTAATTAATATGAATGAACCCCACTGTTTTATCCTTAGTGGCAGCAATATAGATACGTGTCATGTCCCTTTCTGTCACTAGGATTGAGCACGGCAAGATTGAACTCACTACAACGTGCACCTCCCACTGAAGATAGATCAATCTTTTTGGCCAAACTAAATCAATAGATCAGATAAATTTATGAAGCTATAAGAATCATGCAAATAACAATCATATAATTCAGAGAAGACTCAAATCTTTATCATGAATAATCTGAACATAAACCCACAATTCATCGGATCCCAATAAACACACCGCATAAAGTTATTACATTGAATAGATCATCGTGAAGATGCAATGGACCTTGTATTGAAGAACATAGAGAGAGATAGTCATCTAGATACTAGTCATGGACCCGTAGGTCTATGGTAAACTACTCACACATCACCATGGGAGCAGCAAGGTTGATGTAGAGGCCCTCTGTGATTGATCCCCCCTCCGGCAGGGCACCGGAACAGGGCTTCAGATGGTCACATGACGGAATAGAGACTTGCGGCGGTGGAAAAGTGTTCGGGAGCTCCCCCTAGGGTTGTCAGAATATATGAGAATCTATAAGCCAAAGAACAAGCAAACCGGGCACAAGCACACCCTTGGGCGCACGCTGTTGGCTTGTGGGGCCCTCTTGTGGCACCCGACCTTCTCCCGAAGTTTCCAGGTCTTCTTTTGGTCTAGAAAAATTCATCAAAAAGTTTCATGGTAATTGGACTCCGTTTGGTACTGTAAACCTACAAAGCCAAAAACATGCAGAAAACAACAAGTGGTACTTGGCACTAGGTTAATAGGTTAGTGCTAAAAAATAATATGAAAAAACAAATAAATGCCTAAAAAGTATCCTAGAATGATTATATTATAGCATGGAACAATAAAAAATTATAGATACATTGGAGACATATCAGTATCCCCAAGCGTAATTCATGCTTGTCATCGAGTAGGTAAATGATAAAAACAGAATTTTTGATGTGACATGCTACCCAACATGTAATCTATTTCAAATATGATCGTTGAGAAATGATGAATTAACAAACATCAACATAGTAATATCCATGAACATAAGTGACATGATCATTCAGTGTTCAAAATATACGATCCTTAAAGAATGTTTACCCCCATTCATTTTATCATATTAGCATGGCCTGGCTCCGTCTTCACTACATAAATACAAATGTCAAGCACCACGGTGTTAAGCGAGGCAATTGGATCATAATTTTTAATGCGCTTCAACTTTTTATTTCTCACTCAATACATGAGCGTGTACCATGTCCATAGCATATAGGTGGAATAGAATATGGTCGTAGGTTTCAAACGGGTAAATGTGGAAAAGAAGTCTCGCATCAGCTCAGTGTATCAATGGGCTATGGTGATGCCCATCAATAGATATCAATGTGAGGAGTAGGGATTGCCATGCAACGGATGTACTAGAGCTATCACTACGTCAGGATGGTCCAAAGACGACACATCAATCAGAGACCTTTCGACGAAGTTGTGTGCGATGCATGAGTCGCAAACGGTATTGTTCTAGCTCCGTTGCTCAATGAAATGACATTAACTTTGGAACACCTTATGCAAAGGTTAGATGTCATTGAAAAAAATGCCAACTATGGAACAATTCGAGAATTTGCATAAAAAGGTGCATAATCAAGTGATTAAATTAGGCTCTATGGTAGGAAACATGTTAAAACTGCTAAAAGGACAAGATCCAATTATCCTAGGGTTGAAAAAGTCCCTCTAGGACCGATAAGAAAAAAGTTATTAAAGCTTTGGGTTCCGCTTTTTCCCTTCATGAAAATTAATGAGGAACCTCCTACAAATAAAAACATTTACTTTGTTTATGTCTCCCAAGTTCCTAAGCCTAATAAGTGTGACCCTTCTAGTAAAGAGAAAGAGGACTTAAAAATGATAACTGTTCACCCCAATTTTATGAAGATAAATAGGAACCTATCTTTGCTACTAAATTTTTGAACCTTGTGCTTAGGGGAGTATTTCATAATGATATGCTTACTAAACCTCCTAGGAAGTCATTTTACCTTATTGAATAATTGACAGATGATAAAACGTGACTATGCATTACGCCTAGCTTGGGGCATTAGACAATAACATGTGTTGGGAGGCAACCCAATATTTATGCCTTTTGATTTTTATATTTCTGTGAGTCAGAATGCTTACAAAATCTATGGTAATTATGCTTGTACAATTTATTTTATTTTATTTTTGTCCTAAGTAAAGCCTTTGGGGTATTGGAAAATGTATGTTTACTAAGTTATGTGCACAAAGAAACTTTACGTCTAGAGATTGAATTAATTCTTTGTACTAGAACATGATAAATTGATGAAATTTTCACACATAACTCAATTATAATTTTTCTACATTATCCTATTTTTTTAGAATTTATAGGTTACAAAAATATGAATAAAAACTCCATCGTTATGTATTGTTCTGTTTTAGATAGATTCAATTTTTGTTACATAGTGTGCTTATTTTTATGATGCTATGGATTATATCGGGGGATATAAGTCATGGAGAAGTTAGAGTACATTAGGTATTATGCAAGGGAGATTATGAATATATTTATAGCAGTACCTAAGGTATAAGATCATTCTATTATAGTGACAGATCTCCCAAAGTTTCTGTTGAGTTTTGTGTGTTGAAGTTTTAAAGTTTTGGGTGAGATCATGATGGATGAAGGAATAAGAAGCAGCAAGACCCGAAGACTGGGGATGCCCAAGGCATGCCAAGGTAATATTCAAGAAATACTTAGCTTCTAAGCTCTGGGATGTCCGGGAAGGCCTCCCCACTTTCGTCTCCAATATATTCATAAATTTACTTGGAGCTAAAATTTTCTTCATCACATGCTATGTGTTTTGCTTGGAGCGTCGGGTGTTTTATTTTTGCTGGTTTGCTTATTAGTTTTCCACATTCATTATTTGTTGGACACACCTACTATGAGAGATACACATTTATTGTAATTTATTAAAATGTTCATTATGCTTCACTTATAGCCTTCGAGTTAAGGTAATTTTGCTCATGTTCTTCACTTATATATTTAGAGCACACTTGTAATTATATTTTATAGAAATGATACACACTCTCATATTTCACTTATCTCTTTTTGAGATTTCAAACAAAAAGTTGTAATTTGTATGGGTTATATGTTTAGTCTAAAACTAATAGGTATATAAGAGAGATATAATAAAAAAATTCATGTAGATCACTGAATGTGAAATGTATGATCAATTAATGGTATTGAAGTTATAATAGGGAGTCTTACTAGTTAGTAAAAATTGATTAGTAATAAAAATGGTATTAAGGTTTGTGATTCCCTTTTCATTAAAGTGTCGGTTGTGGCATGACTAGAAAGTTGGAGTGTTATGTATCCTTGATTGATATCCTTTGTGTTGTCTGACACTTGGTGATGGTTAACTCCTCCCAACCTCCTCCCTACGTGCATGCGTGCAGTATTCTGTTTCGAGGGCTAATAGATGACATAATAAGTATTTGAGTTCTTTATGTCTAATGTGAGTTTATGGACCATAAGCACTCCCATATTTTCGTATTTTGCTAGCTTCTTTGGTACAATGCATTGCCCCTTCTCACCTCGTGATTTGGCACATACTTCGTCAGTGCATCGAAACTCCATGATATGATAATTAGTTATTATGCCCTAGAGGCAATAATAATTAGTTATTATTATATTTCTTTGTTCATGATAATCGTTTATTATCCATGCTATAATTGTATTGGTTGGAAACACAATACTTGTGTGGATACATAGACAAAACACTGTCCCTAGTAAGCCTCTAGTTGACTAGCTCGTTGATCAAAGATGGTTAAGGTTTCCTGGCCATAGGCAAGTGTTGTTACTTGATAACGGGATCACATCATTAGGAGAATCATGTGATGGACTAGACCCAAACTAATAGACGTAGCATGTTGATCGTGTCATTTTGTTGCTACTGTTTTCTGCGTGTCAAGTATTTGTTCCTATGACCATGAGATCATATAACTCACTGACACCGAAGGAATGCTTTGTGTGTATCAAACGTTGCAACGTAACTGGTGACTATAAAGATGCTCTACAGGTATCTCCGAAGGTGTTCGTTGAGTTAGTATGGATCAAGACTGGGATTTGTCACTCCGTATGACGAAGAGGTATCTCGGGGCCCACTCGGTAATACAACATCACACACAAGCCTTGCAAGCAATGTGACTTAGTGTAAGTTGCGGGATCTTGTATTACGGAACGAGTAAAGAGACTTGTCGGTAAACGAGATTGAAATAGGTATGCGGATACTGACGATCGAATCTCAGGCAAGTAACATACCGAAGGACAAAGGGAATGACATACGGGATTATATGAATCCTTGGCACTGAGGTTCAAACGATAAGATCTTCGTAGAATATGTAGGATCCAATATGGGCATCCAGGTCCCTCTATTGGATATTGACCGAGGAGTCTCTCGGGTCATGTCTACATAGTTCTCGAACCCGCAGGATCTGCACACTTAAGGTTCGACGTTGTTTTATGTGTATTTGAGTTATATGGTTGGTTACCTAATGTTGTTCGGAGTCCTAGATGAGATCACGGACGTCATGAGGGTTTCTGGAATGGTCCAGAAAGGGAGATTGATATATAGGATGACCTCATTTGGTTACCGGAAGGTTTTCGTGCATTACCGGAAAAGTTTCGGGCTCATCGGTAGTGTACTGGGAGTGCCGGGAGGGGTGCCGGGGACCATCAGGAGGGGTGTCACACCCCAAGGGGTCTCATGGGCTATGGGAAGAGATAAACCAGCCTATAGTGGGCTGGAATAAGTTCCCACTAAGGCCCATAAGGTTTGAGAAGGAAAAAACACAAGGTGGAAAGAGTTTCCAAGTGGGAAGGTGGAATCCTACTCCAAGTAGGATTGGAGTAGGACTCCTCCACCTCCAATTTTGGCCAAACCTTTAGGTTTTGAGGCTGCCTCCTCCCCTCCCTCCCTCCTATATATAGTGGGGTTTTAGAGCTGATTTGAGACAACTTTTGCCACGGCAGCCCGACCACATACCTCCACGATTTTACCTCTAGATCGCGTTTCTGGGGAGCTCGGGCGGAGCCCTGCTGAGATTAGATCACCACCAACCTCCGTAGCGCCGTCACGCTGCCAGAGAACTCATCTACCTCTCCATCTCTCTTGCTGGATCAAGAAGGCCGAGATCATCGTCGAGCTGTACGTGTGCTGAACGCGGAGGTGCCGTCCGTTCGGCACTAGATCGGAGCGGATCGTGGGACGGATCGCAGGACGGTTCGTGGGACGGTTCGCGGGGAGGATCGAGGGACGTGAGGATGTTCCACTACATCAACCGCGTTTCTTAACGCTTCTGTTGTGCGATCTCCAAGGGTACGTAGATCGGAAATCCCCTCTCGTACATGGACATCACCATGACAGGTCTTCGTGCGCATAGGAAATTTTTTGTTTCCCATAAGACGTTCACCAACAGTGGCATCATGAGCTAGGTTCATGCGTAGATGTAATCTCGAGTAGAACACAAAAGTTTTTGTGGGCGGTGATGTCCGTTTTGCTTCCCTCCTTAGTATTTTCTTGATTCCACGGTATTGTTGGATCGAAGCGGCTTGGACCGACATTACTCGTACGCTTACGAGAGACTGGTTTCATCGCTACGAGTAACTTCGTTGCTCAAAGATGACCGGCGAGTGTCGGTTTCTCCAACTTTAGTTGAAAAGTATTTGACCGAGGAGGTCCTTGGATGAGGTTAAATAGCAATTCATATATCTCCGTTGTGGTGTTTGCGTAAGTAAGATGCGATCCTACTAGATACCCATGGTCACCACGTAAAACATGCAACAACAATTAGAGGACGTCTAACTTGTTTTTGCAGGGTATGCTTGTGATGTGATATGGCCAACGATGTGATGTGATATATTGGATGTATGAGATGATCATGTTGTAATAGTTAATATTGACTTGCACGTCGATGGTACGGCAACCGGCAGGAGCCATAGGGTTGTCTTTAAACTAACGTTTGTGCTTGCAGATGCGTTTACTATATTGCTAGGACGTAGCTTTAGTAGTAATAGCATGAGTAGCACGACAACCCCGATGGCGACACGTTGATGGAGATCATGATGATGGAGATCAAGGTGTGACGCCGGTGACAAGAAGATCGTGCCGGTGCTTTGGTGATGGAGATCAAGAAGCACATGATGATGGCCATATCATGTCACTTATGAATTGCATGTGATGTTAATCCTTTATGCACCTTATCTTGCTTAGAACGACGGTAGCATTATGAGGTGATTTCTCACTAAAATTTCAAGACGAAATTGTGTTCTCCCCGACTGTGCACCGTTGCGACAGTTCTTCGTTTCGAGACACCACGTGATGATCGGGTGTGATAGACTCAACGTTCACATACAACGGGTGCAAAACAGTTGCACACGCGGAACACTCGGGTTAAGCTTGACGAGCCTAGCATGTGCAGACATGGCCTCGGAACACATGAGACCGAAAGGTCGAGCATGAATCGTATAGTTGATATGATTAGCATAGAGATGCTTACCACTGAAACTATTCTTGACTCACGTGATGATCGGACTTGAGATAGTGGATTTGGATCATGTACCACTCAAATGACTAGAGAGATGTACTTTTTGACTGGGAGTTCTTAAGTAATATGATTAATTGAGCTAATTGTCATGAATATAGTCTAATGGTATTTGCGAATTATGATGTAGCTTGCGCTATAGCTCTACTGTTTTTATATGTTCCTAGAGAAAATTTAGTTGAAAGTTGATAGTAGCAAACTTTGCAGACTGAGTCTGTAAAGCCGGGGATTGTCCTCGTTGGTGCGCAGAAGGCTTATGTCCTTAATGCACCACTCGGTGTGCTGCACCTCGAGCATCGTGTGTAGATGTTGTGAACATCCGACATACACGTTTCTGATTACTACACGATAGTTCAGTACAAAATACTTAATGGCTTAGAAGCAAGGCGCCGAAGACGTTTTGAAACGTCACGGAACATAAGAGATGTTCTAAAGAGATGAAATTGTGATTTCTTGCTTATGCCCTTGTTAAGAGGTATGAGACCTCCGACAAGATTCTTTGTCCACGAAGTAAAGGAGAAAAGCTCAATCGTTGAGCGTGTGCTCAGATTATCTGAGTGCGACAATCGCTTGAATCAAGTGGGAGTTGATCTTCCAGATAAGATAGTGATGGTTCTCCAAAGTCACTGCCACCAAGCTGTGAGAGCTTCGTCATGAACTATAACATATCAAGGATAGATACAATGATCCTTGAGCGATTCGCGATGTTTGACACTGTAAAAGAAGAAATCAAGAAGGAGCATAAATAGTTGATGGTTAGTAAAACCACTAAGTTTCGAGAAAGGCAAGGGCTAGAAGGAATACTTCATGAAACGGCAAAGCAGTTGCTGCACTAATGAAGAGACCCCAGATTAAACCCAAGCTCGGGACTAAGTGCTTCTGTTATGAGGGGAATGGTCACTGAGGCGGAGCAACTCTAGATACTTGGTAGATAAGAAGGCCGGCAAAAGTCGAAAGAAGTATATTTGATATACATGATGTTGATGTGTACTTTACTAGTACTCCTAGTAACACAAGGGTATTGGATACCGGTTCGGTTGCTAAGTGATTAGTAACACGAAATGGAAGCTACGGCATAAACGAAGACTAGCTAAAGGCGAGGTGACGAGACGTGTTGGAAGTTTTTCCAAGGTTGATATGATCAAACGTCGCACGCTCCCTCTACCATCGGGATTGGTGTTAAACCTAAATAATTGTTATTTGGTGCTTGCGTTAAGCATGAACATGATTGGATCGTGTTTATTGCAATACGATTATTCATTTAAAGAGAATAATGGTTACTCTATTTTCTTGAATAATCACCTTCAATGGTTTATTGAATCTCGATCGTAGTGTTACACATGTTCATGAGATTGGTGCCAAAAGATACGAGGTAATGATGATAGTACTACTTACATGTGGCACTGCCGCTTGAGTCATGTTGGTATAAATTACATGAAGAGGCTCCATGCTGATGGATCTTTATACTCACTTGATTTTGGATCACTAGTGACATGCAAATCGTACCACATGAGCAAGGCCTTGTTTTCATTGAGATGAAACAAGATAGTAACTTTTTGGAAGTGATACATTTTGATGTATGCAGTCCAATGGGTGCTGAGGCACGCAGTGGATATCATTATGTTCTTACTTCAATGACGATCTGAGCAGATACAAGAGTATTTACTTAATGAATCACAAGTCTGAAATATTGAAAGGTTCAATTCTGTTTCAGGAGTGAAGTTCGTCGTAACAAGAGGATAAACTGTCTACGATATGATCATAGAAATGAATATCTGAGTTACGAGTTTTGGTACGCAGTTAAGACAATGTGGACATTGTTTCGCAGTTCATGCCACCTGGAACATCATAGTGAGATGATGTGTCTGAACGTCATAGCCACGCACTATTTGGTATGGTGCATGCTATGATGTCTCTTATCGAATTACCACTATCGTTTATGGGTTATGCATTAGAGACAACCGCATTCACTTTAAATAGGGCACCACGTATTTCCGTTGAGATGACATAGTATAGACTGAGGTTTAGAGAAATCTAAACTGTCGTTTCTTGAAAGTTTGGGGCTTCGACACTTGTGTGAAAAAGTTTCAGTCGAATAAGCTCGAACCCAAAGCGGATAAATGCATCTTCATAAGATATCCAAAACAGTTGGATACATCTCCTATCTCAGATCCAGAAGCAAAGTGTTTGTTTCTAGAAACGAGTTCTTTCTTGAGGAAAGGTTTCTCTCGAATGAATTGAGTGGGAGGGTGATAGAACTTGATGAGGTTATTGAACCATCACTTCGACTAGTGTGTAGCAGGGCACAGGAAGTTGTTCCTGTGGTGCCTACACCAATTGAAGTGGAAGCTGATGATGGTGATCATTGAGCTTCGGATCCAGTTACTACAAACCTCGTAGGTCGACAAGGTCGCGTACTACTACAGAGTGGTATGGTAACCCTGTCTTGGAGGTCATGTTGTTGAACAACAATGAACCTACGAGCTGTGGAGAAGCGATGGTGGGCCCGGATTCCGACAAATGGCTGGAGGCCACGAAATCCGAGAGAGGATACATGTATGAAAACAAAGTGTAGACTTTGGAAATCCGAGAAAGGAAGACATACGACGATGGTGATAAGTCACTATTAAGAAAAGCTCGACTTGTCGCAAAGATGTTTCCGACATGATCAAACAATTGACTATGATGAGACTTTCTCACTCATAGCGATGCTGAAAGTCTGTTAGAATTATGTTAGTAGTTGCTGCATTATTTATGAAATATTTCACACAGGATGTCAAAACATTGTTTCCTCGACGGTTTCCTTGAGCAAACATTATATGTGATACAACCAGGAGGTTTTGTCGATCCTAAAGATACTAGCAAGTATGCAAGCTCCAGCGATCCTTCAATGGACTGGTGCAAGCATCTCGGAGTTGGAATATACACTTTGATGAGATGATCAAAGATTTTGGGTTTGTACAAGGTCTATGACAAACTTGTATTTCCAAAGAAGTAAGTGGGAGCACTATAGAATTTCTGATAAGTATATGTGGTTGACATATTGTTGATCAGAAGTAATGTAGAATTTCTGTGAAGCATAAAAGGTTATTTGAAAGGAGTTTTTCAAAGGAATACCTAGATTGAGCTACTTGAACGTTGAGCATCAAGATCTATGGAGATAGATCAAAACGCTTAATAGAAGTTTCCACAAGATGCATGCCTTGACAAGTTTTTGAAGGAATTTGAAATAGATCAGCAAAGAAGGAGTTCTTGACTGTTTTGTAAGGTGTGAATTTGAGTAAGACTCAAAACCCGACCACGGCAGAATAAAGAGAATAGACGAAGGTCGTCTTCTATGCCTTAGCCCTAGACTCTAAAGTATGCCATGGTGAGTACCGCACCAGATGTGTGCCTTGCAGCAAGTCTGTTAAGAGGTACACAGAGTGATCCAGGATTGAATCACTGATCAGCGGTCAAAGTTATCCTTAGTAACTAAATAAACTAAGGAATTTTTCTCGATTATGGAGGTGGTTAAAGAGTTCGTCGTAAAGGGTTACGTCGATGCAAGCTTTGACACTAATCCGAATAACTATGAGTAGTGAAACGAATTCGTATAGTAGAGTAGATATTTGGAGCATTTCCGAATAGCACGTAGTAGCAGCATCTATAAGATGACATAAAGATTTGTAAAGAACGCACGGATTTGAAAGTTTCAGAACCGTTGACTAAAACCTCTCTCACGAGCAAGACGTGATCAGACTCCAAAACTATATGGGTGTTGGATTCGTTGAAATCACATGGTGATGTGAACTAGATTATTGACTCTAGTGCAAGTGGGAGACTGTTGGAAATATGCCCTAGAGGCAATAATAATTAGTTATTATTATATTTCTTTGTTCAAGATAATCGTTTATTATCCATGCTATAATTGTATTGGTTGGAAACACAATACTTGTGTGGATACATAGACAAAACACTGTCCCTAGTAAGCCTCTAGTTGACTAGCTCGTTGATCAAAGATGGTCAAGGTTTCCTGGCCATAGGCAAGTGTTGTTACTTGATAATGGGATCACATCATTAGGAGAATCATGTGATGGACTAGACCCAAACTAATAGACGTAGCATGTTGATCGTGTCATTCTGTTGCTACTGTTTTCTGCGTGTCAAGTATTTGTTCCTATGACCATGAGATCATAGAACTCACTGACACCGGAAGAATGCTTTGTGTGTATCAAACGTCGCAACGTAACTGGGTGACTATAAAGATGCTCTACAGGTATCTCCGAAGGTGTTCGTTGAGTTAGTATGGATCAAGACTGGGATTTGTCACTCCGTATGACGAAGAGGTATCTCGGGGCCCACTCGGTAATACAACATCAACACAAGCCTTGCAAGCAGTGTGACTTAGTGTAAGTTGCGGGATCTTGTATTACGGAACGAGTAAAGAGACTTGCCGGTAAACGAGATTGAAATAGGTATGCGGATACTGACGATCGAATCTCAGGCAAGTAACATACCGAAGGACAAAGGGAATGACATATGGGATTATATGAATCCTTGGCACTGAGGTTCAAACGATAAGATCTTCGTAGAATATGTAGGATCCAATATGGGCATCCAGGTCCCTCTATTGGATATTGACCGAGGAGTCTCTCGGGTCATGTCTACATAGTTCTCGAACCCGCAGGGTCTGCACACTTAAGGTTCGACGTTGTCTTATGCGTATTTGAGTTATATGGTTGGTTACCTAATGTTGTTCGGAGTCCCAGATGAGATCACGGACGTCACGAGGGTTTCCGGAATGGTCCGGAAATGAAGATTGATATATAGGATGACTTCATTTGGTTACCGGAAGGTTTTCGTGCATTACCGGAAAAGTTTCGGGCTCATCGGTAGTGTACTGCGAGTGCCGGGAGGGGTGCCGGGGACCATCCGGAGGGGTGTCATGCCCCAAGGGGTCTCATGGGCTATGGGAAGAGATAAACCATCCCCTAGTGGGCTGGAATAAGTTCCCACTATGGCCCATAAGGTTTGAGAAGGAAAAAACACAAGGTGGAAAGAGTTTCCATGTGGGAAGGTGGAATCCTACTCCAAGTAGGATTGGAGTAGGACTCCTCCACCTCCAATTTCGGCCAAACCTTTAGGTTTTGAGGCTGCCTCCTCCCCTCCCTCCCTTCTATATATAGTGGGGTTTTAGAGCTGATTTGAGACTACTTTTGCCACGGTAGCTCGACCACATACCTCCACGGTTTTACCTCTAGATCGCGTTTCTGGGGAGCTCGGGCGGACCCCTGCTGAGATTAGATCATCACCAACCTCCGGAGCGCCGTCACGCTGCCAGAGAACTCTTCTACCTCTCCCTCTCTCTTGCTGGATCAAGAAGGCCGAGATCATCGTCGAGCTGTACGTGTGCTGAACGCGGAGGTGCCGTCCGTTCGGCACTATATCGGAGCGGATCGTGGGACGGATCGCAGGACGGTTCGTGGGACGGTTCGCGGGGAGGATCGAGGGACATGAGTATGTTCCACTACATCAACCGCGTTTCTTAACGCTTCTGCTGTGCGATCTACAAGGGTACGTAGATCAGAAATCCCCTCTCGTAGATGGACATCACCATGACAAGTCTTCGTGCGCGTAGGGAAATTTTTGTTTCCCATGCGACGTTCCCCAACAATAGGTATATAAGAGAGATATAATAAAAAAATTCATGTAGATCAGTGAATGTGAAATGTATGATCAATTAATGGTATTGAAGTTATAATAGGGAGTCTTACTAGTTGGTAAAAATTGATTAGTAATAAAAATGGTATTAAGGTTTGTGATTCCCTTTTCATTAAAGTGTCGGTTGTGGCATGACTAGAAAGTTGGAGTGTTATGTATCCTTGATTGATATCCTTTGTGTTGTCTGACACTGGGTGATGGTTAGCTCCTCCCAACCTCCTCCCTACGTGCATGCGTGCAGTATTCTGTTTTGAGGGCTAATAGATGACATAATAAGTATTTGAGTTCTTTATGTCTAATGTGAGTTTATGGACCATAAGCACTCCCATATTTTCGTATTTTGCTAGCTTCTTTGGTACAATGCATTGCCCCTTCTCACCTCGTGATTTGGCACATACTTCGTCGGTGCATCCAAACTCCATGATATGATATGTGTATCACACATAACCCTCATTATATCTTCCTCAAAATAGCCACCATACCTACCTATCATGGCATTTTCATAGATATTCCAAGATCTACTTTTTCGAGAGTACCCGTAGGCTTACCTCATCTTTATAGAAGGCAGAATTTGAATTACAAGAACACTACCACTTGATAACCCACAAGTATAGGGGATCAATTGTAGCCTTTCTCGATAAGTAAGAGTGTTGAATCCAACGAGGACCTAAAGGTAGAACAAATATTCCCTCAATTTCTATCGACCACCGATAGAACTCTACACACGCTTAACGTTCGCTTTACCTAGAACAAGAATGAAACTAGAAGTACTTCGTAGGCGTGATAGGATATGTTTGCAAGAAAATAAAGAACACGTAAATAAAGACTAGGGGCAGCTAAGATAAAGAAACAACTAAGTTGGTCTTAGTAGAGATCTTTTTGTCACAAGAAGGTTATTTGTCCCTAGGCAATCGATAACTAGGATGGTAATCATTATTGCAATTGTATATGAGGAAGAGGCATAAGCTAACGTACCTTATCTACTTGGATCATATGCACTTACGATTGGAACTCTAGCAAGCATCCACAACTACTAAAGATCATTAACGTAAAACCCAACCATAGCAGTATAAGGTATCAAGTCCTCTTTACTCCCATATGCAACAACCCACCTACTCGGGTTTATGCTTCTGTTACTCAAGCAACCCACCATAGGCAAATCATGAACACATTGCAACACCCTACAGCGGGGATCCCTCATGCTTGCGCGACACAGAGAACACCATAGGACAACACCAATAAAAAAACTTGCAACTCAAACCAATCATGATCACCAATCAACCCGTAGGACAAAAGAGATCTACGCAAACATCATAGGATAGCCATACATCATTGGGAAATAATATATAGCGGTTAGAACCATGTTTGAGTAGAGATTACAGCGGGGAGAAGGGGTGTTACACCGCTGCAGAGAGGGGGAGAGTTGGTGATGATGGCGGTGAAGTTGTTGGTGTAGATCGTCGTCACGATGATGGCCCCGACGGCGTTCCGGTGCCACCGGGAGAGAGGGGGAGAGAGCCCCCTCCTTCTTCTTCTTCCTTGTACTTCCCCCTAGATGGGAGGAAGGTTTCCCCTCTGGTCCATGGCGGCGAAGGGGCGAGAGATCCTCCGAGATTGGATCTCTCTCTCTCTGTTTCTTTCTGTTTCTGCCTTTTTGTCCGTTCCAGATTCTGGCGTTTCACCATTTCTTATATTCCCGAAGATCCGTAACTGTGATTGGGCTGAAATTGTAACATGATTTTTGTCCAGATATTATCTTTCTTGCCGTGAAAGAAGGGCACCAACACCTTACGGGGTGGCCACAAGGCAGCCTGGCGCGCCCTGCCCCCCAGGCCGCGCTCCTCTGGCTTGTGGGCCCCTCGAGCACTGCTTTTTGTTGATTTCACTTCCCAAAATTCACATATATTCCAAAAAAAATCTCCGTAAGTTTTTATCCCGTTTGGACTTCGTTTGATAAAGATTTTCTGCGAAACAAAAAATATGCAACAAACAGGAACTGGCACTCGGCACTGGATCAATATGTTAGTCCCAAAAATAGTATAAAAAGTTGCCAAAAGTATATGAAAGTTGTAGAATATTGGCCTGAAACAATCAAAAATTATAGATACGATGGAGACGTATCACCACTCCTGCGAACAACGAGTGTAGCAAGAACACCACACCACACCCGGGCAAGGCCATAGACAGTCATCTATGACCAAACAAAAATACATCTATGTCCTAACCGAGAACAAAACCACGTCATGACCAACGTCAGGCACCTCCGAAGACCACAACTTCCCCAGAACTTCGCTCGTCGACCCACCATACGCCCTTGTATTCCTAGAGGAGGTGGGAAGTAGATGGCAGTACTTTCTCAGAATCGATAAGATGTCATCTTGGAAACAACGTAGATGGAAGTACATAGCGCATCTACAGCTCAATATAGGACCACGACGAACAGCGAAGGAGAACTGCGAGGGACCAAGTTGTGCCTCCAACCACGATGCTCCCAACAGAGGAACAACTTCACGGAAGTCGCCATTGTGCTGATTCAACACTGAATCAAGGCTTTTTGTCGGAGTGAACACAAACTCCAAACTAGCGAGGGACAATGTGAGTGCATCTCGGCGACGCCTCCAAGGAGGGGAAGGACACCGAAGGGTGCCGTCGTCGCCGGCCTGGCAAAAGCCATGCAGATTTTCATCTGATCATCGCACCTCACCTCACCTTGAGGCAATTGGTCAGCACCACCCAAGTAGCCTCGCACCACCATCACCGCAAGTCCGCAACACCTCACCACCATAGCCGCAAAGCCGAAGACTGTCGAAAGATGACATGACCGAAAGAAACCCGGTCCAACCAACACTCCCGAGCTGGACGAAGAAAAACAGCCACCCCGCACCTCCGGCAAGGGCCAGAACTGTCAGCGACGGCTGTCACCTAGTCCAGGGGGCGGCCTTTCAATGACCCCAACACGTAGGGCCCAAATCGGACTTGATACACCTAGAACTGACCAGCCCCACCGCAGACAACATCACCCCGATGCCACCAGGAGAGCTCTGCCGCTCACCACACAGCCCGCAGGTGGCCGGCGGATTGCTACTCGCTAGGAGCACCCATCTAGCCGAGCCATCAAAGCCCTGCCACCATCCTGGCATGTAGCTCGCGCCGCCGCCTCTAGCACGTTGTCGAGGCCGTTGATAACCCACAAGTGTAGGGGATCATTTGTAGCCTTTTTTGATAAGTAAGAGTGTCAAACCCAACGAGGAGCTAAAGGCAGAATAAATATTCTCTCAAGTTCTATCGACCAACAATACAACTCTACACACGGTCTCGCTAACTTTACCTAGAACAAGTATGAAACTACTTTGCGGGAAGGAAACTAGAAGTACTTAGTAGGTGTAATATATAGTTTTCAAGGTAATGAAGAAAACGTAAATAAATGTTAGAGTCTGTTTAGATAAATATTAACTAAGTTAATTGTTTGGTAGAAAGCTTTTTTGTAGCACAAGAGAAGGATTTGTCCCTAGGCAACCGATAACTAGATCGGTAATTATTATTGTAGTTTTATATCAGGGAGAGGCATGAACTAACATACTAGGATCATATGAACTTATGATGGAACCTCTAGTAAGCATCCATAACTACTTGAAATCATTAAGGTAAACCCAACCATAGCATTAACACATCATGTCGCCTTTACTCCCATACGTAAAAAAAAACTTACTCGGGTTTGTGTTTCACTCACTCACGCAAGCAACTATAAGCGAATCATGAACATATTGTAACACCCTTCAGCGGGAATCCCCCATATAAGTGAGGAATGGGATGCTCATTAGGATTGGACCAAAATAAAAGATACAACTCAAACCAATCACGATCATCAATCAAACCATAAGACAAAAGAAATCTACTCAAACATCATAGGATAGACACACATCATTGGCTAATAATATATATCATTAAGCACCATGTTTAAGTAGAGATTACATCGGGGAAGAGAGGTTTTACACCACTGCATAGAGGTGGAGAGAGTTAGTGGTGACGGCGGCGAAGTTGTTGGTGTAGATCGTCGTCACGATGGTTGCCTAGGCGGCGCTCCGGCGCCACTTGGAGAGAGGGGGAGAGAGCCCCACTCCTTATTCTTCTTCCATGGCTCCCAGAGAGCAAGAGCCCCTTCGATATTGGATTCGTCTCTCTATTTGTTTCTCTCATGTTTTCACGAATGTTTTCTTACCCCTTCACTGTTTCTTAAATAAACACGGATCCATAACTCTGATATGGCTGAAATTTTGAGAGGATTTTTATCTCAACTTATATTTCTTGCGGCAAAAGAAGGGCGCCAACTGACTTATGGGATGGCCAAAGGCTATTAGGGCGCGACCAGCCCCCTAACAGTGCCATGTTGCCTTGTGGGCACCTCGGGCACCGTGTTGTGTTGATTCTTCTTCCCAAAACTCACATATATTCCCAAAAAATCTCAGAATTTTTTTATCACGTTTGGACTTGGTTTGGTATGTAATTTCTGCGAAACGAAAAACACAAAAAAAACAGGAATTGGCACATGGCACTAGATAAGTATGTTAGTCCCAAAAATAATATAAAATGTTGCCAAAAGTGTCGTGGTAACGATTCCGACAATAGAAAGAGGGTAGGATAACGGAGCATGATCTATCAAGATGCACATGGGTGACACGGTGGTTTTAGTGAGTTCAGGCCTCTCACAGTGGAGATAACAACCCTACGTCTCGTGCTCCGGAGAGGCTTTGTTTTATCTGTCATGGAGATGAGTTACATGGTATAGAGAGAGAGCCAGAGCTCCAGGGAAGGAACGAGCCCGCTGGGGGAGAAGAAGAAGATGTCTTAGCTATGTGGAGGGGGGTGGCTTATATAGAGTGCGCCACCTCCTCACCTCTTATGTTACAAGATGGGGCATTGATGTCATAATGTCAGCCCACTACAGATGTCTTGCCGACTGTTGGTATTTGCATGACCGAGTGAGTCATATGACCGAGTGGTTGACTGTCATCCGAGTGGATGGAATGTACTTGTCTGAGTGGATCCGTACCGAGTGGATTAGATGTTGTCACGATCCAGTAGGAATTTCCCTTGTAGTCCTTAAACTAATAATGAGGTGCCCTTGGGTAGGACGTATTGGTCAGACCTATGACCCTACCCTAGGGCTATATCCCCGTCAAAAAGTATATGAAAGTTGTAGAATATTGGCATGAAACAATCAAAAATTGTAGATACGACGAAGATGCATCAGCATCCCCAAGCTTAATTCCTGCTCATACTTGAGTAGGTAAATGATAAAAATATTTTTTGATGTGGAATGCTACCTAACATAATCTTGAACAAATGTCTAATCATGGCATGAATAGTAAGATACAAGTGAATCAAGGCAATAGTCTATCATTTGACAAAAATACATGCATACTCATATTTACTAGCAAACAATCATGTCCTTTCAAAATAAAAATGCTAAAGAACGCTATACATACAAAATCATATAGCCTGTAATGCTTGGTCTTCCTAGCATAATGTATAAATCATGAGCACCTCAGTATCAAACAAAGCAATTGGATCGTACTTCTTAACGCACTTCAACATTTTATACCTCACTCAATACATGAGTGTGAACCATGGACATAGCATATAGGTGGAAATGGAGTATGGTGGTAGGTTTTAAAAGAGTAAAAGTGAAGAAGGAAGTCTCACATCAACTAGGCAGACCAACGGGCTATGGATATCGCCATCAATCGATATCGATGAAAGGACTTGAAAGGACGTGGATGTCGCCTAGAGGGGGGTGAATATGCGCTTTAGAATAATTACGATTTATGCTTGAAAATATGCGGTATAAAACCAACGTTTAATTAGTCAAGCACAAAACCTAAAACAACTAGGCTGACCTATGTGCACCAATAACTTATGCTAAGCAAGATAAACAACTAAGTGATAGTAAGATATATAACAAGAAACAATATGGCTATCACAAAGTAAAGTTCATAAGTAAATGGCTCATGTAATAGATAACCGAGGCACGCGGAGATGACGATGTATCCTGAAGTTCACCCCTTGCGGATGCTAATCTCCTTTGGAGCGGTGTGGAGGCACAATGCTCCCCAAGAAGCCACTAGGGCCACCATAATCTCCTCACGACCTCGCACAATGCACGATGTCGTGATTCCACTAAGGGACCCTTGAGGGCGGTCACCGAACCCGTACAAATAGCAACCCCTGGGGGTGGTCACCAAAACCGTACACTTTGCAACCCTTGGGGGCGGTCACTGGTACCCGTACAAATTGCTCGGGGCGATCTCCATAACCTAATTGGAAACCCCAACTTTTGCCCAAAGCTTTACACCATAATGATTGAGCTCCGAGGCACTACCAAGAATCTAGGACGCCAAAGCACCCAAGATGAACATGCGATAGGGTACCAAGCACCCAAGAGTAATAAGCTTCTCAAACTTCAGTTCCACGTATCATCGTGAAGAATTCAAATCAATGCAACTAATGCAATGGCAAGAACACATGAAATGGTCAAGTCCCTCACACTCAAATCCCTCCACAGCACCAAAAGATATGGGGGAATATGAGAGGAAGAACAAGGAGCTCACAAATAACTCCAAGATCTAGATCCAAGGGGTTCCCCTCACTTAGAGGAGAAAGTGATTGGCGGTAATGTGGATCAAGATCTCCTCTCTATTTTCCCTCAAGAATAGCAAGAACCATTGGAGGGATTGAGAGGTAGCAAGCTCGAAGAAGGTCAACAACGGGGAAGAACACGATCTCAAGAGTCAGGGAGCAATGGGGAAGAAGTCCCCCTTTTATAGGCCTCCCCAAATCCAACCGTTATGTGCACGGGTCGTGCACAAGTGGTACTACTGCTCGGATGGGCGGTACTACCACTTAGTTCAGTAGTTCTAGGAAAAAACATGCAAATGGTAGAAACCTCGAGGTGGTAGTGCCGCCGGAGCGGTACTACCCTCTGACACAGTGGTACTGCCACTTGGGATGCATTATCAAGGTAACATCGGTAGTAGAGTGGGAGGAGGGCGTTAGTACCGTTCCCTCCTACCGCCCTACTATGACTGAGACGACTAAGATACGAGAGCCACAAAATAAGCGGTAGTAGCAGCAGTACTAGAGAGAGGTAGTACCGCATGGATAGTACTACCACCCTACCACCATGGTGCTGTCATGAGTGAAGAGAAGACAAAAACAACCACAAAGTAAGCGGTAGTAGCAATGGCAGTATATAGCGGAAGTACCGCCTAATCGGTAATACCGTGGTACCGAGCGGTACTACCACGTGAGCATTGAAAACTGTCCCGAGAAATGAAATTGCTATAGCTTTCGCGTACGAGCTCCGAATTGAGCGAACTCAAGCTTGTTGGATTCAAGACGGAAAAAGTTATCTTAAGAAGAGGCAGTATGAAAATTCCAATGATATAGAGATGTGAAACCTCTATGCATGAAGAACTAGAAAAAACTCCAATCATCGAAAACATCATAGAAGATGCACATGAACTCCGTTTTCGATGAACTCGAGCTTGTCATGAAGATGACCATAAGCTTAAGAAACCACATAGATAAAAGCCAACCAAGAACCAAGAAACATAGTGATGCCAAGTTTGCAATGTTTTGATCTCTCAACGAATGATATGATCAAGCTACTCACTTGAGAGCCCCCCCCTTGATAGTACGACAATGAATCCTATAACTGAGTCTCCCAACTAACACCCTGAGACCGGTAAATAGAAAACCTATCAAGGGCAAACCTTTGCCTTGCACATAGTCCACTTGAGCTAGATGATGACGATGTTGTCCTCCTCAAGATGGACCACCTTTCTTGATTGCGCCGGCTTGATGAAGACTGGTAGATTGCTCCACCATACTCTAGTATGGGTCAGCCACTCTTTAGCACATCTTCGCAAGTCCATTGGCACCAAAATGGACGGCGAGCTTCAAGCATGATCTCTTTGTGATCCTCCACTTGAACTTGCACACCACAATCTTGATGACGATCACCACTTGATGTCATCCTCCATGGGTTGTATGAGATCTTCCTCTTGATGCAAGCCCATGGAAACATTCCTAACCCCACATAGAACTCTCTCATAGACTATGGGTTAGCACACAAAGCGTAATGGACAATGCTTAACATACCATGGAATCACTTGATCCCTCTCGGTACATCTTGAACGCTTTGTGTGTTGATTAACTTGATTCACTTTTTACATAGTCTTTATCAATCGTGTGTTTTATCTTCTATCTTCATAAAGATGATGTTTTGAAGATAAACATGAATGTTCACACAATCTTCTTCTTCAAGACATGATCGGAATAAGCTCAACTCTCACATAAAAATATTTGGATAAAACCTTGAATACCACCTTGGTCACCATTTAAACTCCTTGAAACCAATAGATGAACTTCAAGAAGTGCCTATGGACAAATCCTTCGAATAACTCAAGGCAACATTAGTCCATAGGGTTTGTCATCAATTACCAAAACCAAACATGGAGAAATATGCTCTAACAGGAGTAGGGATTGCCATGCAACGGATGCACAAGAGCTATATGTGTACGAAAGCTCAACTGAAGCTAAGTGAGTGTGCATCCAACTTGCTTTCTCATGAAGACCTCGCGCATTTGAGGAAGCTCGTCATCAGAATATACAAGCCAACTTCTATAATGAAATTTCCCACTATCATATGAAACAAAGAATGAGACTCTCTATATGAAAAACATGGTGCTACTTTGAAGCACAAGTGTCGAAAAATATGTAGTAGCATTGTCCCTTCTCTCTTTTCTCTTATTTTTCATTTTTTTTTCTCTTTTCTCTCTTTTTTTCTTTATTTTTTGTCCAGAGTATCATCCCGACTTGTGGGGGAATCAGTGTCTCCATCATCCTTTCCTCACCAAGACATTGCCCTTATAATGAATAGCATAACACTTTTATTTACTTACACCTTGATATGAAACTAATAAATAATATGACTCTATATGAATGTCTATGGTAGTGTACGAGGATGTGCAGTATAATAATGATGAACGATGGCTTTGCCACAAATACTATGTCAGCTACATGATCATGCAAAACAATATGACAATGAGTGTACTAGTCATATGATGTAACAGTGGATGTTGCATGGCAATATATCTTGGAGTGTCTAAGGAAATGTCATGATAAGTAGGTATGGTGGCTGTTTTGAGGAAGATATAAGGTGTCTTATGTGCAACAGAGCGTATCATGTCACGGGGTTTGGATGTACCGGAAAAGTTTGCACCAATGCTCGATGCGAGAATGGGCAATGCATGGTACCAAAGAAGCTAGCAAATATGAGGTGGTGAGAGAGCGTGGATCCATGGATTCACATTAGTCATAAAGAACTCACATACTTATTGCAAGGTTTTCTTAGCTCTCTTGAATCAAACTACTACTCACATTCCCCTATGGAGGAGGTTGGTAAGACTTAACCATTGCGTGCCTGGGATTATAACATCACAAAGGATTTCAATCAAGGATAAATTATGCTCCAACTTCATCGCCTAATGAGATACTATACATGCATGCTTCGGGAATCAGAAACCTTAACATCAATACTCCTACTAATCCACAATCATCCACTTGCGCACCCACATATTACTATCTTAATGTCGCAAAACTATTGCGAGCAAGCAAACATATCATATTCAATGATCTACAAGTTTTATGTAGGATTTTATGACTAACCATGTGAATGACCAATTCTTGTTGACTCTCTAAATAGCTATAAG
Organism: Hordeum vulgare subsp. vulgare; assembly: GCF_904849725.1. NCBI lineage: Eukaryota > Viridiplantae > Streptophyta > Magnoliopsida > Poales > Poaceae > Hordeum > Hordeum vulgare. Next base: position 34,245,638 of record NC_058521.1, on the reverse strand, counting down.
TGAAGCATGAGAGTTTAATTCTTTCTACAAAAGACCTGGACATGCTCTAATAAATATAAGTGAAGAAAAAGAGCATTCTATAAATAAGGGTTTTCTATATGTATAGAAACAGGCATCCAAACTTCAAAAAGATATATGTGAAGCACACAAAGCATTCTATAAAGCCATACTCAAAAGATATAAATGAAGTGGATGAATCATTATATAAATCAACCAAAGACTACCCATACCAGTATGGTGCATTTATAAAATAAAAATAAAAGGCACAATATGCTCCAAGAATATACACATATCATGTGAACAAAACAAAAACCGAGACATATTGATAATTTTTGAAGAAGAAATATGGAATGCCTTTCGATGCATCCCCAATCTTAGACGCTTGAGTATCCTTGAATATTTACTTGGAATGATTAGGTAATCCTCAAGTTTGAACTCTTGTCTCTCGTTATTCTTGTCATATCGACACCTCCTCGATCTTTGAACACTTTATCCACACAAAACTTACAAGAACTTTCATTAGAGAGGTTAGTTCATATAACATCAAATATCATCATGTCCTGCCATAACATTATTCAGTAATTATAATCCAACATTACCTAATTCATGCTATCACAATTGTATGGCTCCCAAGTTAATGGGGCTCAAAAAGAACTCAAACATATGCACACAAAGCAACTATAACAGCAATATGTGGAAAATAGGACAGTTTGTACAGATGCACATGAGACATATACTTTAGTAAATTGTAAAATTCCAAAAACATAGTACGTGATGAAAAATAGTATAAAAGTACTGTGTAAAAATTTCATAATTTTCTTACGTTCTAGTAAAATAGGAAAAATCAAACACTACAGCCAAAGTTTGTGTTTTTGCACAACACATATCAAACAAGCAATTTAAACATCCTAAAGGTAAATCTTGGCACATTATTTTCGTAATACAATGGATTTGTACAAGGGGATAATTATTTTTGTTGAAAAGTTTCTGTAATCAAAATTCACAAAGTTTCCATGGGCATGAACAAAAGTTCAAGGATGCCCCCCACTTCAACGGTGATCATTTTCTCACTTTCATTTTTATTTTTGAAAAAGGTTTAGATTCCTCACATCATTTTTTTGTTTTTAATTATTTAAAATCACACAACAGAATAAAATGACTCTCTAAAACTTCTGGTTGTCTCCCTACCCGCGCTTTCTTTAAAACCATTAAGCTAGTCATATAGTACTCAAGAAATTGATCTACCTAGATCCCAAGGTATATCAAAGACAATTTTATTTAACAATGATTTGTAATTTATTAGTGAGCACAAAGTAATATATATCATGCAATAATGTAGTCCAACTCTATTCCTAGGCATTGGCATGTCGTAAAATAATAATTCATTCACACAAAGTAAAGGCCAATACATAGCATAAGTAGTTTCTTGCAATTTAATCGTATTAGAAGCATAGAGAGGTGAAGATTTGGTTTCTCTCTAATAATAATTGCAAGTAGGAGCAGAAAGCACATTCATATTATATTCATCAAAATCATCATGTGTGATAGTAAAACACAACCCATCAATATAATCCTTAATAAGTGCAAACTTCTGTGATATAGTGTAGTTGGGAGAATTCAAAAAGATAATAGGACTACTATGTGTGGGTGCCATAGCAAAAATATCATGCTTAACATAAGTAACTATAGCAAGTTCATCTCCATAAGCATAATTCATATTGGCATTGTGGCCACAAGCATAGCAAGCATCAAGTTCATCAAAAAGGGATACTTCAAACGAATCCAAGGGATCATGGCATGCATCCTTCAGTATGTGCGAAGGGAAATTAAAAAATGTATGAGTTGAAGAGTTACTCTCATTAGAAGGTGGGCACGGTAGCTTATCCACTATTCCTCCTTTTTTTTCTTTGCTCTCCTCTTCTTTTCATCTAATGAGCTCACCGTTTTAGCAATTTCTTCTTCGATAGATTCCTGCAAAATATTAATCTCTTCCAAGGCCACACACATTTTCTCAATAATTTATTTAGCATAAGCATTAGAAGCATAGTTTTCATAGCAATGTTTAATTATGGAAAAAAACTAAGATTTGTAAAGAATAACATCATACTTTTCAATCAAAGAAGCAACTTCATATACACCCTTAAAAGCAACAAATTCTCCAATTTATTCAATATCATAAAAACTATAGACATCTTTGGACTAAGAAGGTAGTATTTCATTATCATTAAACACACACTGATAGGGAAGGTGTTTTTAGTGTCTTCAGAATAACATGTAAAATCATGTATTTCACATAAATTCCAAGGATAGGAACACACATAGTTAGTTTGATGTCGTAAGAGTTTCCCTTTTTGAGATAAGCGGTGTCGCACAAATGAGCATGCTCATCTAATGTTTTTCCCTCAACTAAGCTAGTTGGGTTTTCAGCACGAGCAGTAAGGGACTGAAGATGATCCAAGTAAAAAAGCTTCATGAGTATGGTATATTTTGGGTGGTTCACCAACCACTCGGTTAGCAAGTACAACTATTATTTTGGTATTTCGTGTTTCCTACCCATAAAAAAGATGGAAAACAACTGAGAAGTTAGAACAAAAAATAAATTACTTAGTGATGATGAAAACAAGCACACACAAGATCAACTGCTACGCTATTGCTCCCCGGCAGCGGTGCGAGAAAAAGGCCTTGATAACCTTCATTTGTAGCCTTTTTTGAGAAGTAAGAGTGTTGGACCCAATGAGGAGCCAAAGGTAGAATTAATATTCTCTGAAATTCTATCGACCACCGATACAACTCTACGCACGCTAACGCTTACTTTACCGAGAACAAGTATGGAACTACCGCGGGAAGGAAACTAAAAGTACTTAGTAGGTGTAATAGATAGTCTTGCAAGGTAATAAAGATCAAGTAAATAGAAGTTAGGGTTTTTTACACAAATATTAATTAATTTAGTTGTTTAGTACAAAGCTTTTTTGTAACACAAGAGAAGTATTTGTCCCTCGGTAATCGATAAATAGATCGCCAATCATCATGGTAATTTTATATGAGGGAGATGCATGAACTAGCATACTTTCCATACTTGAATCATATGGACTTATTATTGGACATCTGCAACTACTAGAAATCATTAAGGTAAACCCAACCATAACATTTACACATCAAGTCCCCTTTACTCCCATACATAAACAACCCTCTTACTCGGGTTTGTGTTTCAGTCACTCATGCAACCTACTATAAGAGAACCATGAACATATTGAAGAGGAGGCACCTGAGGAGAACACTAAAATAAAACATACAACTCAAACCAATCGCGATCATCAGTAAACCCATAGGACAAAATAAATCCACTCAAACATCATAGGATAAACAAACATCATTGGATAATAATATATAGCATTAAGCACCATGTTGAAGTAGAGATTACAGCGATGAAGAGAGGTTTTACACTGTTGCATAGAGGGGAGAGAGTTAGTGGTGACAGCTTCGAAGTTGTTGGTGTAGATCGTCGCCATGATGGTTGCCTCGCCGGTGCACCGACGCCACCGGGAGAGAGGAGGTGTGAGCCCCCTCCTCCTTCTTCTTCCTTGGTCTCCCCCTAGATAGGAGGAGAGCTTCCCCTTTGGTCCATGGCTGCCATGGCTCCCCGAGGGAAAGAGTCCCTCCGAGATTGGATCTCTCTCTATTTTTTCCTGTTTTTGCAACTGTTTTCTAACTCCTTCACTTTCTTAAATATTCGGAGAACTGTGACTCCATTCAGGCTTAAATTTGGAGAGGATTTTTATCTAGAAATTATCTTTCTTGCGGTGAAAGAAGGGCCCCAACCGACTTACATAGTCGCCGCAAGCTATCAGAACACGACGACCCCTTCGTCGCTCCTATTGGCTAGTGGGCACCTCGGGCACCGTGTTGCGTTGATCCTTCTTTCCAAAATTCACATATATTCCAGAAAAAGGGTAAATGTTTATCGCGTTTGGACTTCGTTTGGTATGGGTTTTCTACGAAACAAAAAAATCCAGAAATAACAGGAACTCGCACTCGCACTGGATAAGAAGTTACTCCCGAAAATAATGTAAAATGTTGCCAAAAGTATATGAAAGTTGTATAATATTGACATGAAACAATCATAAATTATAGATATGACGGAGACGTATCACCTGTCCGCCACTAGCACACCGCTGCCATCTCCGCGCGGTTCATCGCTCCATCGTGCCTCCCTCCACGCCGCCCGTGGGACATCCCACCACTGCGCGAAGGGGAGCCGTTAGGGCGCGTAGCCCTGGCCTATCCTTTGGTTGTCGGGCGTGGCCACCACTGCCGGTGTCGGTGGCGGCAGCAGGCGAGGGAGGGAGGAGATCGGTCTCCCGCCCGAACTAGTGTTGGGGCCTCCGGAGTCGCTCGCGCGAGCGACCCAGGAGGCAGAGGAGAGATTTTCGTTTGGTTGTTGTATATTTCGGGATATATTGATATGAAGCTTCCATCGTTACCGTTCACATGACTTGAGCATTCATTGTAATTTTTCTTTGCATGATCATAGAGCTTTTTCTTAGCTGACATGATATTTGTGGCAAGCCATGCCCAAGGTCTTCATGAACAAATAAGGTTGATACATACCCACTTAGTTTTAATAAAGAGATTTCATACACTTACACATCTAGTTTATCCGTTGCATGGCTATAAATACACATCACATGGATATCCATTGAATGGCGTCTCCATGACGTAACGATCCACCAAGTTGATGTAAGACTTCTGTATTATTTTCTTTGCTTATCAACTCCATGCACCGCGGGCTGCTTTACAACCCCATAAAACAATGTTGCCATGGTCGTGGGGTGAAAGATCCACGGTCTACTGCTCCAAAACGTGTATTTTAAATTGTTCATCGTGTATTTCATAAATATTGACCTTTTATTTATTAAATTTTTATTTTATTTTATATGGAAATGCTATTCATCGTGTATTCTAGGAAAATGTTCATCATTTATTTGGAAAATGTTTATCGTTACTTCAAAATTGTACAAAAAACATTTGAATAATATCTATCGGGTATTCTTCAATGTACACTTTTGAAATCGTGTCAATAACAAAGTGTTTAACCATTTTAAATATGTATACTTAACTATGAAAATAATAACATATTCTAAAAGAATATTTCAAAATTTAAATAGTTGAGGTTTTTTAAAAGCAAATGTGTATTTAAAAAATGAATATAATTATAAAAATGGTAAAAGAACTTAGACTGAATCAAAAGAAAAAAAAAGTGTGGCAATGCTTGAACGATGTTAACAATTTAAAAGTGAAAATCAGTGGAGATAAATAAAAAACATGCATACCATAAAAATGTTGGAATATTCAAATAAATGTTCATAATATATTGAGAAAACCTATGTTAGAAAATTCAAACATTTATTATTTATTTATGTTGTTTTATTTAAAAGTTCTTGTATATGTTCTAATTGCTCGCAGAGTGTTTAAAATTTTCATTTGTTAAAACCATCATGTCTCCGAAAACAATATTGTAGTATTAAAAAAAGTTTATAGGGTTTTATGGAACATTTCACATATAAGAAAAATACTCGCAATGTGTCTAAATACTGTTCATGTGTTAAAAAAATGTTCATGCCTTTTCAAAGAATGTGGCCATGTTCCAAAAAGAATCTATGGCATATGGAAAAATATTCAAGAATTATGGAAAAATGTATATAAAGTTGATCCTTGATTGATGATTATATGCACGGAGGGTCTGGAATATATTTTCAGATTCCCACGGATTAGAAACAATCTTCAAGTTACTTTTCGATTCCCACGGATTAGAAACAATGTCCAAAGTGCATTAAAAATTTATCATGTATCTCACAGATATCTATCATGTATCCTTTGAAGCATGTATTTCTTTTAAATAAATAAAAATATTCATCATTTATTAAAGAAAAACGTTCCTGGTCTAGTTTCAAAAACCTTATTGTGTACTTAAAAAAATGTTCAACACACATTGCAATAATATCAATATGGCATTCTTTAATTAACCAAAAAATGCAAAAACTGCAATCAAAAAAGTTTTCAACTATTTTTCAAATGTCTATGTCATCGTAAATAGAATCAATAAAATTTAAAACAATATTGTAGAATCTAAAATATTTTTATCAAAGAAAACTGTGTGTTTCCAGAGCTATTACATTTTGTTTCAAAAGTTATAAAAAACAAATTAAAAGAATAAAATAGCAGGAAAGTAGAAATGAATAAAATAACACAAAAATAAGGATGGCGGTGTTTATTCCATGTTAAAAACATAAAGGTCAAATCGGTCTACATAAATAAAAAAAACCTATCATAAAAAGAAGAAAGTGTTCACATATTCAAATAAATGTTTGCACTATGTTTCAAATACATGTATAAGTATGTTAAATATAATTTTATGGTGTTTGATTTAAAAGTTCACGTATCATTGGAAAGTGCTCGCAATGTGTTCGAAATGTTCATTTGTTCAAAAATCATGTCTTCTACAAAAATCTTGTATTCTTTGAAAACTTTATATTTTTTTACAACACTTCACATATTTTAAAAATGTTCACAATGTGTATAAAAGTTTTCACAAGTTAATAAAGTCATGCCTTCTTTTTAAAGAATTTTAGCATGATCCAAACAGAGTCCCTGGTACTTGAAAAATATTCAAATATTAGGAAAAATGTTCTTATATCAAGTTTATCCTGGATTGGCGATATTATACTGGAGGGTTTCGAATTTATTTTCAATTTCCAACAGTGTCAAAACAATCTTAACCTTGCTTTTGGAAAATGCTTGACGTGTGTTTACTAAAAATCTCTATTTTACCAATAAAAAAAAACATTATTCATCATGTATTCCAGAAAAATGTTCATCATTTACTTCCAAAAATGTTTATGTTGTACTTAAAAGTTGTCAATATACATTTCAATAATATCTATCAGGTAGTATTAAATGTACAAGTTTTTTGATCATCGCCTAAATAAAAAAGAGTTCAACCATTAAAGACCGTTCATATAATTTAAAAATATTTTAAACGTCTAAAATACTATTTTGAATTTTTAATTAACAAGTTTTTCAAAATAAATTGTTTGTTTTCCAAAAATATTAAACGAATTTTTGGAAATTTTAAAATAACAAAATATTTATATTTAATAGGAAAATTAAACAAAACGTTAAAAAGAGTGCCTATGTTTGTACCATGTGATAAATCTAAAATTCAAAACCACTAAATATAAAAGTAAATAACAAAAAAATAAAAATGGGCACATAATCAAATGACTGTTCGTTCTATGTTAAATCACAAGTATTAAAAAGTTCAGATATATTTTGAAAAGGTTTATGGTGTCTGACATCAAATTCATGTATTAGTAAAATTTTCTCACTGTGTGTCTAAATTTTTAGTTTGTTTGAAAAAGACATGCCTTCTAAAAAAAGATTTATATTTTGTTAGAAACATTTTACATATTTTAAATATGTTCGCAATGTGTCTAAAACATGGTCATGTGTCAAAAAAAGTCCATACCTTTCAAACAGTGTTAACATATTCCAAAAAAGAGTCCAGGGTATTTGAAAATGCATTCAAGTATATTAGGCAAGTAACTTCTCATATTTGCTCCCCCAAACAGCACCAGCAAAGAAACAAAAAAGATGACCAAAAAAGAGAAAAAAAACAAAAATAACAAAACTTAAACTACACTAAACTAACGAAGAGATAGAAAGACAAAAGAAATGGAAAACCAACAAAAAAGGAAACAAAGACCCCGAGGAAAAGAAAGGATGAAAAAACAAATCGCTGAAATTGATGGTGCGACCAATTCCTCAATCACCTTATGAGATTTGGTCTTGTTCTTCGCAACACGTGCAAAATGGGGTATAGAGGAACCGATCTTTTTATCTGGGTCATATATAAAAAATTGATAGTCTTGACTTGGCGAATTATATGAGGGGTGTGTGTTCATGCCCCATGCATGTTCTTGCTCGAGCCGAAAATGTGTTGTGGTACCGTGGGCGTTCCAAGATCGAAATGGGCGATAGTGGAGGCATTGCTATCCACAAGTGGCACTGAACCTGGACATTGGCAGCTCAGCCCGACGACCCCCGAACACGGCCCAAAAAACTTGGGCCAGGCTAGATAGGGCTTTGTGTTCATGTCTCACGCGGGCTAGAAATTTTGACCCGTTGTGTATTTCAAACTAGGCTCGGGCCTGAGAAAAATCACGCAGTTTACATGGAGGCCCAACCGACCCAACCCAAATTTGATCTTTTTAGTCCCCTCGAGGCGGGCTCGAACCTACATATTCGTTCTTTTGGCCAAGCGAGGCCCGGCTCGGGCTTAGACTTTGCATGCCGAGCTTTTACATGCTTGACCCAAAATCCGGCCCGACCCGAAGAATGCCCAGGTTTAAGTGGCAAGTTACCCTAGCCACGGACACCACAAGACGAGGCTAGCTATGATGAATTTTAGACCATGGACACCACATGTTGAATGTGGCTTAGATGGATTTTCATACTGATTCTTAGGCCCTTGTACAGTGTGAGGTGTTTAAGAAGATCTTTAGTAAAATAAACTGAGTTTTTTAAGCACTAGTGATTATCTCTACATAACGGGTGTCAAATTAAGTCTTTATCATCTACTAATAAGCATCGGTGCTTAGAAAATTTGATTTATTTCTTTAAGCATCTAGCATTGTGCAAGGCCTTAAGGATGCAAGTTAAGATCGCGCAAGGCCCATCATAATTTAACAAGTTATTAGTAGGAAACAAAGTAGAACCACTTTACTCCTCAAATGAAAGATCTCGATGAAAGCAATAAACAGTCTCTGACGGGTCGTTGGTTGCATCCACTACTATAGGAATGCCTAGGAGTGACGGGTAGGAAAAGTCCAGCAATGGCGGGCAAGGTTCCCAGGGCTGCCCGCCACTAACCTCCTCCCACTCCTATTATTTCATCAATGGTGGGCGAGCGCCCGCCACTCGTGGGCGTACTGTAGTGGTGGGTGTTCTTTCTTGCCGCCACAGCTATAATCACTGCGTGCCAGTGTAACTACTAGCTAAGTGCCGGGTGGCACATACTACCCGCCACAATATATTTCTCCACCCGCCACTGGTAATGTTCTAGGCATATAGAAGAATTGCTGCTGCGGCAACATTTTTTGCTGTCGTGGCAGCATTTTAACGAGGTGGTATTTCGCACTCAATCATGACATTGCAATATAAATATAGAATGATGTCTCATCATTCAAACAATCATGCAGTACATTAATTATTATAACGTCACCATAATAAATAAGAGTAATAGTGAAGCAAATTAGTTGAGTATTAAAAAGTGCTGGAGAAAAAAACATGTGTGTCTCAACACATAATCAATAGTTTATGAAGCTTTTTCGAAAAATTGTCTCGGGTAGGCTACTCGCTGGCAATCGATGACCAAAAATGTGTCTTCGAATTGGTGAAGTCATTCCTCATGTGACTCTAGTGGTACTTCCCATCCTCATTTACAACCTCCTTGTTGATGATTTTTGCCAACACCTTTTGGATGCGCTCACGCTCACATAATACCTCACCTATGTCAATGTCCTTCTCCATCTCCTCATACCACTTGGTGATCTAGCTATGATTAATATTGACTTTTTTTCAAATAGTCATTAATGACAGCCGTGGTAAAGTAGCCGGACATGTGGGAGGTTCTGAAATTTGGTTCTTGATAGCAGCAAGCGCTAGTGATGAACTTTGAATGTTGAATTACCTTGTTGTTGATGTTCTTACACTTGCAAGAGCAACATTTAGAACCTCGTTCAATTTTTTCCATTGCTTTTAAGGGTCTCTCTTCGAATCGAAGAAATATGCCAAGCCCTGTGTTGGCAATAGTGCGATTACAATCTAATGTCGATCACTACGCAATAAACGAAGAAATTAACATGGATGAGATCAAACTAGAAGGTCAACTATATATGTTACATAATAAATGAGTGAACGTTAAAAACATACTTGTCATGATATGGCAACAGAAAGGTGTCCTTTTGTTGATGGGTCGTAATCATGCACGGGAATAGGTAGTCACAGACGAGCTCTTGGCTAATTATGGATTCGATGTTGTGGTAGTGCATGTAAAAAGGATCAAGTAAAGACACTTTACTATGCCCGAGTAGGGGATCTGAAGCTCGGTGAAGTGCCCAAAGCCTCATTAACTCCGGGGAGAGTGCACTCACATAGAAGATATTTGAATGGGTCACCTCATTAAATGGCAGATCAATTATATGGGCTAGAAAATTGAAGGACAAAATTATAACCTTGTAGAACTTTGGCCTAACCTTGCTGACCTTCTTTTGACCTACGTACCACGTCGTCGTGTAGAACATTCAAATATGTCATGAGAGCCATCAACGTAGAGTCTGATAGCGATGGTTTGCCGGGCTTATACTCATTCCATTTATGTCCTTCGGGAAAGACAGTTGGCACATGTGGCTTGTCTATGGATGGTCCGCAACATGTAGATCCTTCCTCGTTGATTGCTAAATATACTTGGCTATGTTGTCTCCATTGTTATCGATGTTGACAAGGGGGTCAAGGTTCGCGAAGGTGGGATCGCAGTCATTACCTGAGAATCCTTGTGGAGTAATCTCCTCTATATCACTGAGTGGCCACTTAAGTAAGTACCCCTATATCACTTGTCCTAACATAGTGATGCCTTCATCGAGGGGGAGGCAACTAACAGTGTTCAAACCCTTACATTACTAGATGCACTAGCACCCTCGTCATGTCCAGTGGTAGGACGACCCCGTGCACCAGTCTAGTACCATGTGTAAATGGAATTATTTGGCCCTTGGAAACATTTGTCAGCATGCCGTTCACTCTGGCTAGCAGCTAGCATAAAACATCGAGCGATGCTCGTGGCTGTTGGGTGCTATTATACAGTTGATGCTCGTGTCCAGACGGGAATATTTCAGCTAACTTTCTTTCAATTGTGGTAGCTACTTTTGCATCTACTTTGGCATGGATCTTGTCTTCAACCCTGTTTTCCTTCTATAGTTTTTAACTCATTGGTCTGGGGATAGGCCTGGTCCCATAGCATCCTACCTGAGCACAACACACGCCTAGTCTTGGGCTTCCTGTCAACCCCAAATCGCTCGTTCACAACCCGTGTAAGATGGTCTTCATACCTATAGCCGTACGGAGATGCATTAGGACCGCCAAATTCCCCCTTCATTTTTTCTACAAAAAATTACATAAGTTGTGGTAACCGATTAGTATGGTAATAAATGTAGTAGGTACTAAATTAGTTGTCTTAAGTGACGTTATCAGGCTCTCCTCCGTCGAGCAAAGTTGCAACATCGGGAGGACAAACTCATTAGTCTCTCGGTCTCAAACTACACGGGCCCTGAGAAAATGGATGTCACGGAGATGATCTTGATGTTCCAAGAATGGTGGTGGTTTACCCGCAGCTTCAAAGTCCACAGACTCCTTCTCCCACTTAGGTATTGCAGCTTTGTAACCACCAAGGCCGAGGCGGTGCTTACCTCGCAGATGTTTCTCTAAATTACGGAAATGTTTGCTTACCTCCTTGCTTGACTCGCTTCCTGGTGATACATAAAAATTCGTCCATTCTTCGTGATCCATAGTTGGATTGGGCCGCTTGCCGGTCTCAAAGTCCTTACCACGAGATTGCTATGGGCAGTGCTCTTCCATCCCACAAACATTTTTGGCCATTTCGATAGGGCATAATCTTCGGCCATTTTTAGACTCAGACGGAAATGCATAACCCTGCTGTAACGCTTCAAGTAACTTCTGCTTATGTGTGTCGATATCCTTGCAACCGCTCGAGACGTTTCTTTCTCAAGATAGAACCTATAATTTTACTATAGTAGATCATTGATGGCGCGCATTGTTGCGTCCACCTATTTTGACTCTTGTTAGTTATACAAAGCAACTTGTATATATTTCTTTATATAATGCATTTTCTGTTTGGAAATTTAAGTGATTTGCTACCACCCGCATTCATGATGTACGTTCCTAAAATATAGATACATCAAACAGAATATGAACAAAAAAATGTCCTCGAGAAGTTTTTCATAGTTGCTTAGCATGAACCATCAAGACAATTAAAAGGGTGCATTGAAGTTGTCTGTCTCATGCCACGAAGGTCCTTGCAAGATAATATGTTTTAAATAGTTCATAAGGAGTTGTTTAATGAAAAAAGATTTATATGAGTGGGCATGGATTAGCTTATACAAAGATATGGGGCTAGCCTACAAACGTGTAAGCAACTTAAGAACATACTTGCTCCCTTTCTCCCACATTCTCCAATAGACGACCGTCCCACATAGAATTCCTCTGCAAACAAGAGGACAAAAAGATAGGATGGAGGATCAGATGCTAATGAAAGAAGATGTGGTGGACATAAATAAACTCTGAATGGAAAATCTCGTGTTTCAAAGATAGGAAGTTCAACACAATTTCTGTTATGTAGAGTACTAACTGTATACAATTGTTTTTCTTCATCAAAGTAACTACATACTATTTGACATACTTCTGCTTAGTATAATAAAACAGTTGTTCTATTTTTATGCTTTCCACGGATGACACTCAAATATTGAACACATTCACTATTCAAATCTGGGAAACCACTCCATTGGAAAACATAGAGGATACCTTAGTGAGATAATGTGTTATTAGGCTAAAGGGGCGATGAAAGACTATATATCACATAAATTAAATGAATTGATTATCTTAGTATTAAGCCTCACATTATCAAGCAATGTCGTTATGTAAAGTTATATTTAACCAAAGGGGCTCATAGTGGGGACATGTAGAAACAACACATAGTCTTCAATGAACTATACTCTTATAATATCCTAACAATTCTAGCGCGGTAAACTTGTTACTTTTATTTCTTTTGCAAAGACTTTGCTTCGATTGTTATTCATTTGTGAGAAATTTGAAGTCGGATAAATTTACCATCGAGCAAGACAGCTCCAGCGTCACCTGTGTGTGCATCGACCTTGATTAAAGCTTTGTAATACCAATAAAAAATAAGCAATAAGTCTAAGAAAAGAAAGACACATCTTAGTTAAAAAAAACACCCTTACCAACACTCTACTCTTGTGACCTCCAAGATTAATCATTTGAAGTATAAGTACTATAGACGGTGCGAAGGCTGAACCTAATTATCAACAGTTGGAAAATATGTTCTCTTTTTCCGCTAGTATTGGACATTATCCAATATATATATTTGTCTTGATATAATGAATTGTTATGCTCATGTGCAAGCGCTATCTAAATTCATCTTATCAAATATCAAATAAAATATGTTTATCGATAATCACGCAAAAAAGTTCTTAGCATCATATAAAATTCACACTTTCCACAAATTACCAAATTTGTTCAAAAAAGCCCACAACCAAGCATACCCTGGAGCAGCAAACATACAATAATCCATTCCTTTTTGCAAGATCTGGACAAAGAGTAGATACCATTAGGTTAGATAGGAAAATTATTAACAGTGTATGGGAACAAGTGCATGAACATGTGTTGCTTTGTATCGTACTTCACACTTGAAGGCCACTTATTGTGCATAACGCCTTTCTTAAGGGTGGAATGATAAAACTAGCTTTTAAGATAAAGCTTGATTAGTTATAGCAATGAGCAAGGAAAAACAATGCCTATGAAGAGCAGTGTTATGGAGGATGACCTTGTTTCAAAAATAAACACAATCACAGCAAACCGTCACATGTACAAATCTCAAGTGGTCAAAAATTTAAAATCTCATTTTTCACGTAGTTGTGGAAACCACCAAAACTTCTAATTTACTACTTTAAAACCATTTTTACAGTATCTCTAGTTTCATGACAATTTTCCAAGTTTTGGTCTAATCAGAATATCCTTATGGCCTATTCATATTCCTAGTATTTTCTTCTTAGTCGTGATTTGTATTTAGCCATAACTGCAATAATTCTTATACAACAATCATGGTAGATGGACAACAGATCGTAAATTAAATACTTTATAAGCTCCAGAAGCAACTACACTGCATATGTGCACCACATTTTCTACCACATGCCAAAGGTTCATTCTACTCGATACCAACTGATTTTTGTTTTGTTTCCTACCCTATACTTTGCATACATGCCACCCTCGGGTAAAGAGGGCCACTATCTTGCCATAGGAGCAAAGTAATTGAGGAAATTCCTAGAATTTCCAACTGATGAAGACATGGTTCATTGACAGCTTAAATAAAGCTGAATTTACTAAATATTTGACACAGTACTGGACAAATTTATCAGGTCCATCCATCGATAGGACGATTTTTTTCCAAAATCAAGACACATACGGAGTACATGGCAAAGGAAGCAAAGCCTGTTTTGTGCGCAAAAGATTAAGTGAATCCTCAGATGCGCATACCGAGAAATAAGCTTTTACAGCTAGTCAATGGATCTAGCCCAAGAACACTATAGCCAAGGGCAGATGGAAGGGACAGCAGGAGGACCTCTTGCGATGTAGAAGCAGAAGGAGCAGAAGTTTGAACGAAGCCTATTCTGTAGGTGGGGGAGGGGATTGTTTGAATGAAGCACACGGTAAGGTAAGAGGGATTTGGGGAGGGGATCGACGTCCCACCGCAATATTTTTTTTTTGGTATTTCTTTATAATGTCAATCCTTCCAATCAATATATTCATCACACGACATGGCCATTATCTATCCGATCCACACATGCACGCATATATATGTTTTTATAGTACAAATTAACCTTCACATAACAAAACATTACAAATAATGTTGTTAATGGATTCTACTCACGGTCATCACATGAATTTTGGTGATCCTCTTCCTGGTATGGATTATAGTCTTGTTGTGACTCCGTCTTGACCATAGTGGAATGTCATCATTTAGCAATGTTGATCTTGTTATTTTTGATACATGTTTGAGACCTTCTTGTTCCGTGGGGTAGTCGTCGAATTGGTTATAGTCCTCCTCGTCATTGACTTCAACCACTCCGACGATACTCCTCTTTCCTATTTGGTAGACCACACGACTAGGCTTAACTGGGTATTTTATGTAGAAGCATAGAGACACAGTCTTCGCGAGTACCCATGGCTCATTTAAGGCACTTATTGCAAGCACGTTCACGAACTCATTTCATGGTGGTATAACCATGGTAGTTAACTAGTCGTCATCTTGAATTACTTATTTCGCCCATCTAACGCGGAACATGGGGAATATCCCTACATCTGCATACCTCAGTTACCAAATTCCTTTGATTCTCTTGTAGTGTTTGTTCTTCATTAACGGTGTATGCATGTAGTGTCACCCCTGAATTCTGGTACACATATTTTACCTTGTCTGGACTCCTTATAGAAAGTGTATCCGTTGATGTCATACTCTTAGTACGTGGTCACATTCAATGTGGGTCCCGATGCCAAGGAGAACAGCTCAGTACCTGTGTCATCATTTTCTCACAATAGATTTTCCTGCATGTATGTCTTGAACCAAGCCGCAAACTTTTTGTTTTGCTCATTTGTTAGTTGCTCATCAGAGCATTTTATCCCACATTTCATGTATTCAGTTCTCAACTGCAAGATGTGCTTCTTACCATATGGGTTGACACACTTAATGTGTTGTAACACAATAGTGTGAGCTCTTTTCTTGTGCCCTACGCCCTTGAGGCTACCAATGTGCTTATTCTTGGGCATGCCCAAAGGTTTGTCGACTTCAAATTAGTGTGTGCAAAATGAGATAACCTCCCTACTTAGAAATCCTTGGACGATGCTTCCATCTAGATGTGACCAGTTATGAACACATATTTTGACTATCCCATTTAACCTTTCATAAGGGAACATACTGTATAGAAATACTAGGGCCGGGTCTATGATATCTCGGATAACATGGACAAGTATGTGCACCATGATGTCAAAAAATGAGGGCGGGAAGTACACCTCAAGCTCACATAGTATGACAACAATCTCTTCTTGTAGTATCTTGCAACGCTCGAGGCTGATCGATTTATGACGTCAAAGAAGTTACATAGATCTTGAAGTATCTTTCTGACATGCGGTTCCATTATTCCTCTAAGTGAAACCGATACTATTTGTGTAACAATCACGTTATAGTCATGTGATAACCCACAAGTATAGGGGATCGCGATAGTCTTCATGGGTAGTATTTCACCCTAATTTATTGGTTTGACACCAGGGGAGGCAAAGAATATTTATAGGACATGACAGCTGAGTTGTCAATTCAACCGCACCCGAGAGATCTCTCTGCAACAAAGGATTAGTAGCACGGCAAATAGTAGTAGTAGTAATAGTAATAGCAACAACTTGATAGTTGTAGTGACAGTGACAACAATAATAGTAACTTAGCAATATACAATATATGTAAAGCGTAGGCACATGGTACAACTATGGAAAGATATGGATGACATCAATCATGTAACAATTACACACTAGTGCAACACAGAACTAGCTCCAATTCATGAATATAATGTAGGCATGTACTCCGTATATAGTCATACATGCTTGCTATAAGAACTTGCACGACATCTTTTGTTCTACTCTCCCATGACAACTGTGTCCTATTGGAAACTAAGGGATATTAAGGCCTCCTTTTAATAGAGAACCAGAACAAAGTATTAACACATGATGAATACATGAACTCCTCAAATGAAGACAATTACCAAAAATAATCCCAATTATTGTTACCTTGGGGGTATGCGGATCAACACATGTAATAGGTGCATACAACTTGCAAGATAGGATCTAAAAACTTTTCATATTTAGAGAGAACATAATAAGTTTAGGTCTGAAATCGTGGCACTCGGGCCCTAGTGACAAGCATTAAGCATAGCAAATTCATAGCAACATCAATCACAGTACATAATGGATACTAGGGATCGAGCCCTATCAACTTTACTCGATTACATGATCGATCTCATCCAAACTCTATCACTCACTAGCGAGCCTACAAAGGAATTACTCGCTACCTATGGTGAGCATCATGGAATTGTTGATGAAGAAAGGTTGGTGATGACTACGACGATGAATCCCCCTCTCTAGAGCCAAAAACAGGCTCCAGATTAGCCCTTCGGAGGAAGAATAGGAGGAGGTGGCAGCTCCGTCTCGTAGATTGCGATGAAAACTTCTCTTTATTTTTTTCTACGAATATGTGAATTTATATTACTGGAAATAGGGTCGACGAAGGCTCGTGGGCCCAAGGTTATCAAAATCGCAATTCCGAATCGGATCGGAGCTTCGACGGTAGAATTGCAAATCGGAAAATCTTCATTATGAGGATCGTAAAATCGTAGATTCTATGAAACAAAATCGTAGAATCGGAGGAGTTTGTTCGGATCATAAAATTGTAGAATCATGCAACATAATTGTGATTCTGACAACCACACAAGAGGGCGCACCTAGGGGGAGTGGGCGCGCCCTGTTTCCTCGTGGGCCACAGGAATCCCCATGAGGTGGGTCTTTGCTGCAAAATTCATTAGAAATCCCAGAAAAAAATCATAAAAAGTTTCGTCAAATTCCGAGAACTTTTATTTATGCACAAAAATAACACCAAGGCAGTCCTACTGAAAACAACATCAGTCCGGGTTAGTTTTCATTCAAATCATGCAAATTAAAGTCCAAAACAAGAGCAAAAGTGTTTGAAAAGTAGATACGTTGGAGACGTATCAACTCCCCCAAGCTTAACTCACTACTTGTACTCAAGTAATTCAATTGATAAACTGAAAGTGATAAAGAATTTTTTTACAAACTCTTTTGTTCTCATTTGCATATATATATATATATATATATATATATATATATATATATATATATATGCTTAGCTAGTGTTCAAGTTTTTTAACATAAATCATAAGTGGCCATATCCATGATAACAATTAAACATCACATTTACTCATGGAAATACATAACCAACTAATAAGCAATAATAAGATATCTCACATGCCAACAATTTGTCAAAACAATCACGATATAATACGATGGCATGGTATTTCGCTAACCCTTTCTGAGACTGCGAAACGTAAATGCAGAGCACCTCTGAGATTCAAGCGGTGACTAATCATTATAATTCAGGGTAGAAGAGATCTAGTCATGCTCATGTTCAACATTATCTAGACTCGATGCATAAGAATGACAATAATGCTCACTATTATGGTGCTTTTAGTAAGAAGATGATGACTCAAGAACAACATAAAGGTAAAGAGAAAGGCCCTTTGCAGAGGGAACATTGATTTGCAGAGGTGCGAGAGCTCATGTTTTTAAAACAGAGTTGAAATTATAATTTTGGTGGTGCACCTTTCATGTCAGTGTTATGACAAAGTTTTTCAATATCTTCGATGCTACACTCATTATTGGCGGTTCCGAAATAGAATTGTAAAGTTTACTCCTTTCCACCATCCATACACAACCATGGCTAGCCGAATTCACGGGTGCCCTCCAACATATCAACTGTCCCAAGGAGTTTTGTACAACTTAATTTTGATTATGCAGAACTGGGCATCCTTTTTATGTTTCTCAATGAGCATACATGCATAAGGTTACATAATGGGCAACATGTCACATCAAAAAATCTGTTTTTATCATTTACGTACTCGAGGACGAGTAGGAATTAAGCTTAGGGATGCTTGACACGTCTCCAACGTGTCTATGAGCTTTGATTGTTCCATGCTGATATATTATAATTCTAGAATACTTTTTGGGTATTTATTTACCAATTTGTATTATTTTTTAGCACTAACCTATTGACCCAGTGCCAAGTGCGAGTTGCTGTTTCGGGCATGTTTGTCACTTTTTAGGTTTAAGATACCAAATGAACTCAAATTGATGTAAAACTTTTTGGAGATTTTTCTCGGCCAAAAGAAAACCAACAAGCATTGGAATAATGTTGGGGGCCACCCTATGGCCCCACAAGCCAACACAACATGGCCTGAGGGGCGCCGTGATGGATTGTGGGCCCCTCGAGGCCCTCCCCACTCTGGTCTCTAGCTTATAAATTCTCAAATAACCTAAAATCCCAGAGGCAGTCCTGAAACACATTTTACGCCATCGCAAGTCTCCATTCTGATGGGAGGCCATCTAGAGCTCCGTTCCAGCACCCTACTAGAGGGGGGGGGGGGTCGATCACAGAGGGCCTCCTCATCAACCTTGCTGCCCTCATGATCATGTGTGAGTAGTTCACCGTAGACCTACGGGTCCATAGCTGGTACCTAGATGGCAATCTCTCTCTCTCTCTTGACTTTTAGTACAATGATCATTGAATCTTCGCTTTGGTCCATATTATGTAATTTCCTTTTGTGCGATGAGTTTGTTGGGATCCGATGAATTGTGGGTTTATGTTCAGATTATTCATGATAAATATTTAAGTCTTGTTTGAATAAGTAATATGATTCTTATGTGCATGATTATGATAGCTTCGTAATTCTCTTCGATTTATTGAAATAGTTTGGCCAACTAGATTGATATTTTTTGGGTGAAAGAGGTGCGTTGTAGTAGGTTCAACCTGGCGAATTTCTATATCCTAGTGACAGAAGGGGACAAGATGCACTTTTTTTGTTGGTTCTAAGGATAAAATGATGGGCCTTATTTATATTTCTTGAGTTTACTTTGTCTACATCATGTGATCGTTCTCCATACATTACAATGTTTTACTAAATACTCTAGATGCATGCTGCATAGCGGTCGATGAGTGGAGTAATAGTAATAGCTGCATGTAGGAGTCGGCCTATTTTTTATGGACGTGATGCCTTTATTCACATGACCATTGCCGTGAAAATCGCATAACTATCCGCTTTTATGTCAATTGCCCAACAGTAATTTGTTTACCCACCGTATGCTAGTTTTCATGAGAGATGCCATTAGGGAAAAGTATGCCCCCGGGGTCTATTCACAATGTATTTACAAAATCTTCAATACCTTGCTGCCATTTACTTGTTTTTTTTGCAATTTACTATTATCTACACAGCTCACTCGCTTGCAAATCACAAGTTCAAGGGGATTGAAAACCCTCTTGCTCGCGTTGGGTGCAAGTTGTTTGCTGTTTTGTGTGCAGCCGCTGAAGATGGATGTGGTTTATATTCCTATTGGTTCGATAAACCTTGGTTTCATAACTGAGGGGAATACTTATCCACATTGTGTTGCGATAACCCGTTCCTTTTCATGGAAAACTCAATGCAGATCACAATATCACGCATGCAAATTAACTTGGAAGGACAGGGTAATGCCGCATATAGGTAGGTATGGTGGACTCTCGTCGAACAACTTTGGTTTAGAAATCTGGATACACATGCTCTCCAAAAGCTCTACGTTGTTTCCAATCAGTAATTGTCATCCACATATAATATTAGAAACGCCACAGAGCTCCCACTCACTTTCTTGTAAATACAAGATTCTCCAACCACTTGTATAAACCCAAATGCCTTGATCACCTCATCAAAGCGTTTGTTCCAACTCCGAGATGCTTGCACCAGTCCATAAATGGATCGCTGGAGCTTGCACACCTTGTTAGTATTCTTAGGATCGACAAAACCTTCGGGTTGCATCATATACAACTCTTCCTTAAGGAAACCGTTAAGGAACGCCGTTTTGACATCCATCTGCCAGATTTCATAATCGAAAAATGCAGCTATTGCTAACATGATTCTGACGGACTTAAGCATCACCACGGGTGAGAAAGTCTCATCGTAGTCAATTCCTGGAACTTGTGAAAAAACCCGTTGCCACAAGTTGAGCTTTATAAACGGTCACATTACCGTCAGCGTCCGTCTTCTTCTTAAAGATCCATTTGTTCTGAATAGCCTTGCGGCCCTCAGGTAGTATCTCCAAAGTCCATACTTTGTTCTCATACATGGATCCTATCTCGGATTTCATGGCTTCTAGCCATTTGTTGGAATCTGGGCCCACCATTGCTTCTTCATAACTTGCAGGTTCATTGTTGTCTAACAACATGATTGATAAGACGGGATTACCGTACCACTCTGGAGCAGCACGTGATCTCGCCGACCTGCGTGGTTCAACAGAAACTTGAACTGGAGTTTCATGATCATCATCATTAACTTCCTCCTCAACCGGCGTCGCAATGACAGAGGTTTCCCCTTGCCCTGCGCCACCATCCAGAGGGATGAGAGGTTCGACAACCTCGTCAAGTTCTATCTTCCTCCCACTCAATTCTCTCGAGAGAAACTCCTTCTCGAGAAAAGCTCCGTTTTTAGCAACAAACACTTTGCCCTCGGATTTGAGATAGAAGGTGTACCCAACTGTCTCTTTCGGGTAACCTATGAAGACGCACTTTTCCGCTTTGGGTTCCAGCTTTTCAGGCTGAAGCTTTTTGACATAAGCATCACATCCCCAAACTTTAAGAAACGACAACTTTGGCCTCTTGCCATACCACAGTTCGTATGGTGTCGTCTCAACGGATTTTGATGGTGCCCTATTTAAAGTGAATGCAGCTGTTTCTAATGCATAACCCCAAAATGATAACGGCAAATCAGTAAGAGACATCATAGATCGCACCATCTCTAACAAAGTACGATTACGACGTTCGGACACACCATTACGCCGTGGTGTTCCAGGCGGTGTTAACTGTGAAACAATTCCACATTGTCTTAAGTGAGCACCAAACTCGAAACTCAGATATTCACCCCC
This sequence comes from Hordeum vulgare subsp. vulgare, assembly GCF_904849725.1. NCBI lineage: Eukaryota > Viridiplantae > Streptophyta > Magnoliopsida > Poales > Poaceae > Hordeum > Hordeum vulgare. The sequence continues at coordinate 34,223,993 of NC_058521.1, read as the reverse complement.
ACGATCAGACCGTAGGAACTTGATCTTCTTGTTACGATGATTTTCCACTTCACTCTGAAATTGCTTGAACTTTTCAAATGTTTCAGACTTGTGCTTCATCAAGTAGACATAACCATATCTACTTAAATCGTCAGTGAAGGTGAGAAAATAACGATATCCGCCGCGTGCGTCCACGCTCATTGGACCACACACATCGGTATGTATGATTTCCAATAAGTCACTTGCACGCTCCATTGTTCCGGAGAACGGAGTCTTAGTCATCTTGCCCATGAGGCATGGTTCGCACGTGTCAAGTGAATCAAAGTCAAGTGACTCCAAAAGTCCATCAGCATGGAGTTTCTTCATGCGCTTTACACCAATATGACCCAAGCGGCAGTGCCACAAAAATATGGCGCTATCATTGTTTACTCTAACTCTTTTGGTCTCAATGTTATGTATATGCGTATCGCTATCAAGATTCAATATGAACAATCCTCTCACATTCGGTGCATGACCATAAAAGATGTTACTCATAGAAATAGAACAACCATTATTCTCAGACTTAAAAGAGTAACCGTCTCGCAATAAACAAGATCCAGATATAATGTTCATGCTCAACGCAGGCACTAAATAACAATGATTTAAGTTCATCACTAATCTCGATGGTAGCTGAAGTGACACTGTGCCGACGGCGATTGCATCAACCTTGGAACCATTTCCCACGCGCATCGTCACTTCGTCTTTCGCCAGCCTTCGTCTATTCCGCAGTTCCTGCTTCGAGTTGCAAATATGAGCAACAGAACCGGTATCGAATACCCAGGCACTACTACGAGAGCCGGTTAAGTACACATCAATAACATGTATATCAAATATACCTGATTTTTCTTTGCCCGCCTTCTTATCTGCCAGATACTTGGGGCAATTGCGCTTCCAGTGACCCATACCCTTGCAATAGAAACACTCCGTTTCAGGCTTAGGTCCAGCTTTTGGTTTCTTCGGCGGATTGGCAACAGGCTTGCCGCTCTTCTTCGAATTGCCCTTCTTGCATTTGCCGTTTCTCTTGAAACTAGTGGTCTTATTTACCATCAACACTTGATGCTCTTTACGGAGTTCAGACTCTGCGACTTTCAACATCGCAAACAACTCGCCGGGAGACTTGTTCATCCCTTGCATGTTGTAGTTCAACACAAAGCCTTTGTAGCTTGGCGGCAGTGATTGGAGGATTCTGTCAGTGATAGCTTCTTGCGGGAGTTCAATCCCCAGTTCAGCTAGACGGTTTGAGTACCCAGACATTTTGAGCACATGTTCACTGACAGACGAGTTTTCCTCCATCTTGCAAGCATAGAATTTATCGGAGGTCTCATACCTCTCGATCCGGGCGTTCTTCTGAAAGATAACTCCAACTCCTGGAACATCTCAAATGCTCCATGACGCTCAAAGCGACGTTGAAGTCCCGGTTCTAAGCCATACAAGACTGCACATTGAACTATTGAGTAGTCCTCCTTACGTGCTAACCAAGCGTTCTTAACATCCTGATCAGCCGTAGCGGGTGGTTCATCTCCTAGCGCAGCATTAAGGACATAATCCTTCTTCCCAGCTTGTAAGATTAGCTTAAGATTACGAGCCCAGTCTACAAAGTTGCTTCCATCATCTTTCAACTTAGCTTTCTCTAGGAACGTATTAAAATTCAGGATGACTGTCGCGTGAGCCATGATCTACAACACAAATATATTCAAAGTGGACTTAGACTATGTTCAAGATAATTAGAGTTCAACTTAATAAAATTATAAGCTAAACTCCCACTCAAAAAGTACATCTCTCTAGTCATTTGAGTGGTTCATGATCCACTTAGACTATCCCAAGTCCGATCATCACGTGAGTTGAGTATAGTTTCAGTGGTAAGCATCCCTATGCTAATCATATCAACTATATGATTCATGATCGACCTTTCGGTCTCATGTGTTCCGAGGCCATGTCTGCACATGCTAGGCTCGTCAAGCTTAACCCGAGTGTTCCGCGTGCGCAACTGTTTTGCGCCCGTTGTATGTGAACGTTGAGTCTATCACACCCGATCATCACGTGGTGTCTCGAAACGACGAACTGTAGCAACGGTGCACAGTCGGGGAGAACACAATTTCATCTTGAAATTTTAGTGAGAGATCACCTCATAATGCTACCGTCGTTCTAAGCAAAATAAGGTGCATAAAAGGATTAACATCACATGCAATTCATAAGTGACATGATATGGCCATCATCACGTGCTTCTTGATCTCCATCATCAAAACATCGGCACGATCTTCTTGTCACCGGCGCCACACCATGATCATCCATCAACGTGTTGCCATCGGGGTTGTCGTGCTACTTATGCTATTACTACTAAAGCTACATCCTAGCAAAATAGTAAACGCATCTGCAAGCACAAACGTTAGTATAAAGACAACCCTATGGCTCCTGCCGGTTGCCGTACCATCGATGTGCAAGTCGATATTTCTATTACAACATGATCATCTCATACATCCAATATATCACATCACATCGTTGGCCATATCACATCACAATCATATCCTGCAAAAACAAGTTAGACGTCCTCTAATTTTGTTGTTGCATGTTTTACGTGGTGACCAAGGGTATCTAGTAGGATCGCATCTTACTTACGCAAACACCACAACGGAGATGTATGAGTTGCTATTTAACCTCATCCAAGGACCTCCTTTGTCAAATCCGACTCAACTAAAGTTGGAGAAACCGACACTTGCCAGTCATATTTGAGCAAAGGGGGTTACTCGTAACGATGAAACCAGTCTCTCGTAAGCGTACGAGTAATGTCGGTCCAAGCCGCTTCAATCCAACAATACCGCGGAATCAAGAAAAGACTAAGGAGGGCAGCAAAACGCACATCACCGCCCACAAAAACTTTTGTGTTCTACTCGAGAAGACATCTACGCATGATCCTAGCTCATGATGCCACTGTTGGGGAACGTCGCATGGGAAACAAAAATTTTCCTACGCGCACGAAGACCTATCATGGTGATGCCCATCTACGAGAGGGGATGAGTGATCTACGTACCCTTGTAGACCGTACAGCAGAAGCGTTAGAGAACGCGGTTGATGTAGTGGAACGTCCTCACGTCCCTCGATCCGCCCCGCGAACAATCCCGCGATCAGTCCCACGATCTAGTACCGAACGGACGGCACCTCCGCGTTCAGCACACGTACAGCTCGACGATGATCTCGGCCTTCTTGATCCAGCAAGAGAGACGGAGAGGTAGAAGAGTTCTTCGGCAGCTTGACGGCGCTCCGGAGGTTGGTGATGACCTTGTCTCAGCAGGGCTCCGCCCGAGCTCTGCAGAAACGCGATCTAGAGGAAAAACCGTGGAGGTATGTGGTCGGGCTGCCGTGGAAAAGTCGTCTCAAATCAGCCCTAAAACTTCCGTATATATAAGTGGGAGGGAGGGGGCCTTGCCTTGGGGCTCAAGGAGCCCCAAGGGGGTCGGCCGAGCCAAGGGGGAGGACTCTCCCCCCCAAACCGAGTTGGACTAGGTTTGGTGGGAGGGAGTCCCCCTTCCTTCCCACCTCCTCCTTTTTTTTCTTTCTCTCTTGATTTTCGTCTCCTTGGCGCATAGGGCACTTGTGGGCTGTCCCACCAGCCCACTAAGGGCTGATGTGTCTCCCCCAAGGCCTATGGGCTTCCCCGGGGTGGGTTGCCCCCCCTGGTGAACTCCCGGAACCCATTCGTCATTCCCGGTACATTCCCGGTAACTCCGAAAACCTTCCGGTAATCAAATGAGGTCATCCTATATATCAATCTTCGTTTCCGGACTATTCCGGAAACCCTCGTGACGTCCGTGATCTCATCCGAGACTCCGAACAACATTCGGTAACCAACCATATAACTCGAATACGCATAAAACAACGTCGAACCTTAAGTGTGCAGACCCTGCGGGTTCGAGAACTATGTAGACATGACCCGAGAGACTCCTCGGTCAATATCCAATAGCGGGACCTGGATGCCCATATTGGATCCTACATATTCTACGAAGATCTTATCGTTTGAACCTCAGTGCCAAGGATTCGTATAATCCCGTATGCCATTCCCTTTGTCCTTCGGTATGTTACTTGCCCGAGATTCGATCGTCAGTATCCGCATACCTATTTCAATCTCGTTTACCGGCAAGTCTCTTTACTCGTTTCGTAATACAAGATCCCGCAACTTACACTAAGTTACATTGCTTGCAAGGCTTGTGTGTGATGTTGTATTACCGAGTGGGCCCCGAGATACCTCTCCGTCACACGGAGTGACAAATCCCAGTCTTGATCCATACTAACTCAACCAACACCTTCGGAGATACCTGTAGAGCATCTTTATAGTCACCCAGTTACGTTGCGACGTTTGATACACACAAAGAATTCCTCCGGTGTCAGTGAGTTATATGATCTCATGGTCATAGGAATAAATACTTGACACGCAGAAAACAGTAGCAACAAAATGACACGATAAACATGCTACATCTATTAGTTTGGGTCCAGTCCATCACGTGATTCCCCCAATGACGTGATCCAGTTATCAAGTAACAACACCTTGTTCATAATCAGAAGACACTGACTATCATCGATCAACTGGCTAGCCAACTAGAGGCATGCTAGGGATGAAGTTTTGTCTCTCTATCCACACATGTAAATGAGTCTTCATTCAATACAATTATAGCATGGATAATAAACTATTATCTTGATACAGGAATTATAATAATAACTATATTTATTATTGCCTCTAGGGCATAATTCCAACATTCTCCCACTTGCACTAGAGTCAATAATCTAGCCCTCACATCACCATGTGAATTACATTGTAATAAATCTAACACCCATACAGTTCTGGTGTCGATCATGTTTTGGCCGTGGAAGAGGTTTAGTCAGCGGGTCTGCTACATTCAGATCCGTGTGCACTTTGCATATATTTACGTCCTCTTCCTCGATGTAGTCGCGGATGAGGTTGAAGCGTCGTTTGATGTGTCTGGTCTTCTTGTGAAACCGTGGTTCCTTTGCTAAGGCAATGGCACCCGTGTTGTCACAGAACAAGGTTATTGGATCCAGTGCACTTGGCACCACTCCAAGATCCGTCATGAACTGCTTCATCCAGACACCCTCCTTAGCCGCCTCCGAGGCAGCCATGTACTCCGCTTCACATGTAGAATCTGCTACGACGCTTTGCTTGGAACTGCACCAGCTTACTGCACCCCCATTAAGAATAAATACGTATCCGGTTTGCGACTTAGAGTCGTCCGGATCTGTGTCAAAGCTTGCATCGACGTAACCTTTTACGGCGAGCTCTTCGTCACCTCCATACACGAGAAACATCTCCTTAGTCCTTTTCAGGTACTTCAGGATATTCTTGACCGCTGTGCAGTGATCCACTCCTGGATTACTCTGGAACCTACCTGCCATACTTATGGCCAGGCTAACATCCGGTCTAGTTCACAGCATCGCATACATGATAGAACCTATGGCTGAAGCATAGGGGACGGAGCGCATATGCTCTCTATCTTCATCAGTTGCTGGGCACTGAGTCTTACTCAATCTCGTACCTTGTAAAACTGGCAAGAACCCTTTCTTGGACTGTTCCATTTTGAACCTCTTCAAAACTTTATCAAGGTATGTGCTTTGTGAAAGTCCTATCAGGCGTTTTGATCTATCCCTATAGATCTTAATGCCTAGAATGTAAGCAGCTTCTCCTAGGTCCTTCATAGAGAAACTTTTATTCAAGTAACCTTTTATGCTCTCCAAAAGCTCTACGTTGTTTCCAATCAGTAATATGTCATCCACATATAATATTAGAAACGCCACAGAGCTCCCACTCACTTTCTTGTAAATACAAGATTCTCCAACCACTTGTATAAACCCAAATGCCTTGATCACCTCATCAAAGCGTTTGTTCCAACTCCGAGATGCTTGCACCAGTCCATAAATGGATCGCTGGAGCTTGCACACCTTGTTAGTATTCTTAGGATCGACAAAACCTTCGGGTTGCATCATATACAACTCTTCCTTAAGGAAACCGTTAAGGAACGCCGTTTTGACATCCATCTGCCAGATTTCATAATCGAAAAATGCAGCTATTGCTAACATGATTCTGACGGACTTAAGCATCGCCACGGGTGAGAAAGTCTCATCGTAGTCAATTCCTGGAACTTGTGAAAAAACCCGTTGCCACAAGTTGAGCTTTATAAACGGTCACATTACCGTCAGCGTCCGTCTTCTTCTTAAAGATCCATTTGTTCTGAATAGCCTTGCGGCCCTCAGGTAGTATCTCCAAAGTCCATACTTTGTTCTCATACATGGATCCTATCTCGGATTTCATGGCTTCTAGCCATTTGTTGGAATCTGGGCCCACCATTGCTTCTTCATAACTTGCAGGTTCATTGTTGTCTAACAACATGATTGATAAGACGGGATTACCGTACCACTCTGGATCAGCACGTGATCTCGTCGACCTGCGTGGTTCAACAGAAACTTGAACTGGAGTTTCATGATCATCATCATTAACTTCCTCCTCAACCGGCGTCGCAATGACAGAGGTTTCCCCTTGCCCTGCGCCACCATCCAGAGGGATGAGAGGTTCGACAACCTCGTCAAGTTCTATCTTCCTCCCACTCAATTCTCTCGAGAGAAACTCCTTCTCGAGAAAAGCTCCGTTTTTAGCAACAAACACTTTGCCCTCGGATTTGAGATAGAAGGTGTACCCAACTGTCTCTTTCGGGTAACCTATGAAGACGCACTTTTCCGCTTTGGGTTCCAGCTTTTCAGGCTGAAGCTTTTTGACATAAGCATCACATCCCCAAACTTTAAGAAACGACAACTTTGGCCTCTTGCCATACCACAGTTCGTATGGTGTCGTCTCAACGGATTTTGATGGTGCCCTATTTAAAGTGAATGCAGCTGTTTCTAATGCATAACCCCAAAATGATAACGGCAAATCAGTAAGAGACATCATAGATCGCACCATCTCTAACAAAGTACGATTACGACGTTCGGACACACCATTACGCCGTGGTGTTCCAGGCGGTGTTAACTGTGAAACAATTCCACATTGTCTTAAGTGAGCACCAAACTCGAAACTCAGATATTCACCCCCACGATCAGACCGTAGGAACTTGATCTTCTTGTTACGATGATTTTCCACTTCACTCTGAAATTGCTTGAACTTTTCAAATGTTTCAGACTTGTGCTTCATCAAGTAGACATAACCATATCTACTTAAATCGTCAGTGAAGGTGAGAAAATAACGATATCCGCCGCGTGCGTCCACGCTCATTGGACCACACACATCGGTATGTATGATTTCCAATAAGTCACTTGCACGCTCCATTGTTCCGGAGAACGGAGTCTTAGTCATCTTGCCCATGAGGCATGGTTCGCACGTGTCAAGTGAATCAAAGTCAAGTGACTCCAAAAGTCCATCAGCATGGAGTTTCTTCATGCGCTTTACACCAATATGACCCAAGCGGCAGTGCCACAAAAATATGGCGCTATCATTGTTTACTCTAACTCTTTTGGTCTCAATGTTATGTATATGCGTATCGCTATCAAGATTCAATATGAACAATCCTCTCACATTCGGTGCATGACCATAAAGATGTTACTCATAGAAATAGAACAACCATTATTCTCAGACTTAAAAGAGTAACCGTCTCGCAATAAACAAGATCCAGATATAATGTTCATGCTCAACGCAGGCACTAAATAACAATGATTTAAGTTCATCACTAATCCCGATGGTAGCTGAAGTGACACTGTGCCGACGGCGATTGCATCAACCTTGGAACCATTTCCCACGCTCATCGTCACTTCGTCTTTCGCCAGCCTTCGTCTATTCCGTAGTTCCTGCTTCGAGTTGCAAATATGAGCAACAGAACCGGTATCGAATACCCAGGTACTACTACGAGAGCCGGTTAAGTACACATCAATAACATGTATATCAAATATACCTGATTTTTCTTTGCTCGCCTTCTTATCTGCCAGATACTTGGGGCAATTGCGCTTCCAGTGACCCATACCCTTGCAATAGAAACACTCCGTTTCAGGCTTAGGTCCAGCTTTTGGTTTCTTCGGCGGATTGGCAACAGGCTTGCCGCTCTTCTTCGAATTTCCCTTCTTGCATTTGCCGTTTCTCTTGAAACTAGTGGTCTTATTTACCATCAACACTTGATGCTCTTTACGGAGTTCAGACTCTGCGACTTTCAACATCGCAAACAACTCGCCGGGAGACTTGTTCATCCCTTGCATGTTGTAGTTCAACACAAAGCCTTTGTAGCTTGGCGGCAGTGATTGGAGGATTCTGTCAGTGATAGCTTCTTGCGGGAGTTCAATCCCCAGTTCAGCTAGACGGTTTGAGTACCCAGACATTTTGAGCACATGTTCACTGACAGACGAGTTTTCCTCCATCTTGCAAGCATAGAATTTATCGGAGGTGTCATACCTCTCGATCCGGGCGTTCTTCTGAAAGATAAACTCCAACTCCTGGAACATCTCAAATGCTCCATGACGCTCAAAGCGACGTTGAAGTCCCGGTTCTAAGCCATACAAGACTGCACATTGAACTATTGAGTAGTCCTCCTTACGTGCTAACCAAGCGTTCTTAACATCTTGATCAGCCGTAGCGGGTGGTTCATCTCCTAGCGCAGCATTAAGGACATAATCCTTCTTCCCAGCTTGTAAGATTAGCTTAAGATTACGAGCTCAGTCTACAAAGTTGCTTCCATCATCTTTCAACTTAGCTTTCTCTAGGAACGTATTAAAATTCAGGATGACTGTCGCGTGAGCCATGATCTACAACACAAATATATTCAAAGTGGACTTAGACTATGTTCAAGATAATTAGAGTTCAACTTAATAAAATTATAAGCTAAACTCCCACTCAAAAAGTACATCTCTCTAGTCATTTGAGTGGTTCATGATCCACTTAGACTATCCCAAGTCCGATCATCACGTGAGTTGAGTATAGTTTCAGTGGTAAGCATCCCTATGCTAATCATATAAACTATATGATTCATGATCGACCTTTCGGTCTCATGTGTTCCGAGGCCATGTCTGCACATGCTAGGCTCGTCAAGCTTAACCCGAGTGTTCCGCGTGCGCAACTGTTTTGCGCCCGTTGTATGTGAACGTTGAGTCTATCACACCCGATCATCACGTGGTGTCTCGAAACGACGAACTGTAGCAACGGTGCACAGTCGGGGAGAACACAATTTCGTCTTGAAATTTTAGTGAGAGATCACCTCATAATGCTACCGTCGTTCTAAGCAAAATAAGGTGCATAAAAGGATTAACATCACATGCAATTCATAAGTGACATGATATGGCCATCATCACGTGCTTCTTGATCTCCATCATCAAAACATCGGCACGATCTTCTTGTCACCGGCGCCACACCATGATCATCCATCAACGTGTTGCCATCGGGGTTGTCGTGCTACTTATGCTATTACTACTAAAGCTACATCCTAGCAAAATAGTAAACGCATCTGCAAGCACAAACGTTAGTATAAAGACAACCCTATGGCTCCTGCCGGTTGCCGTACCATCGATGTGCAAGTCGATATTTCTATTACAACATGATCATCTCATACATCCAATATATCACATCACATCGTTGGCCATATCACATCACAATCATATCCTGCAAAAACAAGTTAGACGTCCTCTAATTTTGTTGTTGCATGTTTTACGTGGTGACCAAGGGTATCTAGTAGGATCGCATCTTACTTACGCAAACACCACAACGGAGAAGTATGAGTTTCTATTTAACCTCATCCAAGGACCTCCTCTGTCAAATCCGATTCAACTAAAGTTGGAGAAACCGACACTTGCCAGTCATCTTTGAGCAAAGGGGGTTACTCGTAACGATGAAACCAGTCTCTCGTAAGCGTACGAGTAATGTCGGTCCAAGCCGCTTCAATCCAACAATACCGCGGAATCAAGAAAAGACTAAGGAGGGCAGCAAAACGCACATCACCGCCCACAAAAACTTTTGTGTTCTACTCGAGAAGACATCTACGCATGATCCTAGCTCATGATGCCACTGTTGGGGAACGTCGCATGGGAAACAAAAATTTTCCTACGCGCACGAAGACCTATCATGGTGATGCCCATCTACGAGAGGGGATGAGTGATCTACGTACCCTTGTAGACCGTACAGCAGAAGCGTTAGAGAACGCGGTTGATGTAGTGGAACGTCCTCACGTCCCTCGATCCACCCCGCGAACAATCCAGCGATCAGTCCCACGATCTAGTACCGAACGGACGGCACCTCCGCGTTCAGCACACGTACAGCTCGACGATGATCTCGGCCTTCTTGATCCAGCAAGAGAGACGGAGAGGTAGAAGAGTTCTTCGGCAGCGTGACGGCGCTCCGGAGGTTGGTGATGACCTTGTCTCAGCAGGGCTCCGCCCGAGCTCTGCAGAAACGCGATCTAGAGGAAAAACCGTGGAGGTATGTGGTCGGGCTGCCGTGGAAAAGTCGTCTCAAATCAGCCCTAAAACTTCCGTATATATAGGTGGGAGGGAGGGGGCCTTGCCTTGGGGCTCAAGGAGCCCCAAGGGGGTCGGCCGAGCCAAGGGGGAGGACTCTCCCCCCCAAACCGAGTTGGACTAGGTTTGGTGGGAGGGAGTCCCCCTTCCTTCCCACCTCCTCCTTTTTTTTCTTTCTCTCTTGATTTTCTTCTGCTTGGCGCATAGGGCACTTGTGGGCTGTCCCACCAGCCCACTAAGGGCTGGTGTGTCTCCCCCAAGGCCTATGGGCTTCCCCGGGGTGGGTTCCCCCCCCCGGTGAACTCCCGGAACCCATTCGTCATTCCCGGTACATTCCCGGTAACTCCGAAAACCTTCCGGTAATCAAATGAGGTCATCCTATATATCAATCTTCGTTTCCGGACTATTCCGGAAACCCTCGTGACGTCCGTGATCTCATCCGGGACTCCGAACAACATTCGGTAACCAACCATATAACTCGAATACGCATAAAACAACGTCGAACCTTAAGTGTGCAGACCCTGCGGGTTCGAGAACTATGTAGACATGACCCGAGAGACTCCTCGGTCAATATCCAATAGCGGGACCTGGATGCCCATATTGGATCCTACATATTCTACGAAGATCTTATCGTTTGAACCTCAGTGCCAAGGATTCGTATAATCCCGTATGCCATTCCCTTTGTCCTTCGGTATGTTACTTGCCCGAGATTCGATCGTCAGTATCCGCATACCTATTTCAATCTCGTTTTCCGGCAAGTCTCTTTACTCGTTTCGTAATACAAGATCCCGCAACTTACACTAAGTTACATTGCTTGCAAGGCTTGTGTGTGATGTTGTATTACCGAGTGGGCCCTGAGATACCTCTCCGTCACACGGAGTGACAAATCCCAGTCTTGATCCATACTAACTCAACCAACACCTTCGGAGATACCTGTAGAGCATCTTTATAGTCACCCAGTTACGTTGCGACGTTTGATACACACAAAGCATTCCTCCGGTGTCAGTGAGTTATATGATCTCATGGTCATAGGAATAAATACTTGACACGCAGAAAACAGTAGCAACAAAATGACACGATAAACATGCTACGTCTATTAGTTTGGGTCTAGTCCATCACGTGATTCTCCCAATGACGTGATCCAGTTATCAAGTAACAACACCTTGTTCATAATCAGAAGACACTGACTATCATCGATCAACTGGCTAGCCAACTAGAGGCATGCTAGGGATGAAGTTTTGTCTATGTATCCACACATGTAAATGAGTCTTCATTCAATACAATTATAGCATGGATAATAAACTATTATCTTGATACAAGAATTATAATAATAACTATATTTATTATTGCCTCTAGGGCATAATTCCAACAACGATCCCATGCGCTGGTGGGATATTGCAAGACAATTTCTAATTGTTGAGCAACTGGAAGCAGCTCTTTTCTGGCTCCATTGCCGTGGAGGCATCAAGTCAGGAATAGTTGCACGTCAACAACATTTTTCTAGCGCCGTTGCCGGGGAAGGATAGCTATATTCTCTGAGTCACTTGGGATTTACATCTGCCGATGACTATGAATAATCTGAAAGATCCAAAACCCAAAGTCTTGCCCTCAACTACGAGGGGAGGTAAGGAACTGCCATCTAGCTCTGCACTTGATTCACCTTTAGTTATGAGTAAGTTTGCGACACCACCTCCTGCAAGAAATCTTGATATGTCGTATGTGCTTGATGATGCTTATGATGCTACTATGCGTGATACTGCTAGAGATGCTACTATGCCTGATGCTGCTAGAGATGCTATGCCTGATACTGCTAGAAATGCTATGCTTGACACTGCTTTGCCTGATGATGCTAGGGATGCTATTTTTCCTGATGATGCTATGCTTGATACTGCTAGAGATACTACTTTGTCTGATATGCCACTAGGGGTATTCCTTGATGCTCATATTGCTAGAGTTACTGCCAATGCTCGTGATGCTTCTGAAACTGCCGATACTATTGAGATAGAACCTGCTTTTGCTACTGCTAGATCTACCTCTCCTAGATATGAATTGCCTGATATACCTGAGGGTTACGTTATGGAGGGAGAGATAGCTGAGGATTTTCTTGCGTGTAAGGATGCCTATGATGCTGATAAATTACTTCTCAAGTGGAAGGAAAAATCTCTAAAAGCTAGGATGAAATACGACCCGAAGTTTGCCACTTCACCTATCTTTATCACCGATGAGGATTATGAATTCTCTGTCGACCCTCAGATAATATCTCTAGTCAAATCTGATTCTTTCCACAGTTATGAGTCTGAGACGGTCATAGCCCATCTTACCAAACTACACGATATAGCCACCCTTTTCACTAGTGAGGAGAAGATCCGCTACTACTATATCCTTAAGATGTTTCCTTTCTCTCTAAAGGATGACACTAAAGCCTGGTTCACTTCTCTTGCTCCTGGATGTGTGAGTAGTCCCCAGGATGTCTATTACTTCTGTGAGAAATATTTCCCTGCGCATAAGAAGCAAGCTGCCTTGCAGGAAATATACAACTTTGCTCAACGCAAAGAAGAGAGTCTCCCACAAGCTTGGGGGAGGTTCATCCAGCTACAGAATGCTTTGCCTGATCACCCTCTTAAGAAGAACTAGATACTTGATATCTTCTATAACGGACTTACCGATGCTTCTAGAGACCACCTAGATAGTTGTGCCGGTTGTGTTTTTAGGGAACGAACTGTAGAACAAGCTGAGATTCTACTGAATAACATCTTGATCAACGATAATGCTTGGACTATTCCCAAACCACCTCATAAGCCAACTCCTAAGAAAAGAGGTATTCTATTCCTCAGTCCCGAAGATATGCAAGAAGCCAAGAAATCTATGCAAGAGAAAGGCATTAGATCTGAAGATGTCAAAAATCTACCGCCTATCGAAGAGATCCATGGTCTCGATAACCCGATACAGGTAGTAGAAGTAAATTCTCTGTGTAGGTTTGATGAGAGTGATATTCCTTTTGATAAACCTACTTGCCTATGCTTTGATGAATTTGACAACTTTGTTGCCAAACAACAGAGTTTCAATGATTATGTTAGCAGACAATTGGAACAAAGTACTCGTATGCTTAGTCATTTAACTGCTTGTGTAGACAAAAATGTCAATGATCTGAAGCTTCTGAGTAAACATGCCTCTATGATTACTACTCAGGTAGAACAAGTACTTAAAGCTCAGAATGACTTGCTCAATGAATTAAATGACAACTCTGTCAAAGTCATTACTAGAGGAGGCAAAATGACTCAGGAACCTTTATATCCTCAAGGCCATCCTAAGAGAATTGATCAAGATTCTCAAGGAATTAATGCTGATACACCCAATCATCCTAAGAAGAAGAAGGATGATAGAAACCTACATGCCAGTTTACCAAATACTATCGCACCTGAAGAACAAAATGATATTTCTGCGTCTGATGCAGAAACACAATCTGGTGATGAACATGAACCTGGTGACAATATGGACAACGATGTTCATAATAATTCTCAACCTAGCAATGATAGGTATGTGGAGATTGAACCTACGGTTAATCCTGATAGCCCACAACCTAAGAGATACGATAAGAATGACTTCACTGCTAGGAAGCATGGTAAATAAAGGGAGCCATGGGTTCAGAGACCTATGCCCTTTCCTCCTAGGCCATCCAAGAAAAAGGATGATGAGGATTTTGAGCGCTTTATTGAAATGATAAGACCCGTCTTTCTGCAGATGCAGTTAATTGATATGCTCAAAATGTCTCCGTATGCCATGTACATGAAAGATATCTTGACTAATAAACGGAAGATACCAGATCTTGAGATCTCCACCATGCTCGCCAATTACACTTTCAAAGGTGGAACTCCTAAGAAACTTGGTGATCCCGGAGTGCCCACTATACCTTGCTCCATTAAAGGAAACTACGTAAGAACTGCCTTATGTGACCTTGGAGCCGGTGTTAGTGTTATGCCTCTCTCTCTTTATCGTATACTTGAACTGGATAAGTTGACACCCACTGAAATTTCTCTGCAAATGGCCAACAAATCAACTGCTTTCCCTGTCGGCATTTGCGAGGATGTGCCTATTGTGGTTGCGAACACCACTATCTTAACAAACTTTGTTATCTTGGCTATTCCCGAGGACAATGCCATGGCTGTCATCCTCGGAAGACCCTTTTTAAACACTGCAGGAGCTGTTGTAGATTGCAACAAAGGCAATATCACTTTCCATGTCAACGGTAATGAGCATACAGTGCACTTTCCGAAGAAACGATATCAAGTACATTGCATCAATGCTATCGAAAAAACTTCATCAATTCTTATTGGGAGCTTTGAATGCCCTATTCCTCGTGTCAAGATGAAGTATGATTTGCTTGTTGGGGAGATACATATCCCCATTGAGGTGACCTAGTGACTATTCAAAAATTCTCCGTTCTGTTTTGCGATTCGAGAAAGTTTTGTCATGAGGATTTGATCAACCCCATTGACGGATTTCTTTCGATGACCATGAAATGGATGAATCAAAGAGTTACATACCTCTGTTTTAAGCTTTAACTTTCTGTTGCTTAGAAGAAAAATGATAGATTTAGTTTAGTTTTGCCTGTTTCCTGTTTTAGCGTCCCGGAGAAAAGTACCCCGAAAATAAAAGTTCTCCGATGGTCCTGAAAATCAAATATGATTTTTTCTGGATTTTTTGAAAAATACTGGGACTGAAAGCTGGCCTGGGGGCCACACCAGGGGGCCACAACCCGGACGCCGCAGGCTCCCCCTGGCCGCGGCCACCAAGCTTGTGGGGCCCACAAGGACCCCCTCCACTCATTCCAGCTCCCATCCTCTTCTTCTACCTCCAGAAAAAATCGTTTCGTATCTCAAACCCGTGTTCTTGCTCATTTGGCTGTGATTTTCGATCTCCTTGCTCAAAGCACCATTCTCCTAACCGTTTTGGGGAAATTACTCCTTGGTAAGTGACTCCTCCATTGGTCCAATTAGTTTCTACTCTAGTGCTTTATCCTTCGCGTATTCTTGCTACCTTGGTGACCCTGTTCTTGAGCTTTAAATGTTAATTTTAGCTGGTCCCAAGTAGTTTTAGCGCGTGATACGGTCTCTAGGCACTAGTAGGAGTAGTTGCTACAAGGTGTGGTTGGTCTTTATTCACTTTTCTCTTGAACTTCAAAAATTTCAGCAAAAAGAAATTATGTTCAGGAGGAAGTTTCATGGTGGTTCCTCAAGTAAGAAGGGTCCCCGTCTTTCTATTCGGGAGCCCGATCCTTATCAACTAAGGGACACATCTGTACAACCATGTGAATGGCCTTCCGATGAGTTCATGATCGAAGCAGGCTTCAAGGATGAGTTTGATACACTTGTCCGCAATGCCGGGTTAGAAGAATTCCTCTCAGATAAATGTGAACAGTATGCTATTCTCACTGCCTCTTTCGTGCGTAGATTTAAATTTTCAGTTGGCCGTGACTCATCCATACTGTTTGATCTGTATGATAAATCCTACACCATGGATTTGGAGGATTTCAATAGGATTTGCAAGATACCCGATGGGGGTAGTCCTAATGATCCTGCTAAGTCTTTGGTTAGAGATTTTGTCTCTAGTATAACTGTTGGAGAAACTAGAGACATCACGCAAGCTACCATACGAAGCATTCATTTCCCTGCCTTGCACTACTTTGCCCTCTTCATAGGTAGATGCATTAACGGCAAGGTTGAACATTGTCACCTATGCGCATCAGACCTTAGTATCCTTAAGAGCGCAGTGACGGGTGACAAAAGCTTCAACATGGGAGCTATTATAGCAAGGAGGCTGAATAAGAATGCTATTGATGAGGATTTCTTTGGCAGGATCTATGCCACTCGCATAGCAAATTTTCTTGGAGCACCCATCCGCGCAGGAGATCCCCCGCTCCATACAGCTTTCCTTGACCGCGTCGCGATGACACGCTACCAGTTCCTTGAGAGGGATGATGAATCCCTCCTATACCGATTGATATTTAACCGGCAACGTGTTTTCCATATTACCCTTCTTGCTCCTGCTTTCTTTAACTTTCAGGTAAAACAAAGATATTACATAACCAGAGGAGAGGCAGAGGAGTATGAGAGGGAGGCGAAGGCTGCTCGTCTCCGTGAGGCAGCTATTCAGGGAGTGGCTGCAGCGCTCCCGTATAACCCCGATTGTGATTTTGGGTTTTGCGAGGACCGTCCTTGGGAGTAGACCAAGCTAGGCCAAAAGCGTAAGCTTGGGGGAGTACGTGTTCTCACAGACTTTACATTCATGCTCATGCTTTCACTTTGTTAGCCGGTGTTTACACTTTGCCACTGTATTATCCATGTTAGTTTCTTTTATTTTTCGTTTTCTTGTTTTCTTGTTTTGTCTCCTTTTGAGAAAACCCAAAGAGATTTTCCTTTCTTCTTTTGCTTGCTGGGAGCTATCCCGTGTAAATAGTTTTCTTTTTCTTTGGGTCAAGGTAGAAGATATTGGTTACAATGTTTAGTGGCTCTTGCATGCATACCTGTTTAGCTTTCAAAGAGCCATATTACTTTGTCTTCTCCTTTGTGTTTGCCTGCAGATTCCAGCTTTAGTCCAATGCACGAGCACTCTTATTATTGTTCACATCGTTTGATCGTGCAAGTGAAAGGCAATAATGATGATATACGATGAAGTGACTGAGACTGGAAAAGCTGGTATGAACTCTATCTATTTTGTTTTTGTAAATATGACTAGCTTGTCGTCCCAGATTTAGCTTTGTTGAGAGAGAACTATGTTTGCAATGACAACTGAGAGATCATAGTTTCTGATGCCATGCTTATTTAGCTAGGAGCTTATAATGGTTTGTCTTGAATGCCAACATAGATTTTGAGATGACTATGATGTAGTATGATAGGATGGTATTCTCCTTTGAATGATTCAAGTGGCTTGACTTGGCGCATGTTCATGCATGTAGTTGAAACAAAATCAACATAGCCTCTATGATGTTTGTGTTCATGGTGATTTATATCCTGTTCATGCTTGCACTCAATGTTAGTCAAACTCATTGCATCTTGATGACTGTTGTCGCTCTCTAGTTGGTCGCTTCCTAGTCTTTTCCTAGCCTTCACTTGTACTAAGCGGAATACTGCTTGTGCATCCACCTCCATAAACCAAAGTTGTGCCTTATGGGTCAACCATACCTACCTATGTGCGGTATCTACCTGCTGTTCCAAGTAAATTTGCATGTGCCATTCTCTAAACCTTCAAGAAATAATCTGTTTTGCTTGCCCGAACCGCTCATGTGGTGACAGGGGGCTATTGGTATCTTCCATGTTAGGCGTGTTATCCTCGACATGTATTTATTCACTGTCATTCACGAGAAAGGGGCTGGTAGTTGGAATGTCCAGCTCCACGCTTAAATCAAAAACATAACTGTAAAACAAAAAACTCCCCCAGGATTGATGTTGGTATGGACGGTACCCGAGGATTCGGCTAGCTGTGGAGTGTGATTGATTGGTGGTGGGGGAGTCAAAACTTTACTTTTCTGTTTGGGAACCGCCTATAGCATGAATAGCATGGAAGATATTGAGAACTCTTGGTCACTGCGTTGACAATGAAAGCATGCCACCCAAAATTATTATCTCTTATTTCAAAGCTTGAGCTCTGGCACATGTGCAAATCAATGCTTCCCTCTGCGAATGGCATGTCTATTTATTTTCCTGTTGAGTCATCCTCTTCTTATTTAAGCACCAATTAGAGAGCACCTCTGTCATTTTTATGCTTTGATTTTGATTGATATTGAGTATGACTATGACTGGATCTTCGTTGCTATGAATTACAATGTTTAGTCAGCCCTTGATCTTTGAAAGTGCTCTGCATTTATGTTTTGCGGTCTCATAAAGAGCTAGCGAGATACCACCTATTCATATTGCTTCATGCTTGTTTTGATTGAGTTGTTGGTATCTGAAACTCATTATTATTTGCTCTCTAGCTGATTATGCCATTGATATTAGTTTACCGTGAGACCTTTGTGTCACTTGCTTATCTGGTTAATTTGTGATCTTGCTGAAATTCTGGTTATGAGTTAGACATAGTTGCAATAACAAGATCAAACAGAGTTTGTCAAAGTTTTTCTTTCTCTTTCAGTTTGTCAACTGAGTTGCTTGAGGACAAGCAAGGTTTTAAGCTTGGTGAGTTTGTCCATCGTATCTACTTTTCCAAACTCTTTTGCCCTTGTTTTGGACTCTAATTTGCATGATTTGAATGGAACTAACCCGGACTGACGCTGTTTTCAGCAGAATTGCCATGGTGTTGTTTTTGTGCAGAAATGAAAGTTCTCGGAACGTCCTGGAAATTTACAGAGAATATTTCTGGAAAAGATGAAAAATACCTGCGCAAAGATCCACCGGAGGCGGTGAGCTAGTGGGCCACAAGCCCTGTGGCCGCGGCCACCCTCCCAGGCCGCAGCGTCAGGGCTTGTGGGGCCCACGTGGCTCTGCCGCCCCAAAACTCAGCACTATTTATTCCCTTTCGTCTCGGAAAAAATCAAGAGAGAAGATTTCATCACGTTTGCGACACGAAGGCGCCGCTACATCCTGTTCTTCATTTGGAGGGCAGATCTGGAGTCCGTTTTAGGCTCCGGATCAAGAAGATCGTCGCCATCGTCATCATCAAACTTCTTCCCTCTCCAATTCCATGAAGCTCTTCATCGTTCGTGAGTAATCTATTCGCAGGCTCGATTGGCGGTGATGAGTAGGATGAGATCTATCATGTAATCGAGTTAGTTTTGACAGGGATTGATCCCTAGTATCCACTATGTTCTAAGATTGATGTTGCTGCTACTTTGCCATGCTTAATGCTTGTCACTAGGGCCCGAGTGTCATGATTTCAGATCTGAAATTATTATGTTGCCACCAATATATGTGTGTTTTAGATCCGATCTTGCAAGTTGTAGTTACCTACTGTTGTTATGATTTGGCAACCCCGGATTGACAATAACCGGAACCACTCCCGGTGATGACCATAGTTTGAGGAGTTCATGTGTTCACCAAGTGCTAATGCGTTGGCCCGGTTCTTTATTAAAAGGAGAACCTTAATATCCCGTAGTATCCATTTGGACCCCGCTGACACGGGAGGGATGGACAATAGATGTCATGCAAGTTCTTTTCCCTAAGCACGTATGACTACACATGGAGTGCATGCCTACATCACATTGACGAACGGGAGCTAGCCATATATCTCTCCGTGTTATAACTGTTGCATGATGAATGTCATCCGACAAATCACCAATCCATTGCCTACGAGTTTGTCCCATTGCCGTTGTTACTTGTTTTGCTCTGCTGCTGTTACTACTGTTGCTGCTACTATTACTCGCTGCCACTGTTACTTGCTTTGTCCTCCTGCTGCTGCCACTACTGTTGCTACTACTGTTACTCGCTGCTGCTGTTACTTGCTACTGCTGCTACTTGCTACTGTTGTCACTACTGCTGTTCCTTGCCACTGCTGTTACTCATTACACTGCTGCTACGTGCTACAATACTTTTTCTGGCACCATTGTCGGGAAAGAATATTTCCTGTCCATGGGCAATTTACTGGCGCCATTGATACAACAGTTAGGAATAGTCTGCCTTTTCACCAGATCGTTTCTGGCACCGTTGCTATCATACCACTTTGCTTGAAGACACTAATCTTTCAGGTGTGGTTGAATCTGACACATTCAGCTGCTAATACTTGAGAATATTCTTTCACTTCCCGTCGTGCGAACCAACAAATTTGGGTTGAATACTCTACTCTAGAAAACTGCCGCAATCCCACGCACTGGTGGGCTATTGCACGACAATTTCTGATTGTTGAGCAACTGGAAGGAGCTCTTTTCTAGCTCCGTTGCCGTCGAGGCATCAAGTCAGGAATAGTTGCACGTCAACAACAATCACTTGTTACCGATAATTTCAGTGCTTGCAGATATTACCTTGCTGAAAACCACTTGTCAGATCCTTCTGCTCCTCGTTGGGTTTGACACTCTTACTTATCGAAAGGACTACGATAGATCCCCTATACTTGTGGGTCATCACTTAGCTCTCCCCTTCAGGGCTAATCACTGGCCTCTGCTCGCAGGTCGTCGGTACAACGGGAGACGTGTACTACCACGCTTGTACACGGTAACCCCGTCCACCACCTCGCCATCACTAATCATAGACTCATCCCCGCGAGCAATAGCATGTTGACCCGACCCCTCGGTCCAATCTGGCTCCTTGGTCCGATCCGTCCAGGCACCCCATCCGGACATCTTCGCGTTGGCCGATGCCTCTCAGGTGGGAGTCTCCTAGGACATAGCCTCAGTAACCATAGTCTCATGGGCCGGATGCCCGTCGACTCGAGGATCCTCGACCGGAGTCCCCGTAGCCTCCACCACAAACGGGTCCACCATACTAGACCTGTTCTCGGGGGAATGAGTTGGTGGTGGTGGCGAGGACGGAGTAGCAGTCCACCTACATCTCCCGTAGCCACGTCATGTACCCTTCCCATTCTTTCGTGTCCGACCTCCTCTCTCGGTGGGCAATGCCACTGACGAAGAAGCACCCACGGGTGGTGTCATCAGATTGTCTGCCAAGGGTCTACGGAGAGATAGGGGTGGAATGGAAGTACCACCCCTTGCGTGGGTCACCGACGAGGAAGTACCCTCCGAGCGATCTGGACCCACGCCCACCATCTTTCAACACGTGCCATGATAAAGAGTAAAATAAATTAGTACAACATAAAAAATTGAATACCTGACATGAATAATATGTACATATATAATTTAAGTTGGGATGCATACAAACTAATAATAGTGTGGATCAATAAATGCATCATCATCACTATCACGTGTGTCTTCATGAATGACGTGCTCATCGGATTCAACGACATCAACTTGTGGAAGGCCTTTCTGTAATCGGTCAAGCATTGACAGGTCATCCGCATCAGTAACCTCTTCTAGTTCCGGCTCTACTGCTTCCGGCTCAGGGGTGAAGTCGGATTCACTGTAGCTATCTACTTCCATGTTCTGGGGTGAAGTACAGTGGTTCTTGAAACGTTTCTTGGAAGATGTGTTTCTTGGAAGAATTGTCCGTCATATCTGTCTGGGTTAATGTGTGGTTCATAATCCTCTTCATATGTTTGAGGTGGTCTAGCATGTGGAGGCACTTCATAAACAACATGCCAACCATTCAGATACTTATCTATTTGGCAGGCCCACGGTAGATAGAAAACTTGGGTCGCATGTTGAGCCGTAATATAGACATCAGGAACATCTAAATGGGTGCTTGGATAGATTTTGACTAGCCCTATATATTCATGAGTCCTTCTAGTCTCCTTTGGTTGGAACCAATAACATTTGAAGACTACTCTATTCGGTGGGTTTTCACCATAGAATTGAAGTCCATAAATTGTTTCAACTCTTCCATAATACTCGATACCACCTTCGCCGATAGCAGAGACACAACAATTTACAATCGGGCATAGATAGCTCTTTGCCAAAGGTACGAAAGTATTACCCGTTGATATTGTATTTCTCAAATGAACGAATCTTATAGTCAAAACCATTAGTGGCTTGTCTCAATTCGACGTCCATAGACTCTGAATTAGCTTACAAGTTTAATGCGAAACGATTGTTGAATTATCTGCAAATTAGACCAAGAAATGAAATGGTCCATTATTGATAATTACCGTTTGTTTGAACCAAGAGATGAAACTGGGATAACCGCCTCCATGCTTTGCCAGAAGCTCATACTCTTCGACGGAATCATTTTGGAGCACCGCTCGAATCAAGAAGTTGGTGACGTATCGACTGTATCAAATATCCGGGAATAAGAGAAGGTCAAAGGAATTAGAATTTGCAGAAAAATGTACCAAGAACTTACTCGATGTATCGCCGCACTTCTGTTAGATTGTCGAAGATATACAATGAAATGTTCCGCTATTCTTTGACATCCAACGTTATTGGTTTCGAAGCACCGGCTAGTGCGAACTTCCCTTTGAACAAGCTGAGGTTGGATCCACCTTTTTTAGGGTTGGCATCATTGTACCGAGGCTTTAGATTATGAAAATGATGGTTTTTGACTTCGTAGTATGTTGTCACTAAGTTAACCACCTCCTTAGTAATGAATGCCTCGGCCATCAATGCTTCAATTCTACATTTATTTTTACTTTTAGCTCGAAGCGTCTTCTGCATCCTCTCAGTTGCAAAGCACCAATTGCATGGGCCCACCCAATCTTGCCTCGGTCAGGAGATGTAAAATCAAATGCTGCATTGGATTAAGGAAGCCCGGTGGAAAGATCTTCTCTAACTTGCAGAGCAACTTCAGCGCCAACTCATCCATATCATCTAACACACCAGGCGATAGTTCTTTCGTACAAAGAACACGAAAGAAATAGCTTAGCTCCACCAGTACTAGCCATTCATCCTCACGAATAAAGCCACGTAACATCACCGACATTACCCGCTCAAGCCATATGTGCCAATCATGACTCTTGAGACCAAATTTATTAAAAAAATTAAGACTCGCTCCCCTCTTTAGATTCGATGCATGCCCATCTTGAACATCAAGTTCATTTTGACCCACAAGATAATTTCCCTCATAGCTGGCCTTCCAAGATTGAACCAGGCCTATGGCTTCGACCAGTTCTCCTTTCCTTTCGATTGTCGCATGTTTTGTAATGGTCTATCACATAGAGTCTGTTCATCGACTCTAGCCTTAGTATTATCCTTTGACTTCCCCTATATGACGAACAATGTACCAAAAATGGCCTCTCTGATATTATTTTTAGTGTGCATCATGTCGATGTTGTGTGGAAGAAGGACGTCTTTGAAGTAAGGCAGATCCCACAAGCATGGCTTGTGAGTCCAGGCGTCTTGAAATTATACCCCTTGAAATACCCTTGATGCTCTGGAACAGGGTCGAGGTCGTTTAACTGATCCAGGATCTATTAGCCTGTCAACAGAGGAGGTGCTGAGGTTTTGACAACTTTACCTTTGGTAAAGTTCTTCTTGTCTTTTCTGAACTGATGGCGAGGATCCAGGAACTGCCTATGCAGGTCAAAGCAAGAATACTTCCCACCCGCCTTCAACCAATGAAACTAAAGAGCTACCTTGCATATGGGGCACGGGAACCTTCCATGCAAACACCATCTAGAGAATAGCGCATACGCCGGCAAGGCATGCATCGAATACATGTACCACACATGCATTTTGAAGTTTTCTTTTCTAGCGGCATCATATGTGTAATGCCCCAAGTGTAAAACCTTCCCTATTTGGAACCTATCTCATGTGGATCCACCTTGTCATTGATATGAGTATGTCTTATTGCATGTATGATTTCATGTGTCACTTGTTTTCTTCCCTGTATGCATGCCTTATTGTTTCATGCACATCTTGCCCTTGTGATTGCATTGTGTTCATGTGTAGCCCTTGTGATTTCACGTGGAGTTGTGTGTGGTGTTGTGTCTAGTAGACATAGCATAGGTGGTGGCTTACCACTTTCTAAACCCCTTTCTCTCTTTATTCCTAATCCAATTTCCTCTTACTCCTAACCTGATTTTAAAATGTCCAATGTTTAGGGAATATTGTGGGGATATTGCAGTGTTATGTTTGATGTTTGGTTAAGTTGTAAAAGGGTGCAATTAAATCCAAAACAGATCCTGTAATGTTGATTTGTATTTATTCAAGTTGCTCCATAAATTCCGTTTGTATTTTATTTAAATAGGTTATTTATTTTTCCATGACCAGGGGTATTTTGCTTTGATTTTATCTCCAGTAGTTTTGCTGGTTTTATTTTTACTTTTCTGCCCTTTTCAGTAAATAGGAAAGCACCAGGGCTTGCTTTTATCTATGTGTCGCTCTCGTGGGCTTCCTCCCACTCAGAGAGGCCCAACTCCTCCTCTCCCTTCGCGACAGTAGCCCACCCGCGCGTCCCTCTCCTTCCTCCTCTCGACGTCACCCTGTAGGACCTCTCCTCCTCCACCGATTCCCCATTGCTTCGATCCTGCAGCTCAAGCATGTCCCCCGAGGCCATTTAAGCTGCAGGAACCCTCCTCCGAACCTAGGGTTCCCTCTCCTTCCTCCAACGATGCCGCCATCTTCCTCCTTCTCTCTTTCCCCCCTCCTGGAAAGCTCTGTAGCTAGGACAGAGAAGGATCTCGTCGCCGATCGCTTCCCCGTCGTCGTCCAGCGCCGGCGGCCATGTCCAGGGGCACGGGGAAGGTGCCCGCGCCCCATTTTCGTCCTCGGTGAGGTCGAGGAGCGTCCTCACCGACGACCAGGAGCTCGCCGACGCCGCGGACCCGGTGCTCCTTCGCCTCTGCTTTGGTTCTGCATCAGGAACTTCTTTGGCTTCGATCTTCTTCCCCTCCAGCGACTCCTCCTCCGATCGGCGCCCTTCCTCCTTCCCCTAGGTGAGCAGGATCTCCTCCCTCCTTCCCTCGGTTCGATCTCGTAGCAGAAGCTCCGGCCGGCATTCGTGCGCGCTCTATTCATGGTGGAGACCGTTAGTATGTGCAGCTCGTGGTGGTGTGGTGTGTAGGTTGTACTGGGAGGTTTAGTGGATCATTAGGGTCCTCGTAGCAGTGGCGTGGTGTTGCCTTGTGGCGCAACAGTAGCAGCAGTATGCCCGACGGTCTCCCTGTGGCCGGTGCTTACTTGTAGACATAGCAGAGATAGAGCAGTAGTTGTTCCCTGTTTTGTTCCCTCTCTGTCAGTAGTTGTATCATATCGCAGTGGTTCGAGTACCTGTGTTGTTGTGGTGAGATCCAGGGTTCGATCCCCCGCGAAAGCGCCCCTTTTGCATATTTATTGGTTGGCACACTGTCTTGGCCGCAGCATGGTAGATAACCTAATAGCATCACTGATCCTGTTGAGCACTTGGTCAGTAGCAGGATGGTAGGAACCAGTGTGTTGTATGAGGGGGAACAGGGTTCGAATCCTCACCTCCCCCATTTTATTTTTGCTGTGGTATCTTCCTGTTGCTGTACCCCTTGGCTGCATAGTTGTTGTGTGGTGCTAGGTAGATAGTATTACTTATTTTTTCGTAGCTTCTATAGCATGTTGCCTTAGGTGTTGCTAGATTGGGTTAGATGGATAGTTTGTGATTTTTACAAGTGTAGGTGGTTATAGTGCACTTGTGTCTTGGTGCACAAGTAAAAGAGTGTGAGTGTGGATGGGTTCCCCCTCCCCACACACCTTGTCATATTTGGTGTACATAGTTCATGGTGGTGTGTGTGTGTGTGTACATGATGTTGTGCATGTGTATGTGTGGTGGTGCTAGCATATAGTGTGTGGTGTAGATGCATATATTTAGTAGCATAGTGGTTCTCTTGTGTGGTCATATATTGTGATGTGAGTGAGCTACACATACACTTGAGCTTAACTCTTGTGGCCAAGTAGTGTGCTTGTGTAGGTGGCATGGTGCTTCCTTGGTTTTGTTATTTTGTAGATGCCTTACATGTTTGTGTTGATCAAGAGCATGATGTTGTTGTGGGTGATGTGGAGTAGATGTGTGTGTGTGGAACTTCCCCACCTTTGCAATCACTATGCACCTTCACATGACCATATGTGAGTGGGCATGATGTCTTGTGGTGTGTGGATAGTTTGGTAGATGAGCTTGGTGTTGGTGTGCTATGTCACATACATGGGGTCAAAACCCTCATGTCACTATTGTCATTATGCACATGAACAAGTATCCATGTAGGAGTTGATCTAGTGAAATGCACATGAAATGTTGCACTATTCACTATGTATGATTTCTTGTAGTTTCTTCCTTCCTAGTTTGTGGTCACTTGCTCCAAGTAAGTGCATACATATTATATATGATTTTGGGGTAGAATCTCCCAAGGAATCCATTGGTGAACTTAGTTTTTCCATTGCGACACTTTCTGGAGATGACATATTCAGATTTGTTCTAAGTTTGTTCCTTGTTTCCATGGTGTGGGATGAGCCCAAGGGCATGATATCTTGTATGGCAGTAGTAGGGGATCATCTCTACATCATGTTGGTGTCATTTCTCTCTTAGTGTATATTGTGTGCTAGTTGTGCCTAGACAAAGTAGGCATGTGGCTGAAATTCCAGATTAGTGAAAATCTGAGATTTTCACAAAGTCTGAGAATCTGTTTATATTTTCTTCTCATGTTGATGAGGTTGTGCAAATCAAGGTGTTGTGATCTAGCCTTAGCTTTCACCTAGAAAGTTGGAGCTGATATGTTTGTCTAGGTCCCTGTAAAATTTCATTCCATTTGGAGTCCTGTAGATATTGTTTTGGCTGTTGTCAAAATGCTTTAGAGCATAGACAGATAGTGAGAATCTGGAATTTTCACTAAGTCCCTGAAATCTGATATTTTTGGGCAAGTTTACAGCCTTGTAACTTTCCGTGTTTAATTCATTTGTGTGTGATTCTTGCTTGTGCTTGTAGTAATCTTGGATAGCTACAACCACATATATTATTTGTCATATTTGGGTGGCTATAGATGCTTTGCATGTAGCTCACAAAGTGCTATGATGCAGGTTATGGCAGATTGTGTAGTTTTGCCATTTTGATGTTTGTGAGTGCTTAGTTGATGATTTGGTGTTCTTCTTTGCTCCACCCCATCCATGATGGTTTTTTTATGTCTTGGAAACCTGGAAATACCAGAGTTGTGCCATTTGAGAGTGTGGTGATGAATTTGACACGTAGGGCTTCATATCTTGTTTCGTTGATTCCCATTGATCCGTAGCTCATTTTGTTATGTTCTTTATATGCTTTTGCATCGTTTTCACGAGACGCGTCTGATCATGTCATTCTCATGCATGTAAAAATAGATTAGGATGCAGTTCTGTCCAGGAACATGTATTTACTCTTTATGCTTGTGCTAGTGATAGAAATAGTGATGCATGCTCATATTCATCTCATGCATCATGTGCTTGTTGCATCTTGAGGTGTTGTTGTTCATTGGATGTTATTCTTATGTTGGGTAGCACCGGGATCGGAGAACGAGTACGTGGATTCAGGAGAGTACGTGCAGGACGAACAAGAACCATTCCAAGCTGAGGATATCACAGGCAAGATGATATGACCTTGATTCCATCTCTAGACTTGTTATGCTAGATTACGTTTCCTTGTCATATGCTCGCTACCAACCACTGAAATATTGCCTCGTGAAATGCCATGACACCCAAACACTTATCCCTTCCTAGCAAACTGGAATGGCTAAGTAGGCTTGCTCAGCTACTAATGTTAGCGTTGCTAGATGCACGTGCTTTGCCTCATGTGATAACATGAGATTGTTATCATTATCTTAAATTCTGTTATTTAATTAATGCACCTATATACT
This sequence comes from Hordeum vulgare subsp. vulgare, assembly GCF_904849725.1. Classification (NCBI taxonomy): domain Eukaryota; kingdom Viridiplantae; phylum Streptophyta; class Magnoliopsida; order Poales; family Poaceae; genus Hordeum; species Hordeum vulgare. Next base: position 34,196,174 of record NC_058521.1, on the reverse strand, counting down.
TGGTAAATAACAGAAGGCCTAGCCTTTTGTCGGGTGCTTTGTTCCGTTATTGCCGCCATAGTTACCGGCTACCGGTGTTTGATTCCATATTGATCGCTCCTAACACGTTCGGGGTTGTTATGGGGACCCCCTCGATAGATCGCGTAGTGTTAAGACTTGTCCGGCAGGACCCAACATTGGTTTTAATCTGCTAATCACTGAATAATAATCTGCATAGGGAATAGCTACGCCGAGGAATTTAATCAACAACCCGGGCCAGTGCTCCTCATGAGTGTTCGTCCAACCCAGAGCAGCTTATTACGCTCCCCGGGGCAACTCGGTGTTTTGGCGTGGTAACCATCGCTCATTCGGCGTGTCCTGAGACTGAGATATGCGGCTCTTATCAGGGTCGTCGACACGTCGGGAGGTCCTGCTAATCTTGTCTTACCTTAGCGATATATCTTGCGTATAGGAATCCCGGTGAAGCTTTGGTTCTCCCAGAGTTGAGGTTTTCCTCTAAGGAATCCGACGAGATCACGAGATTCGTGATAGAGGATTAATTTGCGGCCTGTGTACGTTTGTGATGGACTAGTTGGAGCCCCCCTGCAGGGTTTAATCTTTCGGAAAGACTTGCCCGTGGTTATGTGGCAACTTGGATTATTTTGTTAACATCCGGTAATAGATAACTTAAACATAAGCTAATAAAATTGCCAACTGTGTGCGTAACCGTGACTGTCCCCTCGAAGATCTCTCTTCGATCGAGAACACGGTGGGGTTATGATTGACGTAGGTAGGTGTTCAGGATCACTTAGTGATCATCTATCATCGACCGCTAGTATAGACCACCTTCATACAAGTTCTACGTAAGTTAGCCACCAAATCAAGCTTAGGATGCTGCAACCTAAATACTCCACCTATCCAACCTAATAACTTGACTAGTTCTGGCACCGAGGTCATAGATTGCTGAGTCCCCGTGCCTCACAGATTCCTTCACAACACCAACAGGTTCGGGTACCCCAAAGACAGGTGATCCCGACGGCACGCAGCTGGCGTGGCAGTACGATGAGGAGAACGACTGCCTGTACGTGAACTATCCAGAAGATTGAGGCGTGGTCGTGATCGTGGGCCAGCACGCAGGGTTGCATAGCCATTTCCCTTGTTTTGTAGTCCGTAGCGGAACTACTTTGATTGTATGCGTGATGTACTCTGATATATTTATGAGATGGCAATTGAACCCCTTATTGTCATTATGTTGATATTATGTATGTGCCATGATACCTTGTTTGCGAGACGCTTAGATGCGCTCCTTTCCAATTCGGGGCCTTGATCCCGAGATCGGAAAGGACCGCATCTTAGTCGTTACAAGTTGGTAATCAGAGCCTTATGACCATAGGAGCTTTTTTGTGATCGTACTTGGCCGAGTCGGGTCTAGTAAAATGTTTTGAGTCTTAGTTATATCGGAGAGTAGGATTCTTTTTTCTCCTCTTCCATGCTCTGGTGAGGTTCCCGTCTTAGGAAATCATTATTCTACTCCTCTTCTCACTCAAATTTTTTATTAGGATCACACGGGTATTTGTGAAATCTAAACGATTTCGATGTGACGGAGTTCTGTCTTGGTGCCTCCTGTCTGCCTTTATTTCTTCCGGGGAGTTGAGCTCCAGGGGATTCTTACGCACATCGCCATCATTCAGATTTCTGAGTATCTAAGAACGAAAGATGTTCATAATTGCTTCAATACTGGTAGTGGCGAGATAACCCCGATGTCCCCAGTACTGGTGCAGATTGTTCGGGAGTACTGCCATACTTAGTATCGTTGTGATCACGACGGTCTATTGTAGATGAAGGTCCGAGATGCTGGTTGTGTGTTGACGTATGTGATACAGGTGACGGGTTATTATAGGAGTTGTGTGATATTACTCCTTTCATCCATGTACCAGATTGCATGACGAGGTATTTCGGGAATTCATAGGTGGGATATCAAGTAGTATCTTATAGGACTATCTTCCTACAGATGCATGATTGAGGTTGGGATTCGATGTTCAGTGGGTGTGTTTGTTGACGGTCGTCTTCCAGCGGTTCTCGTTGTGTATTAAAGAGTCCTTGTAGCTCGCTACGACTCGGGGATACTTCGTATGTCGTGTGCACTACCTTGCACTGGATGGCTACTGTAAATTCGAGCCCGTGCGATCTTACCCACGAAGATATCGGATGAAATCTCGATCATATGTTTGTTCCCAGTAGTTCTAGCTCATACTTGTTTGGAGTGGTCTTAATCGGAATTTTGTCGACCGTCACTTTGAGGAAGCATTCTTACTATTTTGTTCGAATACAATTGCTTATTCCTGTTCAAATATTCCTGTCTTTTGATTCAGCAATATCTTCAGTTTATTCTGTGGGCTAATATGTTGTCCGTCTTTAGGATGGCTCCACCAACTAGTCACAACCCAGGGCGTGAGGATATGCCGCCACCACCTCCTCCTCCGGAGAATCCTCCTCCGCCGCCGCCTCCTCCTACAGAGGCCTGGCAAGCGGTGATGGCTGCTACCAATGCAAACACCCAGATGCTGCTATAGTTGTTGCAAGAGAGAGCTAATCAGCAGCAAGGCAATTTCTAGCATGGTGGCAATCAGTTTGCTAGTCTGAGTCAGTTCCTGTCGAACCAGCCAAAGACTTTCACTTCATGCGACCAACCATTTGATGCAGAGGATTGGATCTATGATATGAACAAGCATTTCGAGTGTAGCAATGTGCGTCCTGAGGATTTCGTCAAATTTGCAACATTCCAGTTGAAGGGACAGGCTTCTATCTCGTGGCAGCAGCTGAAGGACTCCAGAGGCGCTAGAGTGATTTCTTGGGATGAGTTCTGCCATGACTTCAGGTCCCACTACATCCCTTCCAGCTTTGTGGAGGAGATGCGTGAGAAGTTCACGCGTTTGAAGCAGGGTGGCAATTCCGTGTACAAGTACAACGTTGAGTTCCACGAGCTAGCCCGATACGCGCTGCAGGATATCCCGGATCAGAAGAGCAAGATTTATCAGTTCAGAGGTGGCTTGAAAGAAGATTTGCAGTTAGCTCTTGCTTTGCACGATCATGAGGAGTTCGACAAGTTCTACAACCTAGCTCTGAGGGCAGAGGCAGCCTTGCTCGGGGTGGAGAATTCTAAGAAGCGCTTCAGAGATTCCAGCTCTTCCTCGACTCACGTGGTTCAAAAGCAACAGAAGTTTTGGGTGTCTCCTCCACCTTCTCGGCACTTGCAGCAGCTCAAGCACTGTGGTGGTCGTGGTTCTTCCCATCCACCCAACCCTGTCTTCCAGCAGAGATTCCAGCATTAGAAGCAAGGGCCTCCTCAGACTCAGTACCGGCACCCAGCAGAGGTGACTTGTCACAAGTGTGGGCAGAAGGGTCACTATACCAACAAGTGTACTTCTCAGCTCCGACTGTCGACTCCTCCTCCAGGAAAACCTCCAAGCAATGCTCTTGTCAAGTTCAACCCTAGATCAGCTCGAGTCAACATGGTGAATGCAGCTGAGGCAGAAAACTTGTCAGATGTGATCATGGGTAACCTCCTTGTCAATGATATTCCTGCTAAAGTTTATTTGATTCTGGTGCATCGCATTGCTTCATCTCCAAGCCTTTCATAGCTAAGTATGATATTCCTGCAATTCATTTGGATAGTCCCTTCCTGTGGTTTCTCCGGGCATGCGCATGAGTTCGCACATGAGGGTTCCGGATGCTTCTGTCAAGATAGGCAGTTAGTCTTTTCTGGCATCTCCTATTGTCTTGGGCAATTCCAACATTGACTTGATTCTTGGTATGGACTGACTGGCCGCGAACAAGGCGTCAATTGATTGTGAAGCCAAAGAAGTGAAGCTTACCCACTCTTCGGAGGGCATGATTATATTCGCGGCGCGCGATGATAGAATTCGTTTGTTCTCTTTGAATGAAAAGGGTGAGATCAATCCTATTTCTCAAGTCCCAGTGGTCTGCGAATATGAAGATGTGTTTCCTGAAGAGCTGCCAGGCATGCATCCGCACACAGAAGTTGAGTTTGTGATTGAGCTATAGCCAGGCACCGAGCCCATGTGCAAACGGCCGTACAAATTGGGTCCAGAAGAATTGAAGGAACTTAATAGGCAACTCGATGAGCAGGAGTGTTTGGGTTTGATCAGACCGAGCTCGTCTCCGTGGTGCTGTGGAGTTCTGTTTGTCAAGAAGAAGGATGGCACAGACCGGCTGTGTGTCGATTACCGTCCATTGAACAAGAAGACAATCAGAAACAAATATCCACTTCCGAACATAACTGAGTTGTTCGAACAGTTGAAAGGTGCTAAGGTCTTTTCCAGGCTTGATCTCAGAATGGGCTATCATCAAATTCGCATTCGCGATGAAGATATTCCGAAGACTGCCTTCGGGACTAGTTTTGGCTCGTATGAGTATACGGTCATGTCTTTTGGTCTAGCAAATGCTCCTCCGACATTCTGTAGATTGATGAACTACATATTCTCTCCGTTCAAGAATGACTTTGTCTTGCTTTATCTTGACGACATTTTGGTCTTTTCTGAAACTGAGGAAGAACATGAAGAACATCTCAGATTGGTGCTTGATAAGCTGAGAGAGTACAAGCTGTATGCCAAGTTTTCCAAGTGTGAGTTCTGGCTGAAAGAAGTGGTTTATCCTGGGCACATTATCTCTGCCGAGGGCATTAAAGTTGATCCGTCCAAGGTTCTGGCCATTGTTGAATGGGAGCCTCCGCAGAATGTGAAGCAGCTTCAAAGCTTTCTCGGGCTTGCTGGCTATTCCAGAAGGTTCGTTCACTACAAGGAATATGCTAGTACACGACGCTATTTTTTCGTCGCTACATCGTCATGGTTTTTCATTTACGACGATCGCAGGACGAAAAACCAAGCGTCGAAAACGGAGCGGCAGAAATGAACAACAACGACGTTTTGGTCAAAATCGTCGTAACTTTACGACGATTCCTGGATCGTCGTAACCTTTACGACGATCCTAAATCATCGCTGGCAATCAAACCCAGTCGTACGTGGCAAAATTACAACGAAATCAAAACGTCATGGCTGAAATCAGCCCAACCCATTTCAATTGATCACATGGGCTGATTTTATTTTTTTGGGCTTTTTCTTATTGGGCTTCTTTTTGGGCCTTAGCCTATTTACAGCCACTTTAGTATTTTTTTCAATTTTTTTGTATCATTATAATTTGGCCCCTGGCCTTTTAATGTCCAAATACATTTGGCCCAGTTTTAGTTTTGGCCTTTTGAATTTCAGTTTTGTTTGTACATCCCACTTGTCATGTTCTTCTCATAATTTGTCCCATATGTCAAGAAGTTCTGGTCAGGTTTTCATTTCACACATTTTCAAATCGCATACGATATGAATATTTCAAATAGAGCATAAAGAACATGTGAAATTCATCAAATTAACACGAAGGTAGTATATTACAATTTTTCCAATCTGTTACAAAGCAGATATGCCTATTATTACAATATATAATATGCATTCTTGGATATGTAGAGCTTCACACAATTGGCTTCAAGGCTTCGCACTTCAACTTTCTTAGGCCTGGAGGTCCTGTAGAAGAAACAACCATATTTTTAAGAGCTACAAGATACAGATCAAGAATAGAAACAAGGCACAAAAACTGCATAACAACAGCAAACTACGCTACCAACATGGCACCATAGGCCAGATCACCACCACATACTACAAGCAATGGATCATCAGCTCACTGGCCAGAGCAGAGCACATTATGGCCATGGCTCGAAGCCTAGGTGTCCCAAAGGAGACAAAGGAGGAAGGAGAGACCAATCACTCACCTATGCGGTAGCCGACGGAAATGTTACGCGGCAGCAACCCTGTTGTCTCGTATGCTGCCAGCCGACAATATCAAACTTCCTCTCCTGTAATACTCAAATAATGTAAGCAACCATCATACCGACCAAACAAGATTATAAAACAAAAGCTAAGTTCTGTCTAGGAATAAAATACATATAGTACACAATAGCAACTAGAAACAACCAAGTCTGTTCTAGTACCACAATTCTTCATAAAACTCTAGAAACCATCCGCCACAGCCCTGCACAATACCATGATTTATAAAGAACGGAAAATAGCTACTACGCTATGGAAACAAGTTCATATCCAACATGACATCAACCAGTTATCAGTAGCTTTAATACAAGTCCATCAAACCATCGGCACACAAAAAACTAAGCCCAGCTCCATTGTTGGGAGTACAACAACAAACCAAATCATCTAGTCTAGTGGATAGCAGCAACTATAAATCTGATAAAGCATGGTTATTCATCTTGAGGTGAGCGAAAATAGCCAACCATAATAGATGTATCTTCACCTAACCAACAAACCAAGCTATCTTCAAGACAGGGAATCATGATAATTCATACTACATAACAAGACAGTGTAAAGCTGAAAATCCTACCTAGAAAAACACCACTCGCTAGCTACTACGGAGTACAAGATTTCTACTTCAAGTACTACTGCTGGTACAACAAGTTCATCACAAGAGAAGCATCAAGAAAATTGGACTTGTACACAAGGGCCAACACAAACGACACAACTCAATGGTCGTGGAAACGCAGAGCATCAGATAGTGGGAGAGGAAGAGGAAAGGAGGGGACCAGTGACTTACCAGTAGCTATGCCGAAGTGGTAAAAAGAATCAAAGCCACCACAGATGCAGGGAGGAAGGCTTTAGAGTGGAAGAGAGGATCTCCAAGTCAATACTTTTGGTCAACGAGCCTCTGAAAAGACGAGGTTTCTTCTAGTTACAATCAATCAATTGTAAAATAGGCACATCACATCAGCACAACAGGTATATCAACTCTTGAATTATCATACTAGCACCATTAACAATGTTTGACCTTGATTTAAATTGTCCATGGAGGGCGCCTGCTGCAGCGTCAAATCAAACAACCAATCCATCACACTCAAGTGTCGACAAATGATCAAATACATCCCCTCAAACCAAAACAACAAACTGTAGACACCCTCGTAATTCAGCAAGTCCGTGCAAATTAAAAGGGCATTTGCATCAGCAGGTAGGTAAAGGAGAAGATTAGATTATGTAACTGAGAGAAACAAATAAAGATGATGATATATTATTGAAAGGTTACTTTAGAGCACTGCAGATAGATGATATACTTGCCATTAGTTGAAATCTAAGGCTCAGATTCATCTTCAACCTTCAGCTCAAGTGTCGAGCCAGTCGTGTCTGCCTTTAAGGAGGTCCTTACAATCGTTCGCATGTGACACCACAACCTGCTGCTCTCTTAATAGAAAATTGGCAGATCCAAATAAATTGTGCAGCTGCCCAAGGAATAGCATACCCATTTACCATAATGAACTCTACTAATACCCCGTTTTTTATCTGCTCTACATATTAACTTTGTCTTACATCAGACATTGTAAACTGTGCAGCTGCATAGGGACGTTGATGGGATGCCAAGATGGAGGGCAGCAGCAGCCGGTGGAGGACTTGCTATTGTGAATGTTTCTGCCTTGATGCATCTTGGACTTGTCGATCTCAAACTGCACAAAAGTAAGCACCAATGCATCAGCAAAACCACTAAGCAGAACACACTGATGATGAACACAAGAGGGAGGAATCTGACTTAGTGGTGGAGAAGAAGAAGCGGTCAGAGCAGCGAGCTTCCATGGCGTCGGCACCGATCCTGTGTACCACCGGTGCATAAGAAGAAGAACAAGGCGACCCACCATGCCACTTAACTGAAGAAACAACACACAACACTTAGGAACTGCAATACATCATGGGTGCGGACATTTGTTTATTTGGTTTCCTGATTATTATTTCCCAAAAAGTAACATCCAACACACGAGTGCATTGCAAATAAATGGAACAACTGACACACATAATCAGCGCCTGTCTCGATTGGAAATAGTGAATGGTTGTCGATTTGGTAGTAAGGTTGGCATTAAGTGCAATGATATTTAACATTTCTGCACAAGACAAACAGCCTTTAAAGAATGTATGATTAGCAAACATTTAAGGAAACTTAATCTCCACTGCACACACCTCGGAAGACACGAACATTTACTTATTGTGAGCTTAATGATCTCCAGAAAAAACAGGCTTACGTATTGCAGCGGAAATTTCTGAATTAGGAGCTTCTTTACTGTGTTAACTAGTGTAAAGTGTACAATGTTCCTGAACTTAAATCACAATCGTTTGTTAGATAATTTCGTTTTTTCACTGTTCAACCACAGAATCAAGAAAATAAAAAGTGAATAAATTCTAAGGGCAATGTAGAACTTGAATCGTTTCCAATTTGTACATAGGAAATCAGCGAGCCGGCATAGGAGATCTCGGTGATAAACAACATGGCAGACATCATTACTAGCATCGACGAGATCTCAAAATCGCACGAAGCAGAACTGCTCCGCATCGACAAGAATTGGAGAGAGGGGGGAGGGATCTGGCGGAGCTCACCTTGAGAGAAGGAGGCGACGGTCGGCTCGGAGTAGGTGGACTCGAGGGATGGTGACGGTGAGCTCGCGACAGCGGTTGTGTCCGATGGTGGTGCGCCAGAAGGTGCGGCACCGCGCGACGACGCCCGACCGCGCGATGACCGTCTCCGGCGCGCAGATGTCGACGCCCACACGCGAGTCCCAGGTGTGGGTGGAGATGGACTCGACCACCCACACGCCGTCGTGCACCTGGTAGGCGACGACGAGATGGTAGTGGAGGAACCCCCCGGAAGCGACGTCGTCGTCGTGGTCGTCCTCGAAGGCGATGACAACGGCGGGGTCGGCGTCGAGGCGGTGGTCGCGGGTCTGGTAGGGGAGGCGCACACGGCTGAAGGTGAACGGGTTGGCGAGGTAGTAGAAGCCGGTGGCGAGGCCGCGGAGGCAGACGAGGCCGCGGGACGAGGCGAGCACGGACACCTTGACGAGCACCGTCTTCTATAGCGGGATCCTGTCGAGGCAGATTGCGCCGCCCCCCGCCGCCCGGTCGCCGCCGACCCCGCCGCCCACGGCCACCACCTGCCACAAACGAACAAGCCGAAGCAGATCAGATCTGACGGGAGGGGAGGAGAGAGTGACGCGAGGTGACCCAAAGGTGTGCTGCGCACCGACGGGAGCCGCCTCAACTCGCCAGAATCGAGCCGCACAGGTGTTGGCGGCAGAGGAGTCGCGGGAGGGGGACAAAGAGAGGACTCGCGGGGGGGGGGGGGGGGAAGGGGGATCATGCACGAGAGTGGTGGCGGCGGTAAGGGAGGAGCGAAGCTCTAGGGTTTCAGAGAGAAAGAGAGGGGTTTGGTGCGGTGTTGTGTTGTGGGTTGGATCAGAAGTGGATGGATGGACTGATTTTTTCCATGTCACCAATCCAAGGCACAAGTGATCCCACCAATCAGAATTGAGTGTTTTTAGTTTTTTCACTTATAAGGAAAATAGTCAATGTGATGTCAAAATTCATGGCAAAGTTTGTACAAATGATCTCACATTTTGCATAAGTGTGCATCTTGGAATGGCAAACGATGTTGCTAAATGGAGTTTTCATTTTCTTTGCACGGAAATTTCATTTTCCATTTTTTCAGTGCCCAAACTGAGTATTTTTGTGAAGAACGTACCATATATTTGATGCAAAATTGGACTAAATATTTTTTATAAAATACTAGGCAGCATTTAATGTACAATATGAGGGTAATCAAATAAATAGAAATAACACTTCCTTCACAAAGTGCTATTCTGAACAGAATAGGAAAATGAATATTTCTGAATTATTTTTGAACTATGGAAGGAAGTTTTTTCACAAATTTGAGGAATATATGATCCAAAGTATTTATGAGATTTTTTCGAGAATTCTTGGAATGACAGAATAGTAGGTTGCTTCACAAACTAGGCGGGTTTGGCGCGTGACATAGAATAGACCCACGAGTGACATGTCAACATAGTTAGAACATGTTACGACATTTTTATAATCGTCGTAAAAGTTATGACGATCTCATCTTATGCGATTACGATGTTTTTGACTCACATCGTCGTAATTTGTATGTAGATTTGATCCCCTCAAACGGTTTACGACAATCTCGGATGAAATCGTCCTAGATTTATGACGAATTCATCAACGACGTCTTAAAAAACATCATGTATGAGCATATTTCTTGTAGTGGTTGAGAACTTCTCCAAGATCACCAAGCCGCTCTCAAGTCTTCTTCAGAAGGGTGTTAAGTATGCTTGGTCTCCAGAGTGTCAGTTAGCCTTCGACACACTCAAAGAGAAGCTTACGTCCACCCCAGTCTTGGTTCCTCCGGATGATCCCAAGTCTTACCAGGTCTTTTGCGACGTTTCTCTCCAGGGTCTTGGTGTAGTCCTGATGCAAGATAAGAAGGTGGTTTCTTATACCTCCAGGCAGTTGAAGCGAGCGGAGAAGAACTATCCTGTGCATGATCTTGACCTAGCAGCTGTGGTACACGCTCTGATGACTTGGAGACACCTCTTGTTGGAACGTAAGGTTGAAGTTTTCACCGATCACAAGAGTCTCAAGTACATCTTCACTTAGCCAAACTTGAATCTTCGGCAAACACGTTGGGTGGAAATGCTCCAGGATTTTAATCCGAGTGTTGAGTATACGCCAGGCAAAGCTAATGTCGTGGCAGATGCTTTGAGCAGGAAGGCATACTGCAATAGTCTGATTCTGCAACCTCTCTAGCCTGATCTTTGTGAGTCTTTCAGGAAGCTCAACCTTCAGCTAGTACCTCAGGGATTTCTTGCAAACCCTCAGATCTCTCCTACCTTGGAAGATCCGGTCCGAGCAGCACATCTTCTTGAAGCTATGGTGAAGAAGGTCAAGATCGGCGTGGCAAAGAGTCTTCCCAAGTATAAGTGCTTCAATGTTGATGCCAGAGACACGTTGTTCTTTGAGGATCGCCTTGTCATCTCGAAAGGTGATCTCAGGAAGGTAATCATGGAGGAAGCTCATAACTCTCTGCTCTCTATTCATCCTGGAAGCTCCAAGATGTACCACGACTTGAAACAGACCTTCTGGTGGACTCGTATGAAACGTGAGATTGCTCAGTTCGTAAATGAATGTGATGTATGTCGAAGGGTCAAAGCAGAGCATCAACGTCCAGCAGGTCTTTTGCATCCATTGCCGATTCCCGAGTGGAAGTTCGATCACATTGAGATGGATTTCGTCACCGGGTTTCCCAAGTCCAAGAAGGGTAATGATGCCATCTTTGTCGTCATCGACAAGTTGAGTAAAGTGGCTCATTTTCTTCCAGTCAAGGAATCCATTTCAGCAGCTCAGTTGGCAGAGTTGTACACCTCCAGGATTGTGTCCTTGCATAGTATGCCTATGATGATCTCTTTGGATCGCGGAAGTATCTTCACTTCCAAGTTCTAGGACTCTTTTCAGTCTGCTATGGGCACGAAGATCCGCTTCAGCACAACATTCCATCCTCATACTAGTGGTCAAGTGGAGCGAGTGAATCAAGTTCTTGAGGATATGCTGAGAGCCTGTGTTATCTCTTTTGGCATGAAGTGGGAAGATTGTGTGCCTTTTGCGGAATTCTCGTATAACAACAGTTATCAAGCTAGTTCTGGCAAGGCTCCGTTTGAAATTCTCTATGGCAAGAAGTGTCGTACCCCGCTCAACTGGTCCGAGACCGGTGAGCGTCAGATCCTTGGAAATGATTTGATAGAAGAAGCTGAGGAGATGTGTCGGGTCATTCGCGACAACCTCAGAGCAGCTCAGTCCCGTCAGAAGAGATATTATGACAGCAAGCACCATGACATGTCTTATGAGCTTGATGACTTCGTCTATCTCAAGGTGTCGCCTATGAAGGGTATGCAGCAGCGCTTTGGCATCAAAGGCAAGCTTGCGCCTCGTTTCATTGGTCCGTTCAGAGTGGTTGGCAAGAGAGGCGACCTTGCGTACCAGCTCGAGCTTCCGTCAACCTTTGCAAATGTCCATGATGTGTTCCTTGTTTCTCAGCTTCGGAGGTGTTTCAAGACCCCCGAGCGCACAGTTCATCTTCCAGACATCGACCCTCAGCCTGACCTTTCTTATCGTGAGCATCCAGTTGCGGTTCTCGAGGCTATTGAGCGAAAACCCGCAACAAGACCGTCAAATTTCTCAAAGTGCAGTGGTCACACCATTCCGATAAAGAGGCTACTTGGGAAAGCGAGGATCACCTCCGTTCTGAATTTCCGGAGTTCTTTCAGGCGTAGATCTCGGGGCGAGATCTTTTTGTAGTGTGGGAGAGTTTGTAATGCCCCAAGTGTAAAACCTTCCCTATTTGGAACCTATCTCGTGTGGGTCCACCTTGTCATTGATATGAGTATGTCTTGTTGCATGTATGATTTAATGTGTCACTTGTTTTCTTCCCTGTATGCATGCCTTATTGTTTCATGCACATCTTGCCCTTGTGATTGCATTGTGTTCATGTGTAGCCCTTGTGATTTCATGTGGAGTTGTGTGTGGTGTTGTGGCTAGTAGACATAGCATAGGTGGTGGCTTACCACTTTCTAAACCCCTTTCTCTCTTTATTCCTAATCCAATTTCCTCTTACTCCTAACCTGATTTTAAAATGTCCAATGTTTAGGGAATATTGTGGGGATATTGGAGTGTTATGTTTGATGTTTGGTTAAGTTGTAAAAGGGTGCAAATAAATCCAAAACAGATCCTTTAATGATGTTTTGTATTTATTCAAGTTGCTCCATACATTCCATTTGTATTTTATTTAAATAGGTTATTTATTTTTCCATGACCAGGGGTATTTTGCTTTGATTTTATCTCCAGTAGTTTTGCTGGTTTTATTTTCACTTCTCTGCCCTTTTCAGTAAATAGGAAAGCACGAGGGCTTTCTTTTGTCTATGTGTCGCTGTGGTGGGCTTCCTCCCACTCAGAGAGGCCCAACTCCTCCTCTCCCTTCACGACAGTAGCCCACCCGCGCGTCCCTCTCCTTCCTCCTCTCGATGTCATCCTGTACAACCTCTCCTCCTCCACCGATTCCCCATTGCTTCGATCCTGCGGCTCAAGCGTGTCCCCCGAGGCCATTTAAGCTGCAGGAACCCTCCTCCGAACCTAGAGTTCCCTCTCCTTCCTCAAGCGCCGCCACTATCTTCCTCCTTCTCTCTTTCCCCCTCCTGGTAAGCTCTATAGCTAGGACAGAGAAGGATCTCGTCGCCGATCGCCGCCCCCATCATCGTCCAACACCGACGGCCATGTCCAGGGGCACGGGGAAGGTGCCCGCGCCCCATTTTCGTCCTCGGTGAGGTCGAGGAGCGTCCTCACCGATGACCAGGAGCTCGCCGATGCCGCGGACCCGGTGCTCCTTCGCCTGTGCTTCGGTTCTGCATCAGGAACTTCTTCGTCTTTGATCTTCTTCCCCTCCAGCGACTCCTCCTCCGATCGACGCCCTTCCTCCTTCCCCTAGGTTAGCAGGATCTCCTCCCTCCTTCCCTTGGTTCAATCTCGTAGCAGAAGCTCCGGCCGGCGTTCGTGCGCGCTCTGTTAATGGTGGAGACCGCCAGTATGTTCAACTCGTGGTGGTGTGGTGTGGTATGTAGGTTGTACCGTGAGATTCAGTGGATCACTAGGGTCCTCGTAGCAGTGGCGTGGTGTTGCCTTGTGGTGCAGCAGTAGCAGCAGTATGTCCGGCGGTCTCCCTGTCGCCGGTGCTTACCTGTAGACAGAGTAGAGACAGAGCAGTAGTTGTTCCCTGTTTTGTTCCCTCTCTGTCAGTAGTTGTATCATATCGTAGTGGTTAGAGTACGTGTGTTGTTGTGGTGAGATCCAGGGTTCGATCCCCCGCGAAAAAGCACCTCTTTTCCATATTTATTGGTTGGCACAGTGTCTTGGCCGCAGCATGGTAGATAACCTGATAGCATCCCTGATTATATCGAGCACTTGGTCAATAGCAGGATGGTAGGAAGCAGTGTGTTGTATGAGGGGGAACAGGGTTCGAATCCTCACCTCCCCCATTTTATTTTTGCTGTGGTACCTTCCTGTTGCTGTACCCCTTGGCTGCATAGTTGTTGTGTGGTGCTAGGTAGATAGTGTTACTTATTTTTTTAGCTTCTACAGCATGTTGCCTTAGGTGTTGCTAGATTGGGTTAGATGGATAGTTTCTGATTTTTACAAGTGTAGGTGGTTATAGTGCACTTGTGTCTTGGTGCACAAGTAAGAGATTGTGTGTGTGGATGGGTTCCCCCTCCCCACACACCTTGTCATATTTGGTGTACATAGTTCATGGTGGTGTGTGTGTGTACACATGATGTTGTGCATGTGTATGTGTGGTGGTGCTAGCATATAGTCTGTGGTGTAGATGCATATATTTAGTAGCATAGTGGTTCTATTGTGTGGTGGATCTTGTGGGCATAGATTGTGATGTGAGTGAGGTACACATACACTTGAGCTTAACTCTTGTGGCCAAGTAGTGTGCTTGTGTAGGTGGCATGATGCTTCCTTGGTTTTGTTATTTTGTCGATGCCTTACATGTTTGTGTTGATCAAGAGCATGATGTTGTTGTGGGTGATGTGGAGTAGATGTGTGTGTGTGTGGAACTTCCCCACCTTTGCAATCACTATGCACCTTCACATGACCATATGTGAGTGGGCATGATGTCTTGTGGTGTGTGAATAGTTTGGTAGATGAGCTTGGTGTTGGTGTGCTATGTCACATACATGGGGTCAAAACCCTCATGTCACTATTGTCATTATGCACATGAACAAGTATCCATGTAGGAGTTGATATAGTGAAATGCACATGAAATGTTGCACTAGTCACTATGTATGATTTCTTGTAGTTTCTTCCTTCCTAGTTTGTGGTCACTTGCTCCAAGTAAGTGCATACATATTATATATGATTTTGGGGTAGAATCGCCCAAGTAATCCATTGGTGAACTTAGTTTTGCCATTGGGACACTTTCTGGAGATGACATATTCAGATTTGTTCTAAGTTTGTTCCTTGTTTCCATGGTGTGGGATGAGCCCAAGGGCATGATATCTTGTATGGCAGTAGTAGGGGATCATCTCTACATCATGTTGGTGTCATTTCTCTCTTAGGGTATCGTGGGTGCTAGTTGTGCCTAGAAAAAGTAGGCATGTGGCTGAAATTCCAGATTAGTGAAAATCTGAGATTTTCACAAAGTCTAAGAATCTGTTTATATTTTCTTCTCCTGTTGATGAGGTTGTGCAGGTCAAGGTGTTGTGATCTAGCCTTAGCTTTCGACTGGAAAGTTGGAGCTGATATGTTTGTCTAGCTCCCTGTAAAATTTCATTGCAGTTGGAGTCCTGTAGATATTGTTTTGGCTACTGTCAAAATGCTTCAGAGCATAGACAAATAGTGAGAATCTGGAATTTTCACTAAGTCCCTGAAATCTGATATTTTTGGGCAAGTTTACAGCCTTGTAAATTTCTGTGTTTAATTCCTCTGTGTGTGATTCTTGCTTGTGCTTGTAGTACACTTGGATAGCTACAGCCACATATATTATTTGTCATATTTGGGTGGCTGTAGATGATTCGCATGTAGCTCACAAAGTGCTATGATGCAGGTTATGGCAGATTGTGTAGTTTTGCCATTTTGATGTTTGTGAGTGCTTAGTTGATGATGTGGTGTTCTTGTTTGCTCCACTCCATCCCTGATGGTTTGTTTTATGTCTTGGCAACATGGAAATACCAGAGTTGTGCCATTTGAGAGTGTGGTGATGAATTTGACACGTTGGGCTTCATATCTTGTTTCGTTGATTCCCGTTGATCCGGAGCTCCGTTTGTTATGTTCTTTATATGCTTTTGCATCTTTTTCACGAGACGCATATGATCATGTCATTCTAATGCATGTCAAAATATATTAGGATGCAGTTCTGTCCAGGAACATGTATTTACTCTTTATGTTTGTGCTAGTGATAGAAATAGTGATGCATGCTCATATTCATCTCATGCATCATGTGCTTGTTGCATCTTGAGGTGTTGTTGTTCATTGGATGTATTCTTATGTTGGGTAGCACCGGGATCGTAGAACGAGTACGTGGATTCAGGAGAGTACGTGCAGGACGAACAAAAACCATTCCAAGCTGAGGATATCACAGGCAAGATGATATGACCTTGATTCCATCTCTAGACTTGTTATGCTAGATTACGTTTCCATGTCATATGCTCGCTGCCAACCACTGAAATATTGCCTCCTGAAATGCCATGACACCCAAACACTTATCCCTTCCTAGCAAACTTGAATGGCTAAGTAGGCTTGCTCAGCTACTAATGTTAGCGTTGCTAGATGCAGGTGCTTTGCCTCATGTGATAACATGAGATTGTTATCATTATCTTAAATTCTGTTATTTAATTAATGCACCTATATACTTGGTAAATAACGGAAGGCCTAGCCTTTTGCCGGGTGCTTTGTTCCGTTATTGCCGCCATAGTTACCGGCTACCGGTGTTTGATTCCATATTGATCGCTCCTAACACGTTCGGGGTTGTTATGGGGACCCCCTCGATAAAACGCGTAGTGTTAGGACTTGTCCGGCAGGACCCAACATTGGTTTTAATCTGCTAATCACTTAATAATAATCTTAATAGGGAATAACTACCCCGAGGAATTTAATCAACAACCCGGGCCAGTGCTCCTCATGAGTGTTGGTCCAACCGAGAGCAGCTTATTACGCTCCCTGGGGCAACTCGGTGTTTTGGCGTGGTAACCATCGCTCATCCGGCGTGTCCTGAGACTGAGATACGCGCCTCTTATTAGGGTCGTCGACACGTCGGGAGGTCCTGCTAGTATTGTCTTACCTTAGCGATATATCTTGCGTATAGGAATCCCGGTGAAGCTTTGGTTCTCCCCAGAGTTGAGATTTTCCTCTAAGGAATTCGACGAGATCACGAGATTCGTGATAGAGGATCACTTTGCGGCCTGTGTACGTTTGTGATGGACTAGTTGGAGCACCCCTGCAGGGTTTAATCTTTCGGAAAGCCGTGCCCACGGTTATGTGGCAACTTGGAATATTTTGTTAACATCCGGTAATAGATAACTTAAACATAAGCTAATAAAATTGCCAACTGTGTGCGTAACCGTGACTGTCCCCTCGAAGATCTCTCTTCGATCGGGAACATGGTGGGGTTATGATTGACGTAGGTAGGTGTTCAGGATCACTTAGTGATCATCTATCATCGACCGCTAGTATAGACCACCTTCATACAAGTTCTACGTAAGTTAGCCACCAAATCAAGCTTAGGATGCTGCAACCTAAATACTCCACCTATCCAACCTAATAACTTGACTAGTTCTGGCACCGAGGTCATAGATTGCTGAGTCCCCGTGGCTCACATATTCCTTCACAACACCAACAGGTTCGGGTACCCCAGAGACAGGTGATCCCGACGGCACGCAGTTGGCGTGGCAGTACAATGAGGAGAACGACCGCTTGTCCGTGAACTATCCAGAAGATTGAGGCGTGGTCGTGATCGTGGGCCAGCAGGCAGGGTAGCATAGCCATTTCCCTTGTTTTGTAGTCCGCAGCGGAACTACTTTCATTGTATGCGTGATGTACTCTGATATATTTATGAGATGGCAATTGAACCCCTTATTGTCATTCTGTTGATATTATGTATGTGCCATGATACCTTGTTTGCGAGACGCTTAGATGCGCTCCTTTACAATTCGGGGCCTCGATCCCCAGATCGGAAAGGACCACATCTTAGTCGTTACAGTATGTCTTGACCCCATTATCCCAAGCTTCGTCCAATTCATCCTTAAGCGGATGCATGTACACATTCATATCCTTCCCAGGATAGTTGGGCCCTAGAATTATCAACATCAGGAATATGTTCTTTCTTTGCATAATCTGCCCGGGGGGAGATTGAGTGTGATGAAGAATACATGCCAACAAATGTATTGGGTTGCCATCATACCGTAGGGATTGAACCCATCCATGGCAACACAAACTCGAGGATTCCTTGGATCTGCCGCTTTATCCTGATGTAATGCTGCGAAATCTTTCCACGCTTCCCCATCCGTTGTGTGTACCGCCATATTATTCCCATACACATCTAGTTAGGTTCATTTTCCCAATTTGTGCCATGTCATTTGTCTGACCATCTCTTCGACCATGAAAATATGTTGAAGCCTTGGTATGATTGGCATACACCAAAGAACATTAATTGGGATTTCGGTATGGCTCATCTCACCCATACTGTTGTCTACCACAACATACTTGGAAGATATGCAAATGGGACAATAGTCCAAGTCCGCATACTCCTTCCTAAATAAGGCACATCCTTTCTCATAGGCATGTATCTTCTCATAGGGCATCTACGTACACGAAGTATTTTGTCCGACTGGTACAGGTTTGCAGGAATGACATGGCCTTTGGGTATAAAGCGTCCAAATAGTGTCATCATCGCGTCGTAGCATTCTCTTCCCAAGTTGAACTGAGCATTCAGAGCAATTACTTGTGTAATGGCATCCAGCTGACAAATCTCAGTGTGCTTGTGGAGAGGACGTTTTGAAGACTCCAACATTTCATAGAAGGCCTTTGGAGATTCCTCCATCTCTTCGTCTGAATCTCGAGCATCATCAAAGTCTTGCATCATGTCTTTAATCCCGGTACCATGCTCGTCGGTGCGGCAATGAACCACCTCACCTCTGGTGCATTGTATAAACTCACCATGAAATGTGCACACCGTCTAATTAGGCTTAAAACCCGTCCTCTGCAGTTGTTTAATCATTTCAGCCTTTGTCCTCTTTTTATAGTTGTCGCACCTAGGACAGGGGCACCAGTTTGTTTCCTGGCCATTTGCAAATGCGGCTTTCACAAACTCGCTGGTTTTTATAAACCATTCTTTGGTCAACTCTTTTTGACTAGGGTGATCGGTGTACATCCACGCACGATAACTTGTCTTGCCTAGTCGAACACAGAGGCGGAGCTCGTCGAACACCAGACCCTCGCAGCGACGAAAACAACTGCACCTTTAAATCTAAAGACGAGTAACACAACATTATTTTTTTCCATCAACCTAACTAAATATTTACAACAAGATGCCACCACCATGTTGCAAAAACACAACTCGCACTGATCGTTTCGTCCAGGCGGAGGCACCCCTACCCAAAATATATGCCATTCAGGGTTCCATCAACGTCGAGGCACCCCTAACCTATATAGATGTCATTTAGGGATCCATCAACGCCTAGGAACCCCCTAACTCGCTCGTCCCCGGCGCCCTCAGGTATGGCGACGAAAGGTTGAAGGGTCAGCATGCCATCTCTTCCGGTTTCGGAGACCTCTCCTCTCTGCCTCTCCTCTCCTCTCCGATCATTCTCCTAATGAGGTCCGTCATCGGCGTCCTCTGGAAGGCCGAAGAGCACCTTTTCGGTCAACAGGAGGCCGAAGAGGTGTCGGGGGTCGGGGGCTGGGGGTCAGTGGCGTCCGGGGTGGTGTATTAACAGTTGCGCGGAGTTTCGTGTCGGTGTGTCGGTATGTCGTGTCGGGGTGTCGGGGCATCATGTCGGGGTGTCGTTTTCTTCTTCTTCCTCTTCTTCTTTTTCTTCCTTTTCTTCTTCTTCTTCTTCTTCTCCTCTTCTTCTTCTTCTTCTTCTACTTCTTGTTCTACTTGCTTCTTTTCCTTTTTCCACTTCTTATTCTTCTTCCTTCTTTTCATTTTCCTCTTCTTTCTTCTTATCCTCTCTCCTCTTCTTCTTCTTCTTCTTATTCTTCTTCTTCTTCTTCTTTTCTTTTCTTCTCCTCTAACTAAGCTAATTAACAACTAACCTAACTAAGCTAATTAACAATAGCTAATGATCAACTAACCTAACTAAGCTAATTAACATTCGCTAATTATCAACTAACCTAACTAAGCTAATTAACAATAGCTAATTAGTAACTAACCTAACTAAGCTAATTAACAGTCGCTAATTAACAATGGGAGGAGGAGGAACCAGGGAGGAGGAGGGCGGTGCTGGAGGAGGGGGCGATGGTGGAGCACGGGGCGATGGTGGATGAGGGCCACGGGGAGGGCGAGCTCAGGCATCGGGTCACGGGGAGGAGGGGAGGGCGAGCTCCGACGGAGGTGGGTTTCGGGGGTGCGGGGGGAGAGAGAGATCCGTCATGGGGGAGAGAGTGGGTGCGGGGTGGGGTTCGATTTCCATTAGGGTGCCATCCTCTTTGCCGTCTGCCCCCCGACAGCAAAGAGGTAGAAGGCACATGACAAAGAGTAGCATCCATAACATCCGATTGAACAACGGTCCAATGGGCCATCCCATGCTCTTTGTCGTCTGCCTATCATCTCTTTGCCGTCAGCTGGCGGATGGCATAGTGCTCACTGATAGCAAATGAAATATTAGCCATTGGTCAACTCTTTGTCGTCTGCCTTTCGTATCTTTATCATCTGCAATCTCATGACAAAGTGCTCACTGATGGCAAATAGTATCTTTGCCATCAGTCTCCTCTTTGTCGATTGGTTTTTGGTAGCTGATGGCAAAGACCCTCTTTGCCATCAGCCAGCATACAACAAAGAAAAGGTTGATGGCAATTTTTTTGATTCCAGTAGTGTCCCTCCAATGATTATTTCTCCTTTTTGAGGGAAAATAGAGAGGAGATCTAGATACACATTTCTACCAATCACTTTCTCCCCTATGTGAGGGGAACCCCTTGGATCTAGTTCCTGTAGTTCTTGGTGTTCTTCTTCGTTCTTCCTCTCATTTTCCACCATAGCATTAGTTCTTGTGGTGGGATTTGGGAGAGAAGGATTTGGGCACTCTGTGTTCCCTTGTCATTGCATTTGGTGCATAGGTTTGAGTTCTCCACGGTGCTACATGGAAGTGAAGTTTGAGAAGCCTTTTACTCTTGGGTGCTTGGTACCCTAATACTTGTTCTCCTTGGGTACTTCGGCATCCTAGAAGCTTGGTGGTACCTCAGAGATAAATCATTGTGGTGTAAAGCTCCGGGCAAGCGTCGGGGTCTCCAATTAGGTTGTGGAGATTTCCCCGAGCATTTGACATTACCTCGAAGCCATATTCCATTGTTGTGAAGCTTCGTTGTGTTGTTGGGAGCCTTCAATTAAGTTGTGGAGATTGCCCCAACCTTGTTTGTACGGGTTCGGTGACCACCCTCAAGGGTCCCGTAGTGGAATCACGACATCTTGCATTATGTGAGGGTGTGAGGAGATTACAGTGGCCTTAGTGGCTTCTTGAGGAGCATTGTGGCTCCACACCGCTCCAATTGGAGATTAGCATCCCCATGGGTGTGAACTTCGGGATACATCGTCTTCTCCGTTTGCCTCGGCTATCTCTTACCCGAGCCCTTTACTTATGCACTTTACTTTGTGATAGCCATATTGTTTCTTATTATATATCTTTCTATAACTAAGTTTTTTATCTTGCTTACCATAAGTTGTTGGTGCACATAGGTGAGCCAGTTGTTTTAGGTTTTGTGCTTGACTAATTAAATGTTAGTTTTATTCCGCATTTGTTCAAGACTAAACCGTAATTATTTTAAAGCGCCTATTCACCCCCTCCTCTAGGCGACATCCACGTCCGTTCAACATCAATTTCAGAACTTAATGGATACTAGGAATCTAGTCCTCTCAACTTAACTCGATTACACGATCAATATCATCCAAAGCCTATAACCGACCAGCGAGACTACAAAGTAATTACTCACTCTAGGTGGTGTGTGTCATGGAATTGTAGATGGAGAAGGGTTGGTGATGACGACAATGAGGAATGCCCCTCTCCCGATCCAAACACAGGCTCCAGATCAGCCCTCCACGGTTATAATAGGAGGTGGTGGCAGCTCCATCTCGTAGATCACAATGAAAACTTCTCTTTATTTTTTCCTATGAATATGTGAATTTATAGGACTGTAAATAGGGTCGGCGGAGCTCGTGGGCCCCACCACACAATAGGTCGCGCCATGTTGCCTCGTGGGACATAGGAAGCCCCCTCTGATGGGTCTTTGCGTCGTTATAAATCCGAGAAAAAAATCACAAAAAGTTTTGTCCAATTCCGAGAACTTTTATTTCTGCACAAAAATAACACCAAGCACTTCTCTTGAAAACAGCGTCAATCCAGGTTAGTTTCATTGAAATCATGCAAATTAGAGTCCAAAACAAGAGCACAGTGTTTGGAAAATTTCTACGTTGGAGTCGTATCATTGAGCGATTTCATCCGAGATAATTTCTTCTTCTCACGTGACAAATATCTGTGTATGTTTGACTAGCGCCCGGAACTTACTCGAACATTGGCAAGGCAGTTGAATATCTTGTCAAGCTCCTCTAGAGATAGAAAGTAGGAAGCGGGCTTGAATTTTGACACCTTTTTCTTAGCCTTACCAACGTCGCTTTCTTCCACATTAGCCCACAAATTTGGTCTAATTTGAAGTGATTCTAGGTCTTTTCTTCAGCTCCCCGTATCTTTTGTCTTGTCTAGGATGTTCAAAATGGTAGCAACCAAACTCTCGCAAACATTCTTTGCAATATGCATGACATCGATACAACGGGGTGTTGAGAGATACTTCCAATATTCCAAGTCCCAAAATGAAGACTGTGTTTTCCATACTTTTAACAGTGGCTCCACTCTCTTCCGTTTCTTTATAGGCTCTGGACAATCTTCCTAGTTGTTCAACATTTGAATGATTTCTATTCCACTACTCTTGTGTGGCTTCCCTTGCTTTTATTTTGTGTTATCAAACTAATCTTCTCTGTTTCTCCATTCATCATTTTTATTCACCCATTGTCTATGACCCGTGTAAATTATTTTATGAGAGGCCTACGGATATAGAGAATGAGTTTCATCCATGCACCTAACACATGTGTACTGCCGGTGGCAAAGCTAACTCGAATTATAGCCGTATGCCGAATAGTCCTACAGTGTCAAGAGCAGCACAACTTTCATAGGGAAATATGTACCCGCATTAGCGCCATATGCCTACACCCCCTCATTTTTCCATAAAATTTCTAGCTCATCCTTCAATAGTTGTAGATACAAGTTCAGATCACCACCTGATTGGCTCGTCCCTTAGATTAGCGTGACCATCTCTAGATACTTTCTCTTCACGCAGACCCTTAGGGGAAGGTTGTATATGCACACAACCATAGGCCAGGTGTTGTGCACAGTGTTTTGGTTACTAAATGGATTCAGACCATCCACACTATAGCCCAGCTTGACATTCCTATCTTCTCCACTGAAATGAGGGAACTCGTCGTCAATTGTTTTCCACTGCCGACCATCGACAACGTTTGTTTAATCACTCAGTCATCCCTCTTTGTTTGGGATATACCCCACTGTTTGACCCGGTCAGGGGGAATGACCCGGTCCATCACATGGCGGCTCATGGGTCACCTTGCTCACTGGTCGGCCGGGATGACAAGGCCCAAGGCCCAGTGCGCACCCCGGTGGAAGGCGGCTCATGGAGAGGCCTGGTGGGTGGCTCACACAGAACGCCCAAGAAGAGGTTGAATTCCCTCCACAACAGAAGCAAGACCCGGATTAGGACTAAAGAGGGA
The DNA here is from genome assembly GCF_904849725.1 of Hordeum vulgare subsp. vulgare. Taxonomy (NCBI): domain Eukaryota; kingdom Viridiplantae; phylum Streptophyta; class Magnoliopsida; order Poales; family Poaceae; genus Hordeum; species Hordeum vulgare. Next base: position 34,172,702 of record NC_058521.1, on the reverse strand, counting down.
CTAATCCTAGTCCTAGAAGGACTCTATGTAAGCCTACCCCTTCAACTTATACAAGGAGGGGAAAGGCACCCCAAGAGGGACAAGTTATGTCAGGACAAGACAAATCATTAGAGATAGACAGACTCAAAACCCTCAAGACTAGAGGTAGCGTTTCCAGACCCTTGTAATCGAGATCATCATCAATAACACACAAAGCAGGACGTAGTCTTTTTCCTCCATCGTAGGGGACAAACCTGGGTAAACTAGTGTCTCTCTATTGCGACCAACCCCATTCAAGCCGCCACCTAGTTGCTACGGCCTCACACCTAAGTCCTTTCACGAGGACATCTGCCGTGACAAAACCACGACTATTCGCGTCCACCGTGGGGCCATGCACGAAGGTGTTGTTCTTGGAGGGAATTCTTCAGGGATCGAGAAGTTCACAATTGATTGTATGAAGAAGAGTCAGCGCGGAGCAACCGTACATGACAACCCGTCATGGTACAACCTTGCGCAGAGTCGGCAAATACATCATCTCGTGATCAGAATCAGGATTTACTTTGGAGGAGGAATAAAATAGATTGTTATGAAAGAGAAATTAGTGTTTTGTCCATGCTGTGTTGGCATCACGATTTTCTGATCAGGGATCAACTCTTCTATAAGCTATTCAATCGGCCATATGGAAAATCAATTTGGATGAAAAGGTTGTCTACTGAAAATCACAAGAGAAGCTACTCTACGGTACACATGCATCGAGGCGGACAAAATCACTATTCTGACCTTCTCGGAAAATATGGGCACAAAATGAACTCGCCACAAAACAATTTCACGATCTAACCCTTTTTAGAAACGCCGTAATCCGTGGTGTTGCAGGTGTACTGTGAAACGCTAGTGAACTGTGGCGTTTCCTGCCAGCACAGAAACGCCAGTGTATTGTCGCGTTTCTTGCCATCACTGCAACGCCAACCTCCCTGGTGTTTCTAGGTGCGATATCTACCCCAGCCCGCCCCATCGCCCACCAACCACCGTTTCTTCCTGTGTTCCCAGTGAGGCTTGCGAAAAACTACTCCCTCCTCCTCCAGATCCCCCCTTCGATCTCCCTCCTCCCTCAACCGTTTTGTGGGTTTTTTGGGGCAAATCGAAGAGGCCAGTAAGCCCCTCCAATCCCTCCAATTAGTTTTTGCAATAACTTTGTATTTGTGGAGCTTTTTTTGCACTAGGTCTAACCTAGTTTTCAAGTAAAATCAATTTTGTGATGGTTAATGCCTATGTTTTCAAGTAAAACTAAATTTGTGATGGGGAATGCCTAGGTTTTTGGCACTAGGTGTAGTATTTTGTGGCACTAGGTGTAACCTAGGTTTTGTTCATATTATTGGCACTATGTGTATTCCTAGGTTTTGTTCATATTATTAGCACTAGGTGAATGCCTAGGTTTTTGGCACTAGGTGTAGTGTGATTGTTTTTGGCACTAGGTGTATGCCTACAAGAATTTGTACATATTATGTGGGATGTTTCAGCCGGATAAATATCTGGGCCTTGATGATTTCTACGAGCAGAAGCATCGTGCGGTGCTAGTGGAAAGAGGAGAGGTAATTATCCTGGTCTTCATTATTATTTTTCTATATTCTATGATTTTCATATTGTGACAAGTTGAGTGAAGTAAAAAATTATGCGTTTGTTTGTTTAGGTTCTTCCACTACTTCGGTTGAGGGAGCACAACCCGAATGAATCTCTTTTATATGACCCTCAGTATGAGGCTTATTTCAGAAGAATGGATCTTCTTCAGTCTGTGCTCAACTTCAATGGCACACCACCATGGTTGAACACCACGACCCTTACCGTCCTTATGAACTGTTGGAGGCCGGAGACGCACTCACTTCACCTTCCCCTTGGTGAGATGACAGTAACTTTGATGAACCGTTAGAAGTACTCTGTGGGTTAGATGCCTTGTTAATCGTTGTTTTATTTTTGTAGCTCTATGAGCATATTAACATGTCAATGTCTTTTCCTTGTGCAGAAGGTCGCCAATCGATTCCGCACACTAGCCGCTTTACTGTCTTGACACTATGTTTCATACACTGATGTGCGGGTACGTGCTCAGGACAGAATGGATGTGCATTCTTTTGCTAGTCCGTCTTTCAGCCGACCACGTGCTTCTACTGCTCGTCCGTCTTCCAGCCGACCACGTGCTTCTTCGAGCCAGACACATATTGAGGAAGTTGAAGAAGAAGAGGAGAGAGACAACGAGGTCGCAGATCCATACCTCATGGAGTTTGGGGCTTCGCAGACGGAAGACGCTCCGCAACCATCTCAACCTACTCAGTCGACAGAAGAAACACGTCGAGCTAGCTCAAGAAACATCCGACGTCATGGCTGGCAGAACACTCCAGAGGGCTACGTGACTAAGGCCAAGATGCCTTCGAAGAGAGGGAGGAAGTGAAGTACAAACAATGGAGTTTTATGAACTTGGCTTGTAGTTCGAAGTATGAACTATTAGTGTTATGTCGTTTGAACTATGAACTATCAGTGTCATGTCATTTGAAGTATTTATTAACTTGGCTTGTAGTTTTAAGTATGAACTATTAGTGTTATGTCGTTTGAAGTATTTATGACCTTGTCATGCTGTTTACACTGTGGATTTGGGTATAGACTATGAATATTTGGGTATAGACTGTCAACATTTGATTTTTGTATACCACTCCGCTTCTTTGTCAATGAAGTCATCCTCGTCCAACTCATTCACCGGGCCTTCATCATCCGACTCATCCACACAAGCACGCTCATACACAATGTTAGGATCGATGTCATCATACCCTACTTGAGCCTCTACGTCACTAACAATGTTCTGGTGCCTCTCATACTCTTCGTCGGAGTCATGACCATCATCTTTGATCGGTGCACTACCTCCGAACTCATATTGGGGATACTCATTGACTTCCACTTCAACTTTATGCTCAGCAATAGGTGGCACACTACTAATCGGGCTCAAAACATGTACTAAGGGTTGGTTCAAGTCAACATGCAAAATAGGGGCCCTGACCACCTTACTTGCAAACACTTCGAGTGACTTGACTACCGAGGATGCAACAACCTCCTTGTATGTAACCCAATGCAAATTGGAATTGATACACATTGTCTTCATTCGACACTTGTGTGCCGACCCAACATCACATCTTCCTAATAATTCAACTTCTTCACTTTGATCACCCCACTTCAATCTTATCCGCATTTCTTCCACAACCTCTTCATAAGTAGGACTCTTACAAAATATCAAATCTTCCTCATAATTGTCAACTATATCAACATTCATGAATTCCTCTTTGTCAACATAATGAATATTCACAATCTTGTCCATCTAAAAGAGTAACAAAAGTACCAATGCTAAGTACATCACATTCCTAAAAAAACAACCCTAACCATCTATGTCCATCTAAATTAAGCATTACCCTAACCCTAACCCTAACCCTAACCATAAATCTTAACAATAAGCATAACCAACCAATACAATGCGACATTATTGGAACAACTATAATCATTAGTATACACTAAGAACATCACATTTTGGAACAATGATCAAAACTAGGGTTAGAAAACACATGAACAAAAAACCACCCAAATACACAAATCCAACCAATCAAAATTTGGGAGATAAAGGAGATTACCTCAAGCAATGGAAATAATCCTTTTGGAAGGATTTGAGAGCGGACAAGTGGGGGAGAATGTTGGAAATATGCCCTAGAGGCAATGATAAATAGTTATTATTATATTTCTTGTTTAAAGATAATCGTTTATTATCCATGCTATAATTGTATTGAATGAAAACATAGATACATCTGTGGATACATAGACAAAACAATGTCCCTAACAAGCCTATAGTTGGCTAGCGAGTTGATCAATGATAGTCAAGGTTTTCTAGCTATATGCAAGTGTTGTCACTTGATAAGTGGATCACATCATTAGGAGAATCATGTGATGGACTAGACCCAAACTATGAACATAGCATATTGATCGTGTCATTTTATTGTTATTGTTTTCTGCGTGTCAAGTATTTATTCCTATGACCATGAGATCATATAACTCACTGGCACCGAAGGAATACCTTGTGTGCATCAAACATCGCAACATAACTGGGTGACTATAAAGGTGTTCTACAGGTATCTTCGAAGGTGTCCATTGAGTTAGTATGGATCAAGACTGGGATTTGTCACTCTGTGTGACGGAGAGGTATCTCGGGGCCCACTCGGTAATACAGCATCACACACAAGCCTTGCAAGCAATGTGACAAGATCTTGTATTACGGAACGAGTAAAGAGACTTGCTGGTAACGAGTTAGAAATAGGTATGCGGATACCGACGATCAAATCTCAAGCAAGTAACATACCGAAGGACAAAGGGAATGACATACGGGATTATATGAATCCTTGACACTGAGGTTCAACCGATAAGATCTTCAGAGAATATGTAGGATCCAATGTGGGCATCCAGGTCCCGCTATTGGATATTGACCGAGGAGTGCCTCGGGTCATGTCTACATAGTTCTCGAACCCGCAAGGCCTGCACACTTAAGGTTCAATGATGTTTTAGTATAGTTGAGTTATATGTGTGGTTACCGAATGTTGTTCAGAGTCCTATATGAGATCACGGACATCACGAGGGTTTCTGGAATGGTCCGGAAACGAAGATTCATATATAGGATGGTTTCATTTCGTCACCGGAAAGTTTCGGGCAGTTCCGGTAGTGTACTGGGAGTGACGAATGGGTTCCGGGAGTTCACCGGGAGGGTCCACTCACCCGGGAGTGAGCCCAAGGCACTAGGGTGGCACCACAAGTCCTTGGTGGGCTAGTGGAGTCAGACCAAGGGGCCCATGGCGCACATAGATAAATACCAAAACAAAAGAAAAAGAAAAAGGGAAAGAGGGAGGTGGGAAGGAAGAGGAGGACTCCTCCTTCCCAAACTGAATTGGAGGAGTCCTCCTCCTCCTCCTAGCGCCAGCGCACCCTTGAGGGCCTTGTCCCTCAGGGCGAGCCCCTCTCCCTCCCTCCTATATATAGTGGTGTTTTAGGGCTGATTTGAGACAATTTTTGCCACATGCAACTCAACCCTAGACCACATAGTTCTACCTCTAGATCGGATTTCTGCGGAGCTCGGGCGGAGCCCTGTAGGAGTAGATCATCACCACCACCGGAGCGCCGTCACGCTGCCACAGAACTCATCTACTTCTCCGTCTTGCTTGCGGAATCAAGAAGGCCAAGATCATCGTCGAGCTGTACGTGTGATGAACGCGGAGGTGCCATCCGTTCAGCAGTAGATCGGAACGGATCGTGGGGCGGATCGCGGAACGGTTCGTGGGATGGTTCAAGGGACGTGAAGACGTTCCACTACATCGACCGTGTTTCTTAACGCTTCCTGCTGTGCGATCTACAAGGGTACGTAGATCCAAATCTTCTCTCATAGATGGACATCACCATGATAGGTCTTCGTGTGTGTAGGAAATTTTTTGTTTCCCATGCAACGTTCCCCAACAGTGGTATCATGAGCTAGGTTCATGCGTAGATGTTATCTCGAGTGGAACACAAAAGGTTTTGTGGACGGTGATGTTCGATTTGCTGTCTGATGACCCACAAGTATAGGGGATCAATCGTAGTCCTTTCGATAAGTAAGAGTGTCGAACCCAACGAGTAGCAGAAGGCTATGATAAACAGATTTCAGCAAGGTAATAACTGCAAGCACTGAAAGTAGCGGTAACAAGTGATGGTGTAGTGAGGTGAAACGAAGCAGGTGAAAAGTAACAAGAAACAAGAGTAGCAACGGTGCAGCAAAGTGACCCAATCTCTTTTGTAGCAAGGGACAAGCGTGAACAAAGTCTTATAGGAGGAAAAACGCTCCCGAGGACACACGGGAATTTCTGTCATGCTAGTTTCATCATGTTCATGTGATTCACGTTTGTTACTTTGATAGTTTGATATGTGGGTGGACCAGCGCTTGGGTACTGCCCTTACTTGGACAAGCATCCCACTTATGATTAACCCCTCTCGGAAGCATCCGCAACTACGAAAGAAGAATTAAGACAACGTCTAACCATAGCATTAAACTAGTGGATCCAAATCAGCCCCTTACGAAGCAACACATAGACTGGGGTTTAAGCTTCTGTCACTCTAGCAACCCATCATCTACTTACTACTCCCCAATGCCTTCCTCTAGGCCCAAATATGGTGAAGTGTTATGTAGTCGACGTTCACATAACACCACTAGAGGAAAAGACAACATACAACATATCAAAATACCAAACGAATACCAAATTCACATGACTATTATCAGCATGACTTATCCCATGTCCTCAGGAACAAAAGTAACTACTCACAAAGCATAATCATAATCATGATCAGAGGTGTAATGAGTAACATCAAGGATCTGAACATGATGGGGTTATAGTCCTAGGGTAGGGTCATAGGCCTGCCCCGAAGGTCCTACCCAAGGACTACCCCTCATAAGGGACAAGGCCCTTAGTCAGTTCCGACTGAACTAAGGAGTTCCCATCATCCAGTCGGTACCGACCCTCGATCATCCAGTCGGAGACTAGCATTCGGAGTATATCAAACTAACCGACTGGATTCCACTCTGTGCATCGTAACCCCCCTGGAGGGAAACGGTCATACGTTTCCATGTGCCTTTATTAGCATTTAAGACGTACGTTACCTGTAATGTAGGCATTTAATCGCCACTACTCCAGCCCTGTACACCGGACCGTTGTGGAGGGAAGCACACTCTATATAAGCCACCCTCCCCCCACTGGTGCCGGGGTTAGCAGTTCACTGTATTCTATATTCCACTCGACAACAAGCTCCCAGAGCACTGAGACGTAGGGCAATTACCTCCACCGCAGAGGGGCCTGAACTCATACAACCTCGTCGTAGCTAAGGCTCTGCCCATCCTTTCGTACCCTACACATCTACTATCAGACTTATACCCACGATAGAACATAAACTCTTCCACCAAGTAATCCAACTAGAATCAACTACAAAGAGTAATCAACACTACTAGCAACCTTACAAGTACCAATCGGAGTCGCGAGACGGAGATTGGTTACAAGACATGAACTAGGGTTTGGAGAGGAGATGGTGTTGATGAAGATGTTGATGGAGATGACTCCCCTCCGACGAGAGGAGTGTTGGTGATGACGATGGCGACGATTTCCCCCTCCGGGAGGGAAGTTTCCCCGGAGGATCATCCTGCCGGAGCTCTAGATTGGTTCTGCTCAAGTTCCGCCTCGTGGCGGCGGAGAATCCACGAAAAAGCTCCATCCTGATTTTTTCCTGGACGAAACCCTTCATATAGCAAAGAGGGGGGCCAGTGGGCCATCAGGGTGCCCACAAGCCCTGTAGCCGCCACCAGGGGCGGCGGCTACCAGGCTTGTGGGCCCCTGGTAGCTCCCCTCTGGCACTTCTTTCGCCAAGTATTTTTTTACATATTCCCAAAAAATTCCATGTTGATTTTCAGGGCATTTGGAGTTGCGCAGAATAGAGGACTCAGACTTGCTCCTTTTCCAGTCCAGAATTCCAGCTGCCGCTATTCTCCCTCTTCAAATAAACCTTGCAAAATAAGAAAGAAAAGGCATAAGTATGGTACCACAGAGTATAATAACAGTCCATAAAGCGATAATTATCAACATGAAAGCATGATGCAAAATGGACGTATCAACTCCCCCAAGCTTAGACCTCGCTTGTCCTCAAGCGAAAACAAAGATCCATAAACATGTCCACATGTTTAGGGATGAAGGTGTCGATAAAACATAATACAGACATGAGGGCATCATGATCACACATAGAACAGCAATACATCATGAAGATTCTTATGGGAAATTAACAATTCCTTCACAAAGCAAAGTATGAGACAAAATCCTTATCGAGAAGTAACCAACAACAGTCCATAGTCGTTGAAGCAATTGCAATTTATCATAACATCGGAAAGAGCCAAGTTAGAGCTTGTAAGGCAAATCCACATACTCTATCATCTCTTTTGTTTCCCACTATTGTTACAACTCACGTGGTACTCATGGTGTCAAAGTTTCAGTTGGACACAGAGAAAGATAGGGGCTTATAATTTTGCCTCCCAACCATTTACCTCAAGGGTAAAGTCAACAATAATAAAGCATAAGTACTCATCTCCAAGTTGATATATGAATATAGATCTTTCCCTAGCTTGTGACGGTAGCCAAGACAAAGGAAAAATAAGGATTTGGTGAAGATCACCATGACTCTTTCAAGGGCAAAAAGTAATGGTACAAGATAGGCCCTTCGCAGAGGGAAGCAGAGGTTGTCTTGCGCTTTTGAGGTTTGGATGCGTGTCCTCTTAGTGCGGAGGAACGCCACTTTATATTGCCTCCTGTGATAAAGAACTTTATTATGCAGTCTGTCGCTTTTATGTCTTCCTCATCACAGGTTCGTACAAAACTTATTTTCCACACACTAATAGATCATACATATTAGAGAGCAATTTTTAATGCTTGCACCGATGACAACTTACTTGAGGGATCTTATTGAATCCATAGGTAGGTATGGTGGACTCTCATGGCAAAACTGGGTTGAAGGTTTATGGATGCACAAGTAGTATCTCTACTTGGTGTGGGAGTTTTGGCTAATATGAGGTGGAAGCAATCGTCACATGCTAAGGGATCTCTAGTCATATAACATTGTTTGGAACTAAGAAAACACAATTCATTATGTTGTCTTCCTTGTCCAACATCTACTTCTAAGCATGTAATAGTTTGGTGAGTGCTCACAGTTATAGAAAGTGTCTAAGATGATATATTTATATGTGAACCTCTCTTTCCTTATTACTTCTTATTAATTGCAACAATGACTAGGGTCTATGTTGGTCTATTCTCAACAAGTTTCAATCATCATACTTGTTATATGTGAAGCTATCACTTTCCATAGGATCATCTCATGATCTTTCATGCTATCGTTCTTTTCATACTTTTGATCACGACACAAAACAAAGCTCTTGACTAAGATACTCTTTATTATATAGCTCGCAAGCTCGAATACATCAGGGAGACACAAGGCAAAAGACTCAAACTAAACACTAAATATTATTCCACTAAGAGAAGAAATAAAAACTGAAAAAGAAAGAACTAAAACAAAGGTAAAAGCAAAAGGTATAAAGGTGATACGATACCAGGGCAACTCCCCCAAGCTTGGCATAAGCCAAGGGGATTGCCCATACCAATGCTTAGTTGTCTTCCTTTGGTGGTGATGGTGGTGGAGTCTCTGAAGCAGTCTTGAGCTTGTCTAATTTCCACTTGAGCATAAAGTTCTGCTCCCTCAGATCGTCATTTTCCTCCTCAAGCTTCAACACTCTATGACAAAGTTCCTGCTTACTCTCCTGCGAGAAACGAGAAGGGATAAACAAGGTCTTAGGCTTCTTCCTTTGGTCAGGGAGGCTTGACTTCTTGAACTCCACATGAGTGCATCCAGGTTGAGGTAGAGGAGCCTCCTCTTCATCGGAACTCGTTTGTTCCTTCCCCTTGGGATCATAGTCCTCTTCCTCGTCAGTGGTCCAGCCATATGGTTCCAAGTCCCCATAGACCTTGCGGTTAGCAAGGTAATCAGCCACATAGCTCTCCCCCTCTGAATCCTGAGAAGACATCTTGACCTAGATCTATGGCAGAGAACATGCTCGAAACGAAAACAAAGGAAAACTGCGCGATACGAGATCAAAACCCTCGGGCGTATATATAATGATTTTTCTGGACCAGAAGGAGTGCTCCGCAAGAAAACGGAGTCCGGGAGGCACACGAGGTGCCCACAAGCCCTGTAGCTGCCGCAGGGGGGTAGGTGGTTGCTACCAAGCTTGTGGCCGCCTCGTGCGCTCTCCGGACTGCTTTTTATTTTTCTATTTTCCATAAATTCCAAAACAGAGAAAATTCCCTACTGGAAAAGTTTCGGAGTCCAATTACTTACCGAAACACATACCTCTTTGTTTTCAGGGTCTGAAACAGGCTGATAAACATCCCTTATGTACTCTTCTAGAGTTATGATATTGATGATATTGGTCTCAACATTTATGGGAGTACCAGAGATATAATGCTTGATTCTTTGCCCATTTACCACTCTAGGAAAATTACCCTCCGTGTTATTGATTTTGATAGCACCGGAACGATATACTTCCTCGACAACGTAGGGACCTTCCCATTTAGAGAGAAGCTTGCCTGCGAAGAATCTTAAACGAGAATTGTATAGCAGGACATAATCACCTACATTGAACTCTCGTTTTTGTATTCTTTTATCGTGCCATCTCTTAACCTTTTCCTTGAACAACTTGGCATTCTCATATGCTTGGGCCCTCCATTCATCTAATGAGCTGATATCAAACAACCGCTTCTCACCGGCAAGTTTGAAATTGAAGTTGAGCTCTTTGATTGCCCAATAAGCTTTGTGTTCTAGCTCAAGAGATAAATGACAGGCCTTACCGTAAACCATTTTATACGGCGACATGCCCATGGGATTCTTATAAGCAGTCCTATAAGCCCATCGTGCATCCTCAAATTTGCTAGACCAATTCTTTCGAGATCTATTGACAGTCTTTTGTAAGATCAATTTGATCTCCCTATTACTCAACTCCACTTGACCACTAGACTGAGGATGATAAGGAGATGCAACTCTATGGTTGACATCATACTTAGCAAGCATCTTGCGGAAAACACCGTGAATGAAATGTGAACCGCCATCAGTCATCAAATATCTAGGGACTCCAAATCTTGGGAAAATGACTTCTTTAAGCATCTTAATAGAGGTGTGATGATCAGCATTTCTAGTGGGGATAGCTTCTACCCACTTAGAGACATAATCAACAGCGACTAAGATGTGAGTATACCCAGTGGAACTCGGGAAGGGTCCCATATAATCAAAGCCCCAGACATCAAATGGTTTAGTGACAAGTGAATAGTTCATATGCATTTCCCGACGTTTACTAATGTTCCCTATTCTTTGGCATTCGTCACAAGACAAGACAAGCTTACGGGCATCCTTGAAGAGAGTGGGCCAATAGAAACCTGATTGCAATACCTTATGAGCAGTTCTATCTCCAGCATGGTGTCCTCCTAGCCTTCGGAATGACACTTCTACAGGATCTGTCCCTGTTCATGTTCAGGCACACAACATCTAATAACACCATCTACTCCTTCCTTATAAAGGTGAGGATCATCCCAAAAGTAGTGTCTCAAATCAAAGAAGAATTTCTTCTTTTGCTGGTAGGTGAAACTGGGTGGTATGTATTTGGCTACGATATAGTTTGCGTAATCGGCATACCACGATGCACTATGTGAAGTGCGGATGACATTTAATTGTTCATCACGAAAGCTGTCATCAATAGGTCGTGGGTCATCAAGGACATTCTCTAGCCTGGACAAGTTATTTGTTACAGGGTTATCAGCACCCTTTCGGTCAACAACATGCAAATCAAATTCCTGTAGCAGGAGAACACATCTGATTAGCCTAGGCTTAGCGTCCTTCTTCTCCTTAAGGTACTTAATAGCAGCATGATCAGAGTGAATAGTGACTTTGGAGTCAACTATATAAGATCTGAACTTTTCACATGCAAACACGACTGCTAAAAACTCCTTTTCCGTAGTGGCATAGTTTCTTTGGGCACTGTCTAGAGTTTTACTAGCGTAGTGAATAACTTCTTGTCAACTCTTTGTCCTAGAACAGCACCAACAGCATAATCACTAGCATCACACATGATTTCAAAGGGCAAGTTCCAATCAGGTGGTTGAACAATAGGTGCGGTTATCAAGGCCTTCTTAAGTATTTCGAAAGCTTCCTCACAATCCTCATCAAAAACAAAAGGAACATCCTTGTGCAAGAGGTTGGTAAGAGGCCTAGAAATCTTAGAGAAGTCTTTAATGAACCTTCTATAGAAACCAGCATGACCTAGGAATCTTCGTATACCTCTGATATTTGTGGGGCAAGGCATTTTCTCAATTGCATCAACCTTAGCCTTATCAACTTCAATGCCTTTCTCAGAGATTTTGTGTCATAAGATGATGCCTTCATTAACCATGAAGTGGCACTTCTCCCAGTTCAAGACGAGGTTGGTATCTTTGCATCTCTATAAGACTCGATCAAGGTTGCTGAGGCAATCGTCAAAGGAAGAACCGTAAACGGAGAAATCATCCATGAAAACCTCAACATTCTTTTCACAAAAGTCAGAGAATATAGCCATCATACATCTTTGAAAGGTGGCAGGTGCATTGCATAAGCCAAAAGGCATACGTCTATAAGAAAAGGTACCGAAGGGGCAGGTGAAAGTGGTTTTCTCCTGATCAGATTGTGCAACAGGTATTTGCGAGAAACCTGAATAACCGTCTAGAAAGCAGAAGTGTGTGTGTTTAGATAGCCTTTCTAGCATTTGGTTGATAAACGACAAAGGATAATGGTCTTTCCTGGTTGCCTTGTTTAGTTTCCGGAAGTCTATCACCATCCTATAGCCAGTAATAATCCTCTGTGGGATTAGTTCATTCTTATCATTAGGAACGACGGTGATACCTCCCTTCTTAGGTACGCAATGTACTGGACTTACCCAATCACTATGAGCAACAGGATAAATGATTCCTGCTTCCAGAAGCTTTAATATTTCTTTTCTCACGACCTCTTTCATCCTAGGATTTAATCTCCTTTGATGATTAGCAACTCGTTTAGAATCAGGATCAGTTTTAATCTTGTGCTGACATAGAGTGGGACTAATACCCTTAAGATCATCAAGAGTATATCCAATAGCCGCACGGTGCTTCCTCAAAGTTTTTCATAACTTCTTCTCTTCATGATTCAAGAGGTGAGCACTAATAATAACAGGATATATCTCCTTCTCATCAAGGTAGGCATACTTAAGAGTATCTGGTAACTGTTTTAGCTTGAACACAGGATCACCCTTTGGTGGGGGAGGATCCCCAAGCAGTTCAACAGGCAAATTATTATTGAGAATAGGATATTGTTCTAAAACAATTTTATCTATCTCATCTCTTTCATCCATATGCATATCATTTTCATGCTCAATCAAATATTGCTCTAAAGGATCCGTAGGAGGTATGGCAATAGAGGCAAGAGCAATGATTTCATCCCTACCAGATGACTCCTTCTCATGGGGTTGTCTTCCAAACTTGGAGAAGTTAAATTCATGAGACACACCCTCGAAACTAACAGTGATAGTCTGTTTAATGCAATCAATATGAGCATTGACAGTGTTGAGAAAGGGTCTACCAAATATGATGGGACAAAAGCTATCTTGTGCGGTAGCAAGGACGAGGAAATCAGTAGGGTACTTCGTCTTACCACACAAGACTTCTACATCTCGCACAATTCCCACAGGGCAGATAGTGTCTCTATTAGCTAGCGTAATAGTGACATCAATGGGTTCTAACTCAGCAGGTGCAATCTCATCTTTGATTTCATCATAAAGGGACCGGGGTATTGCACTAACACTAGCACACATATCACATAAACCATGATAACAGTGATCTCCTATCTTGACAGAAACAACGGGTAGGCCAACTACAGGTCCGTATTTGTCTTCCGCGTGAGGTTTAGCACTTCTAGCGGAGTCCTCACAGAATTTGATAACATGCTCGTCTATGTCTTTGGCTAAGAGGTCTTTGATAATAGCAACACTAGGTTCAACTCTAATTTCCTCAGGAGGTGCAAGTGGTCTAATGTAACCCCTACGTATCACAGTTGGAGCTTTAGAATAATCCTTTTTCCTAGCAGGGTAAGGTGGTTTCTCAGTGTAGGCACAAGGAACAATAGGATCACTAAAGGCAATGACTTTCTCTTCAACTAGATTGGGTTTAACTATGTTGACTTATACAGGAGGATGATACTTAAACCACTTCTATTTGGGATGATCAACATGAGCAGCAAAAGAATCACATAGAGAAGCTACTATCTCAGAGTCAAGTCCATACTTAGCGCTAAAATCTCTAAAAGTGTTTGTTTCAACAAAAAATTTAATGCAATCAAACTGGAAATTCATACCTGACTCCTTACCTTCTTCAAGCTCCCAATCTTCAGAGTTACATTTGATTCTTTCCAATAAATTCCACTTGTGGTCAATATCCTTCTTCATAAAAGAACCGGTACAAGAAGTGTCAAGCATGGTACGATCATCTTGAGAAAGTCGAGCATAAATTTTTGAGTGATAATTTCTCTCGAGAGCTCATGATTGGGGCATGAATGTAGCATTGATTTAAGCATCCCCCAAGCTTGGGCTATGCTTTCCCTGTCATGAGGCCAAAAGTTATAAATATAATTCCGATCATGATGTACTAAATGCGTAGGATAAATCTTTTGATGAAATTCCAATTTCAACCGATTGTAGTCCCATGATCGAATATCATCACATAGCCTATACCATGTCAACGCCTTATCCTTCAAAGATAAAGGAAAGACTTTCTTCTTTACCTCATCCTCGGGCAAACCGGAAACTTAAATAAACCACAAACTTCATCTACATTGATTAGATGCAAGTCTCGATGTGAAGATCCATCTCATGTAAAAGGATTAGCCAGCAGTTTCTCAAGCATACCCGAAGGAATTTCATAAAAGATATTTTCAGTAGGTACCTCAGGTTGAGGATCAATCCCTCGTGCTTCCGTTCGTGGTGAAGATACCACGAACAAATTCCTCAAAGGAACAGTCTCCATAGTGACAAGTGACAATAAATTTCAGCATAGTATATAAATGTTTCCTTACCAAATTCCACTTACCAAAGGCACTTGGCTCCCCGGCAACGGCGCCAGAAAAGAGTCTTGATGACCCACAAGTATAGGGATCAATCGTAGTCCTTTCGATAAGTAAGAGTGTCGAACCCAACGAGTAGCAGAAGGCTATGATAAACAGATTTTAGCAAGGTAATAACTACAAGCACTGAAAGTAGCGGTAACAATTGATGGTGTAGTGAGGTGAAACGAAGCAGGTGAAAAGTAACAAGAAACAAGAGTAGCAACGGTGCACCCAAGTGGCTCAATCCCTTTTGTAGCAAGGGACAAGCCTGAACAAAGTCTTATAGGAGGAAAAACGCTCCCGAGGACACACGGGAATTTCTGTCATGCTAGTTTCATCATGTTCATGTGATTCGCGTTTGTTACTTTGATAGTTTGATATGTGGGTGGACCAGCGCTTGGGTACTGCCCTTACTTGGACAAGCATCCCACTTATGATTAACCCCTCTCAGAAGCATCCGCAACTACGAAAGAAGAATTAAGACAACGTCTAACCATAGCATTAAACTATTGGATCCAAATCAGCCCCTTACGAAGCAACACATAGACTGGGGTTTAAGCTTCTATCACTCTAGCAACCCATCATCTACTTACTACTCCCCAATTCCTTCCTCTAGGCCCAAATATGGTGAAGTGTTATGTAGTCGACGTTCACATAACACCACTAGAGGAAAAGACAACATACAGCATATCAAAATACCAAACGAATACCAAATTCACATGACTATTATCAGCATGACTTATCCCATGTCCTCAGGAACAAAAGTAACTACTCACAAAGCATAATCATAATCATGATCAGAGGTGTAATGAGTAACATAAAGGATTTGAACATAAACTCTTCCACCAAGTAATCCAACTAGCATCAACTACAAAGAGTAATCAACACTACTAGCAACCTTACAAGTACCAATCGGAGTCGCGAGACGGAGATTGGTTACAAGAGATGAACTAGGGTTTGGAGAGGAGATGGTGTTGATGAAGATGTTGATGGAGATGATTCCCCTCCGACGAGAGGAGTGTTGGTGATGACGATGGCGACGATTTCCCCCTCCGGGAGGGAAGTTTCCCTCGCAGGAATGTCCTGCCGGAGCTCTAGATTGGTTCTGCTCAAGTTCCGCCTCGTGGAGGCGGAGAATCCACAAAAAAGCTCCACCCTTATTTTTTCCTGGACGAAACCCTTCATATAGCAAAGAGGGGGGCCAGTGGGCCATCAGGGTGTCCACAAGCCCTGTAGTCGCCACCAGGGCATTTGGAGTTGTGCAGTATAGAGGACTCAGACTTGCTCCTTTTCCAGTCCAGAATTCCAGCTGCCGGTATTCTCCCTCTTCAAATAAACCTTGCAAAATAATTGAGAAAAGGCATAAGTATGGTACCAAAAAGTATAATAATAGTCCATAAAGCGATAATTATCAACATGAAAGCATGATGCAAAATGGACGTATCACCGCCCTCCTTAGTCTTTTCTCGATTCGGCGGTATTGTTAGATTGAAGTGGTCCAGACCGACATAACTCGTACGCTTACGAGAGACTGGTTTCATCGATTGACATGCAACCTCGTTGCATAAAGATGACTCGTGGGTGTCGGTTTCTTCAACTTTAGTTTAATTGGTTTGGACCGAGGTGGTCCTTGGAGAGGTTAAATAGCAATTTGCACATCTCCGTTGTGGTTTTTGCGTAAGTAAGATGCGATCCTACTAGATACCCATGGTCACCACGTAAAACATGCAACAACAAAATTAGAGGACGTCTAACTTGTTTTTGCAGGGTATGCTTGTGATGTGATATGGCCAACGATGTGATGTGATATATTGGATGTATGAGATAATCATGTTGTAATAGTTAATATCGACATGCACGTCGAGGCTACGGCAACCGGCAGGAGCCATAGGGTTGTCTTTAAACTAACGTTTGTGTTTGCAGATGCATTTACTATATTGCTAGGAAGTAGCTTTAGTAGTAATAGCATAAGTAGCACGACAACCTCGATGGAGACACGTTGATGGAGATCATGGTGTGGCGCCGGTGATAAGAAAATCGTGTTGGTGCTTTGGTGATGGAGATCAACAAGCACAAGATGATGGCCATATCATGTCACTTATGAATTTCATGTGATGTTAATCCTTTTACGCACCTTATTTTTCTTAGAACGACGGTAGCATTATGAGGTGATCTCTCACTAAAATTTCAAGACGAAATTGTGTTCTCCCCGACTGTGCACTGTTGCTACAGTTCGTCGTTTTGAGACACCATGTGATGATCGGGTGTGATAGACTCAACGTTCACATACAATGGGTGCAAAACAGTTGCAGACGCGGAACACTCAGGTTAAGCTTGACGAGCCTAGCATGTGCAGACATGGCCTCGGAACACATGAGCCCGAAAGGTCGAGCATGAATCGTATAATTGATATGATTAGCATAGAGATGCTTACCACTGAAACTATTCTCAACTCACGTGATGATCGAACTTGAGTTAGTGAATTTGGATCATGAACCACTCAAATGACAAGGGAGATGTACTTTTTGAGTGGGAGTTTAGCAAGTAATTTGATTAGTTAAACTCTAATTATCTTGAACATAGTCTCAGTCCACTTTGAAATATTTGTGTTGTAGATCAATGGCTCACGCGACAGTCACCCTGAATTTTATAACGTTCCTAGAGAAAGCTAACTTGAAAGATGATGGAAGCAACTTTGTAGATTGGGCTCGTAATCTTAAGTTGCTCCTTCAAGCTGGGAAGAAGGATTATGTCCTTAATGCTGCGCTAGGAGATGAACCACCTGCTAAGGCTGACCAAGATGTTAAGAATGCTTGGTTAACACGTAAGGAGGACTACTCAGTAGTTCAGTGTGCAATCTTGTATGGCTTAGAGTTGGTACTTCAACATCGCATTGAGCGTCATGGAGCATTTGAGATGTTCCAGGAGTTGAAGTTTATCTTTCAAAAGAACACCCGGATCGAGAGGTATGAGACCTTCGATAAATTCTATGCTTTCAAGATGGAGGAGAATTCGTCTGTCAGTGAACATGTGCTCAAAATGTATGGGTACTCAAACCGTCTAGCTGAGCTAGGGATTGAACTCCCGCAAGAGGCTATCACTGACAGAATTCTTCAATCACTGCCACCAAGCTACAAGAGCTTTGTGTTGAACTATAACATGCAAGGGATGAACAAGTCACCCGGCGAGTTATTCGCGATGCTGAAAGTCGCAGAGTCAGAACTCCATAACGAGCATCAAGTGATGATGGTAAATAAGACCACTAGTTTCAAGAGAAACAACAAAGGCAAGAAGGGTAATTCCAAGAAGAGCGGCAAGCCTGTTGCCAATTCGACGAAGAAACCCAAGGCTGGACCTAAGCCTG
Source organism: Hordeum vulgare subsp. vulgare (assembly GCF_904849725.1). Lineage (NCBI taxonomy): Eukaryota > Viridiplantae > Streptophyta > Magnoliopsida > Poales > Poaceae > Hordeum > Hordeum vulgare. The sequence continues at coordinate 34,154,581 of NC_058521.1, read as the reverse complement.
AAATGGAGTGTTATTATTGCAAGGGATTGAGTCACTCGAAGCGCAACTGCCCCAAGTATTTGGCTGATAACAAGGTGGCCAATAAAAAATCAGGTATATTCGATATACATGTTATTGATGTGTACTTAACCAACTCTCGTAGTAGTGCCTGGGTATTCTATACCGATTTTGTTGCTCATATTTGCAACTCGAAACATGAACTGCGGAATAAACGAAGGCTGGCGAAAGAGGAAGTGACGATGCGCGTGGGAAATGGTTCCAAGGTTGATGCAATCGTCGTCGGCACAGTTTCACTTCAATTACCATCTGGATTAGTTATGAACTTAAATAATTGTTATTTAGTGCTTATGTTAAGCATGAACATTATATCTAGATCTTGTTTATTGCGAGACGGTTACTCATTTAAGTCAGAGAATAATGGTTGTTCTATTTCTATGAGTAATATCTTTTATGGTCATGCACCCAATGTGAGAGGATTGTTCATATTGAATCTTGATAGCGATGACACACATATACATAACATTGAGACCAAAGGAGTTAGAGTTAACAATGATAGCGCCATGTTTTTGTGGCACTTCCGCTTAGGTCATATTGGTGTAAAGCACATGAAGAATCTCCATTCCGATGGGTTTTTGGAGTCACTTGACTTTGATTCACTTGACACGTGCGAACCATGCCTCATGGGCAAGATGACCAAGACTCCGTTCTCTGGAATAATGGAGCGTGAAAGTGACTTGTTGGAAATCATACATACCGATGTATGCGGTCTGATGATTGTGGAGGCACGCGGCGGATATCATTATTTTCTCACCTTCACTGACGATTTGAGTAGAAATGGTTATGTCTACTTGATGAAGCACAAGTCTGAAACGTTTGAGAAGTTCAAGCAATTTCACAGTGAAGTTGAAAATCATCGTAACAAGAAGATCAAGTTCCTACGGTCTGATCGTGGGGGTGAATATCTGAGTTTCGAGTTTGGTGCTCACTAAGACAATGTGGAATTGTTTCACAATTGACACCGCCTGGAACACCACAGCGTAATGGTGTGTCCGAACGTCGTAATCGTACTTTATTAGAGATGGTGCCATCTATTATGTCTCTTACCTATTTGCTGTTATCGTTTTGGGTTTATGCATTAGAGACAGCTGCATTCACTTTAAATAGGGCACCATCAAAATCCGTTGAGATGACACCATACGAAATATGGTTTGGCAAAAGACCGAAGTTGTCGTTTCTTAAAGTTTGGGGATGTGATGCTTATGTCAAAAAGCTTCAGCCTGAAAAGATGGAACCCAAAGCGGAAAAGTGCATCTTCATCGGTTACCCAAAAGATACGGTTGGGTATACCTTCTATCTTAAATCCGAGGGCAAAGTGTTTGTTGCTAAAAATGGAGATTTTCTTGAGAAGGAGTTTCTCTCGAAAGAATTCAGTGGGAGAAAGATAGAACTTGATGAGGTTGTCGAACCTCTAATCCCTCTGGATGGTGGCGCAGGGCAAGGGGAAACCCCTGTCGTTGCGATGCCGGTTGAGGAGGAAGTTGATGATGATGATCATGAAACATCGGATCAAGTTCCTATCGGACCTTGCAGGTCGACAAGATCACGTACTGCTCCTGAGTGGTACGGTAATCCTGTCTTATCAATTATGTTGTTAGACAACAATGAACCTACGAATTATGAAGAAGCAATGGTGGGCCCGGATTCCAACAAATGGCTGGAGGCCATGAAGTCCGAGATAGGATCCATGTACGAGAACAAAGTGTGGAATTTGGAAGTACTACCTGAAGGCCGCAAGGCTATTCAGAACAAATGGATCTTTAAGAAGAAGACGGACGCAGACGGTAATGTAACCGTTTATAAAGCTCGACTTGTGGCAAAGAGTTTTTCACAAGTTCAAGGAGTTAACTACGATGATACGTTCTCACCGGTAGCGATGCTTAAGTCTGTCCGAATCATGTTAGCAATAGCTTCATATTTCGATTATGAAATCTAGCAGATGGATGTCAAAACGGCGTTCCTTAACGGTTTTCTTAAGGAAGAGTTGTATATGATGCAACCCAAAGGTTTTGTCGATCCAAAGAATGTTAACAAAGTGTGCAAGCTCCAGCAATCCATTTATGGACTGGTGCAAGCATCTCGGAGTTGGAATAAGCGCTTTGATGAGGTGATCAAAGCATTTGGTTTTATACAAGTGGTTGGAGAATCTTGTATTTACAAGGAAGTGAGTGGGAGCTCTGTGGCATTTCTAATATTATATGTGGATGACATATTGCTGATTGGAAACAACGTGGAGCTTTTGGAGAGCATAAAGTATTACTTGAATAAAAGTTTCTCTATGAAGGACCTAGGAGAAGCTGCTTACATTCTAGGCATTAAGATCTATAGGGATAGATCGAGACGCCTGATAGGACTTTCACAAAGCACATACCTTGATAAGGTTTTGAAGAAGTTCAAAATGGATCAGTCCAAGAAAGGATTCTTGTCAGTATTACAAGGTATAAAATTGAGTAAGACTCAGCACCCAGCAACTGCGAAAGATAGAGCACAAATGAGTTCCCTCCCCTACGCTTCAGGCGTAGGTTCTATCATGTATGCAATGTTGTGCACTAGACCAGACGTCAGCTTGGCCATAAGTATGGCAGGCAGGTTTTAGAGTAATCCAGGAGTGGATCACTGGACGGCGGTCAAGAATATTCTGAAGCACCTGAAAAGGACTAAGGAAATGTTTCTCGTTTATGGAGGTGACAAAGAGCTCGTCGTAAAAGGTTATGTTGACGCAAGTTTTGACACCGATCCGGATGACTCTAAGTCGCAAACCGGATACGTATTTATTCTTAATGGCGGTGCAGTAAGCTGGTGCAGTTCCAAGCAGAGCATCATAGCAGATTTTACATGTGAAGCGGGGTACATGGCTTCCTTGGAGGCAGCAAAGGAGGGTGTCTGGATGAAGCAGTTCATGACAGATCTTGGAGTTGTGCCAAGCGCACTAAATCCAATAACTCTGTTATGTGACAACACTAGTGCCATTGCCTTAGCAAAGGAACCAAAGTTTCACAAGAAGACTAGACACATCAAACGACGCTTCAACCTCATCCACGACTACGTCGAAGGAGACGACGTGAATATTTTCAAAGTGCACACGGATCTGAATGTAGCAGACCCGCTGACTAAACCTCTTCCACGGGCAAAACATGATCAACACCAGAACTGTATGGGCGTTCGCTTTATTACAATGTAAATCACATGGCGATGTGAGGTCTAGATTATTGACTCTAGTGCAAGTGGGAGACTATTGGAAATATGCCCTAGAGGCAATGATATATAGTTACTATTATATTTCCTGTTTAAAGATAATCGTTTATTATCCATGCTATAATTGTATTGAATGAAAACATAGATACATGTGTGGATACATAGACAAAACAATGTCCCTAGCAAGCCTCTAGTTGGCTAGCCAGTTGATCAATGATAGTCAAGGTTTTCTGGCCATATGCAAGTGTTGTCACTTGATAACTGGATCACATCATTAGGAGAATCATGTGATGGACTAGACCCAAACTATGAACGTAGCATATTGATCATATCGTCGAAGCTATGATAAAATCTCTTGAAGAGAAACTTAAATTGGAAGTCTCTATCCCTAGAAAGCTTCATGATGTGTGGGAACCTACCATAGAAATCAAAATCAAAAACTATGAATGCAATGCTTTGTGTGATTTGGGTGCTAGTGTTTGTGCGATTCCAAAGTCTTTATGTGATGTTTTGGATTTTAATGAGATTGAAGAGTGTTCTCTTAATTTGCATCTTGCTAATTCTACTGTCAAGAAACCCATGGGAAGGATCAATGATGTTCTTATTATTGCAAATAGGAACAATGTACCCGTGGATTTTATTGTGCTTGACATTGATTGCAATCCTATATGCCCTATTATTCTTGGTAGACCTTTCCTAAGGACTATCGGTGCTATCATCAATATGAAGGAAGGGAATATTAGATTTCAATTTCCTCTAAGGAACGGCATGGGACACCTCCCTAGAAAGAAAATAAGATTGCCTTATGAATCCATGATGAGGGCCACTTATGGTTTGAGCACCAAAGACGACGAGACGTGATTCTATCACTTTTATGCCTAGCTAAGGGCGTTAAACAATAGCGCTTGTTGGGAGGCAACCCAATGAATTTATCTTTTTCTTTCTGTTTTGTTGCGTCCACACCATCATAATTCTGTTGTGATTGTGTTTTTTGTGTTTCTTTTTGTGTTTGAGCCAAGCAAAACCTTTATGACTAGTCTTGGTAATGGTTGTTTTATCCTGCTGGAAAAAGACAGAAATTTTTCGCTCACGAGATGATTTTTAATTTTTATTAAGAAAGAGATTTGGAGTTGATTCTTTTTGCTGCTGGTTGATATGCCTTTTTCCCAGGCAGTCGTAAATTTCAGATTTTTTGAGGTAGAAGAAGTATACTAAGTATACAGATTGCTACAGACTGGTCTGTTTTTGACAGATTGTGTTTTTGTTGAGTTGGTTGCTTGTTTTGATGAAACTATGGTTAATATCGGGGGTACTAGCCATGGAAAAGTGAGAATACAGTAGCCCAACACCAATATAGATAGAATTCAAGTTTGCTACAGTACCAAAAGAAGTGGTAGTTTGTTTTCTTGTGCTAATATTATCACGAGTTTCTGTTTAAGTTTTGTGTTGTGAAGTTTTCAAGTTTTGGGTGATGTTCCCATGAACAAAGAGATAAGGAGTGGAAAGAGCTCAAGCTTGGGGATGCCCAAGGCATCCCAAGCCAAATTCAAGGACACCAAAAAGCCTAAGCTTGGGGATGCCCCGGGAAGGCATCCCCTCTTTCGTCTTCAATCCAGCGGTAACATTACTTGGAGCTATATTTTTATTCACCACATGATATGTGTTTTGCTTGGAGCGTCTTGTATCTTAGGAGTTTTTTCTTTTTGTTGTGTCACAGTCATCCTTTATGCACACCTTTTTGAGAGAGAGAGAGACATGCACTCATCGTGATTTTGCTAGAATGCTCATAGTGCTTCACTTATATCTTTTGAGCTAGATAATTTTGCTCTATGTGCTTCACTTATATCTTTTAGAGCACGGCGGTGCGTGACTTGGTAGTTGGCTTATGCTATGAAAGTAGTCCCAAATGTGATAGGTACCCAAAGAGGATGCAAAAAATCTCCATCTTCATGTGCATTGAGTAGAAAGAGAAGTTTTGATTCCTCTCAATTAGTTTTGAGACGTGGATTTGGTAATATTAAGAGCTATGTTAGTAGGGTGTTGTGAATTTAGAAATACTTGTGTTGAAGTTAGTGATTCCCGTAGCATGCACGTATGGCGAACCGCTATGTTAGGAAGTCGGAGCATAATTGATCTATTGATTGCCATCCTTTGTGTTGAGGTCGGGACCGCGCGATGGTTAACACCTACCAACCCTTCCCCTCGGAGTATGTGTTTAGCACTTTGTTTCGATTACTAATAAAAACTTTCGCAACAAGTATGTGAGTTATTCATGACTAATGTGAGTCCATGGTATAGATGCACTTTCACCTTCCACCATTGCTAGCCTCTCTAGTGTCGCGCAATTCTCGCCAGTACACAAACCCACCATATGCCTTCCTCAAAACAGCCACCATACCTACCTACTATGGCATTTTCATAGCCATTCTGAGATATATTGCCATGCAACTCCCACCGTTCCGTCTCATGACTTGAGTCATCACTCTCATATTGCCATTGCATGATCGTAAGATAGCTAGCGAGATGTTTTTAACGTCACACGCCATGCTAGATCGTTGCACATCCCGGTACACTGTCGGAGGCATTTCCTATAGAGTCATCATCATTTTGAGCTTAGAGCTGTGAGTAAATAAAAGTGTGATGATCATCATTATTAGAGCATTGTCCATGTGAGGAAATAAAAAAAAAGAGGCCAAAGAGCCCAAAAATAATAATAATAAAAGATAAAAAAGAGAGGCCTAAGAGCCCAAATGAAAAAAAGAGAGAAAAAGAGAGAAGGGACAATGCTACTATCTTTTTCCGCACTTGTGCTTCATAATAGCACCATGTTCTTCATGATTGAGAGCTTATTGCTTTGTCACTACCATATGCTAGTGGGAATCTTCATTATAAAACTTGGCTTGTATATTCCAATGATGGTCTTCCTCAAAATTGCCCTAGGTCTTCGTGAGCAAGCAAGTTGGATGCACACCCACGAGTTCTCCTTTTGAGCTTTCACATACTTATAGGTCTAGTGCATCTCTTGTATGGCAATCCCTACTCATTCACATTGATATCTATCAATGGGCATCTCCATAGCCTTTTGACACGCCGAGTCAATGTGACCATCTCCTCCTTTTTGTCTCACAACCACCACCACACTCTATTCCACCTATAGTGCTATATCCATGGCTCACGCTCATGTATTGCGTGATAGTTATACAAAGTTTGAGAACGTAAGAGTGCGAAAACAATTACTTGGCCAATACCGGGGTTGTGCATGATTTACATTAGTTGTGTGAGGATGATGGAGCATAGCCAGACTATATGATTTTGTAGGGATAACTTTCCTTGGCCTTGTTATTTTGAAAGTTCATGATTACCTTGCTAGTTTGCTTGAAGTATTATTGTTTTCATGTCAATAGCAAACTATTGTTTCGAATCTTACGGATCTGAACATTCATGTCACGTGAAAGAAGTTGCAAAGGACAACTATGCTAGGTAGTATTCCACATCAAAAATTCATTCTTTATCACTTCCGTACTCGAGGACGAGCAGGAGTTAAGCTTGGGGATGCTTGATACGTCTCCAACGTATCTATAATTTTGATGGTTTCATGCTATTATCTTGTCAAACTTTGGATGTTTTGCATGCCTTTTATATATTTTTTGGGACTAACCTATTAACTCAGTGCCAAGTGCCAGTTCCTGTTTTTCCATGTTTTTGACCCCTTTCAGAGGAGAATTTGAAACGGACTCCAAACGGAATAAAATCCCCGAAAAGATTTTTTCCGTAACGGAAGAAGATAAGGAGACTTGAGAGCCAAGGCAGGGGGTCCCCAGGGGCCCCACAAGCCACCACCCCGCGGCCATGGGGGAGGCCGCGGCCCTCAGGCTTGTGGGCCCCCTGGACCTCCTTTGCCCTAGGTTTTGCGCCTATATATCCCCAAAAAATCCACAAAAAATGAAGAGATCATCGAAAGTACTTTTCCGCCGCCGCAAGCTTCTGTCTCTGCAAGATCTCATCTGGGCATGTTCTGGTGCCCTGCCGGAGGGGGGATTCGGATACGGATGGCTTCTTCATCAACTCCATGACCTCTCCGATGATGCGTGAGTAGTTTACCATAGACCTACAGGTCCATAGCTAGTAACTAGATGGCTTCTTCTCTCTCTTGGATCTTCAATACAAAGTTCTCCATGATCTTCATGGAGATCTATCCGATGTAATCTTCTTTTGTGGTGTGTTTGTCGAGATCCGATGAATTGTGGATTTATGATCAGAGTATCTATGAATCTTATTTGAGTTTCTTCTGATCTCTCTTATGCATGATTTCATATCCTTATAATTCTCTTTGAGTTGTGGGTTTTGTTTGGCCAAATAGATCTATGATTATTGCAATGGGAGAAGTGCTTGGTTTTGGGTTCATACCGTGCGGTGACCTCACCCAGTGACAGAAGAGGTAGCAAGGTACGCATCGTGTTGTTGCCATTGCTACTGCAACAAAAGTCCTTCCAACGGCGCCAGAAATAAGCGTGTTGACGGGAGACTATTCAAGTGATCCTCCCCGGCAACGGCGCCAGGAATCCTTTTGCTACGGGCTACGCCTTTAGGGACTTCCTTGGCAAATATGCAAAGGTTTCCCTCGTGATCTTGGAGCCTTGCATTGGTGTTCCCTCGAAGCGGAAAGGGTGATGTAGCACAGCGGCGGTAAGTATTTCCCTCAGTTTTGAGAACCAAGGTATCGGTCCAGTGGGAGGATCGTGTCAAGTCACAAGTACCTGCACAAACACAAAGAGCTTGCACCTAACGCTACGAAGGGATTGTAAATCCCTTATAGATTGTGTGCAAAGTGAGAACTGAAAGCAAAAAGTAAACAAAGCAAAGTAAAAGTGAAAGTGGAGACGATAGTTGTGAATACACCCGGGGGCCGTAGTGTTCACTAGTGGCTTCTCTCATGAAAGCAAGTAGACGGTGGGTGAACAAATTACTGTCGAGCAATTGATAGAACCGCGCAAAGTCGTGACGTTATCTATGGCAATGATTATATCTATAGGCATCACGTCCAAAACAAGTAGACCGATACTTTCTACATCTACTACTATTACTCCACACGTCGACCGCTATCCAGCATGCATCTAGTGTATTAAGTTCATAAGAACAGAGTAACGCCTTAAGCAAGATGACATGATGTAGATGGACAATCTCATATCTATGATAAAAGCCAATCTTGTTACCCTTGATGGCAACAACACGATGCGTGCCTTGCTGCCCCTTCTGTCACTAGGAAAGGTCACCACACGGTATGAACCCAAAACCAAGCACTTCTCCCATTGCAAGAATCATAGATCTAGTTGGACAAACAAAACCCAAGACTCGGAGAGACTTACAAGGATATCAAATCATGCATATAAGAAATCAGCAAAGACTCAAACATAATTCATAGATAATCTGATCACAAATCCACAATTCATCGGATCTCGACAAACACACCATCAAAGAGGATTACATCGGATAGATCTCCATGAAGATTATGGAGAACTTTGTACTGAAGATCCAAGAGAGAGAAGAAGCCATCTAGCTACTAACTTCGGACCCGTAGGTCTGAAGTGAAGTACTCACGAGTCATTGGAGGGGCGATGATTTGATGTATAAGCCCTCCAACTCCAAAGTCCCCTCCGGCAGGGTACCGGGAAGGGTCTCCAGATGAGATCTCGCGGAAACAGAAGCTTACGGCGGCGAAAAAGTGTTTTCGTGGATGCCCTTATTTTTCTGGGACTTTAGGGAATTTATAGGTGAAAGAGCTAGGGCAGGGGAGCTCTAGGGGGGCCACAAGCCTGGTAGCCGTCGGCCCCCCTGGTGGCGGCTACAGGGCTTGTGGGCCCCCTGTGGTGCACGTTCCTTGGCCCTCAAGTCCGCCGATCTTCTTCTGATCTGGAAAAATTTATTTCGGGGATTTTATTCCGTTTGGACTCCGTTCCAAAATCAGATCTGAAAAGAGCCAAAAACACAGAAAAACAGGAACTGGCACATGGCACTGAATTAATAAGTTAGTCCCAAAAAAGATATAAAAGGTGTATAAAACATCCAAAGTTGACAAGATAACAACATGAAACCATCAAAAATTATAGATACGTTTGAGACGTATCAAGCATCCCCAAGCTTAACTCCTGCTCGTCCTCGAGTAGGGAAGTGAAAAAGAACGAATTTTTGATGCTTTAATGCTACCTAGCATAGATGTCCTTTGTAACTCCTCTTATGTGACATGAATGTTCAGATCCATTAGTTCAAAACAGTAGTATGCTATTGATGTGGAGACAATAATACTTCAAGCAAACTAGCAAGGTAATCATGAACTTTCAAAATAACAAGGACAAAAGAAATTCATCCCTACAAAATCATATAGTCTGGCTATGCTCTATCATCCTTGCACAACGAATTTAAATCATGCACAACCCCGGTATTGGCCAAGTAATTGTTTTCACACCTTTACTTTCTCAAACTTTTTCAACTCTCACGCAATACATGAGCATGAGCCATGGTTTTAGCACTATAAGTGGAATGGAGTGTGGTGGAGGTTGCAAGACAAACAAGGAGAAGATGGTCACATCAACTAGGCATATCAATGAGCTATGGAGATGCTCATCAATAGATATCAATGTGAATGAGTAGGGATTGCCATACAAAGGATGCACTAGAGCTAAGAGTATGTGAAAGCTCTTAAAGAAAACTAGTGGGTGTGCATCCAACTTGCTTGCTCACGAAGACCTAAGGCAATTTTGAGGAAGCCTATCATTGGAATATACAAGCCAAGTTATATAATGAAAATTTCCCACTAGCTATATGGTGGTGACAATACGAGAGACTCTCAATCATGAAGATCATGGTGCTTAATAAGCACTAGTGTGGAAGGATAGTAGCATTGTCCCTTCTCTCTTTTTCTCTCATTTTTTTGGTGGGCTCTTTGGCCTCTTTTTTTGGTGGGAATCTTTGGCCTCTTTTTGTAAATGGGCTTCGCTGGCCTCTTTTATTTCCTCACATGGGACAATGCTCCATCAATGATGATCATCACACTTACAACTCAAAACTTAGAGCAATGATGACTCTATACAGAATGCCTTCGGTAGTGTACCGTGACAATGATCTAGCATGGCATAGCCATCAATGGAGACATCATGCTAGCTATCTTACGATCATGCAATGGCAATGTACAAGTGGTGGCACATATCATGGTGGTAGTTGCATGGCAATATATCTCGGAATAGCTTTGAAAAAGCCATAGTAGGTAGGTATGGTGGCTGTTTTGAGGGAGGCTATATGGTGGGTTTTGTGCACCGGCGAAAGTTGCACGACACTAAAGAAGATAGTGATGGTGGAAGGTGAAAGTGCATATAAACCATGGACTCAACATTAGTCATGAAGAACTCATATACTTGTTGCAAAAGTTTTAGTAGTAATCGAAACAAAGCATTCAACGCATACTCCTAGGGGCAGGGTTGGTAGGTATAAACCATCGCGCGATCCCGACCGCCACACAAAGGATGACAATCAATATACTAATCTTGCTTAGACTTCATCACATAGCGGTTCACCATACGTGCATGCTATGGGAATCGCTAACTTCAACACAAGTATTCTTAGATCCACAACACCATACTAATATAACTTCAATATTACCACAACCACAACTCAAAACTAATTGAGATGAATCAAACTTCTCTAACTATTCAATGCACATGAAGGTGGAAGTTTTCATATCCCTTTGGATAACTACCCCTTTTGAGACTACTATCATAGCATATATAAACTACCAAGCCACGCGCTTCCGTGCTCTAAAAGATATAAGTGAAGCACATAGAGCAAAATAAACTAGCTCAAAAGATATAAGTGAAGCACATGTGAGCTGAATTGTCTAACCAAAGGATATAAGTGAAGCTCGACAAAATCACGGTGAGTGCATGTCTCTCTCTCTAGGTGTGAAGCAAGGAAGATTGTGACACAACAAAAATAAAAGACTCCTATGATACAAGACGCTCCAAGCAAAACACAGAACATGTGGTGAATAAAAATATAGCCCCAAGTAACGTTACCGATGGATTGAAGACGAAAGAGGGGATGCCTTCCCGGGGCATCCCCAAGCTTAGGATTTTAGGGCATCCTTGAATCAACTTGGGGTGCCTTGGGCATCCCCAAGCTTGAGCTCTTGCCACTCTTTATCTCTTTGTCCATAAGAACTTCACCCAAAACTTGAAAACTTCACAACACGAAACTTAAACAGAAACTCGTGATATCATTAGTATAAGAAAGCAAACCACCACTTCCTTAGGTACTGTAGCAAACTTAAATTCTACTTATGTTGATGTTGGATTACTGTATTTCCAATATTCCATGGATAATACCCCCCGATATTATCCATAGTTTCATCAAAATAAGCAACAAACTCAACAAAAACAGAATCTGTTAACAACAGACCAGTTTGTAGCAATCTGTATACTCCGTATACTTCTGGTACTTCAAAACTTCTGAAAATTACGAAAGTCTGAATAATTTGCGTAGAAATCAACAGAGAAAAGAATCAACTCAAAAGCTCTTACAGAAAAAAATGAAAATTACTTTCGTGAGCATAAAGTTTCTGTCTTTTCCAGCATGACCAAACGATCAACCCCAAGACTAATCATAACGATTTTACTTGGCACAAATGCAAAATAAACACAAAAAGCACAATCATAACAGAATTTTGAAAGTGTGTAAAACACAAAACAGAAATAAAAAGGATAGATTCGTTGGGTTGCCTCCCAACAAGCGCTATTGTTTAACGCCCTTAGCTAGGCATAAGGTGATGGAATCACGTATAGTCATCTTTGGTGCTCAAACCATAAGTAGACCTCATCATAGATTCATAAGGCAATCTTATTTTCTTTCTAGGAAAATGCTCCATGCCCTTATTTAGAGGAAATTGAAATCTAATATTCCCTTCCTTCATATCGATGATAGCACCAATAGTCCTTAGGAAAGGTCTACCAAGAATAATGGGACATGAAGGATTGCAATCTATGTCAAGTACAATGAAATCCACGGGTACATAGTTCTTATTTGCAACAATAAGAACATCATCGATCCTTCCCATGGGTTTCTTGATAGTAGAACCCGCAAGATGAAAATTAAGAGAACACTCTTCAATCTCATGAAAACCAAGAATATCACATAAAGACTTTGGAATCGCGGAAACACTAGCACCCAAATCACACAAAGCATTGCATTCATAGTTTTTGATTTTGATTTTGATAGTAGGTTCCCACTCATCATGAAGTTTTCTAGGTATAGAGACTTCCAATTCGAGCTTCTCTTCAAGAGATTTCATCATAGCATCTACGATATGAGCGGTAAAGGCTTTGCTTTGGCTATAAGCATGTAGAGAGTTTGCAATGGATTGCATCAAAGAAAGGCATTCAAACAAGGAGCAATTATCATGATTGAATTCCTTGAAATCCAAAGTGGGAGTTTCATTACTACCCAATATTTTGATTTCTTCTACTCCACTCTCCACACCTTTATTATCAAGATAGGTGGACTCCGAATCATTGGGGCGTTTTTCAACCAAAGTGGATTCATATCCAGCCTCTTCATCAATAGGTTTGACACGAGAAAACAAAGATTCAAGAGGGGTCACACCAAGCACTTTAAGATCTTTGTGATTTGCATCACAAATTTCAGGTTTAGCTGCCATCTTATTGACTAAGGTAGCCTGCTTGTCAGAAATTTGGCCCACCAATTTGTCAAAGTGAGCAAGCTGAGAATTTAGTGCAAGGAATTCTTTGGCAATATCATCAACTTCTTTATTCAAACAGGCCATAAAAGAATTTTGCTCTTTTAATTCCCTACGGAAGTAACTATTTTGGTCAAACTGAGAATACATGAAACCTTTGACACTAGTTTCAATCTCTTCCAACATTCTGAAATAGTTTGGTTTGGCCATGAGGAAAGGTCTCTCACGAACAAGCCCAAGAGCAAGCGTGGAAAATGGGCAAAAGAGAATGGCAAAAAGGCAAAAGAAAACAGCACAGGAGAAAGGCAAATGAAAACGGCAAATGTGAAGTGGGGGAGAGGAAAACGAGAGGCAACTGGCAAAAAAGGTAAATGCAAGAGAACAGCTTGTGAAACCTACTTGGATAGATCTTGACTTGATCTCTCTCCCCGGCAACAGCGCCAGAAATACTTCTGCTACTGCAACAAAAGTCCTTCCAACGGCGCCAGAAATAAGCGTGTTAACGGGAGACTATTCAAGTGATCCTCCCCGGCAACGGTGCCAGGAATCCTTCTGCTATGGGCTACGCCTTTAGGGACTCCCTTGGCAAATATGCAAAGGATTCCCCCGTGGCCTTGGAGCCTTGCGCTGGTGTTCCCTCAAAGTGGAAAGGGTGATGTAGCACAGTGGCCGTAAGTATTTCCCTCAGTTTTGAGAACCAAGGTATCGATCCAGTGGGAGGATCGCGTCAAGTCACAAGTACCTGCACAAACACAAAGAGCTTGCACCCAACGCTATGAAGGGGTTGTCAATCCCTTATAGATTGTTTGCAAAGTGAGAACTAAAAGCAAAAACTAAACAAAGCAAAGTAAAAGTGAAAGTGGAGACGATAGTTGTGAATAGACCCGGGGGCCGTAGTGTTCACTAGTGGCTTCTCTCATGAAAGCAAGTAGACGGTGGGTGAACGAATTACTGTCGAGCAATTGATAGACCCGCGCAAAGTCGTGACGTTATCTATAGCAATGATTATATCTATAGGCATCACGTCCAAAACAAGTAGACCGATACTTTCTGCATCTACTACTATTACTCCACACGTCGACCGCTATCCAGCATGCATCTAGTGTATTAAGTTCAAAAGAACAGAGTAACGCCTTAAGCAAGATGACATGATGTAGATGGACAATCTCATATCTATGATAAAAGCCCATCTTGTTACCCTTGATGCCAACAACACGATGTGTGCCTTGCTGCCCCTTCTGTCACTAGGAAAGGTCACCACATGGTATGAACCCAAAACCAAGCACTTCTCCCATTGCAAGAATCATAGATCTAGTTGGCCAAACAAAACCCAAGACTCGGAGAGACTTACAAGGATATCAAATCATGCATATAAGAAATCAGCAAAGACTCAAATATAATTCATAGATAATGTGATCACAAATCCACAATTCATCGGATCTCGACAAACACACCGTCAAAGAGGATTACATCGGATAGATCTCCATGAAGTTCATGGAGAACTTTGTATTGAAGATCCAAGAGAGAGAATAAGCCATCTAGCTACTAACTACAGACCCGTAGGTGTGAAGTGAACTACTCACGAGTCATTGGAGGGGCGATGATGTTGATGTAGAAACCCTCCAACTCCAAAGTCCCCTCCGGCAGGGCACCGGGAAGGGTCTCCACATGAGATCTTGCGGAAACAGAAGCTTGCGGCGGCGGAAAAGTGTTTTCGTGGATGCCCTTATTTTTTCTGGGATTTTAGGGAATTTATAGGCGAAAGAGCTAGGGCAGGGGAGCTCCAGGGGGCCACAAGCCTTGTAGCCGCCGCCCCCTGGTGGCGGCTACAGGGCTTGTGGGCCCCCTGTGGCGCTCCTGCCTTGGCCATCAAGTCCCCCGATCTTCTTCTGATCTGGAAAAATTTATTTTGGGGATTTTATTCCGTTTGGACTCCGTTCCAAAATCAGATCTGAAAAAGAGCCAAAAACAGAGAAAAAAAGGAACTAGCACATGGCACTGAATTAATAAGTTAGTCCCAAAAAAGATATAAAAGGTGTATAAAACATCCAAAGTTGACAAGATAACAACATGAAACCATAAAAAAATATAGATACGTTTGAGACGTATCAGCCATCAAGGGTAAAAAGATGGGGTTTTCATCATTGGTTTGAGATTATCCCTCTACATCATGTCATCTTGCTTAAGGCGTTACTCTGTTCGTCATGAACTCAATACACTAGATGCATGTTGGATAGCGGTCGATGTGTGGAGTAATAGTAGTAGATGCAGAAAGTATCGGTCTACTTCCCTCGGATGTGATGCCTATATGTATGATCATTGCCTTAGATATTGTCATGACTTTACACGGTTCTATCAATTGCTCGACAGTAATTTGTTCACCCACCGTGATATTTGCTATTTTGAGAGAAGCCTTTAGTGAACACTATGGCCCCCGGTTCTACTCCACACCATATTTTCAGCCTTACACTTTTTACTTCGTTGCACTTTCCGCCTTCAGATCTCACTTTGCAAACAATCTTGAAGGGATTGACAACCCCTTTGAAGCGTTGGGTGCAACCTCGTTTGTGTTTGCGCAGGTACTCTGGACTTGATGAGACCCTCCTACTGGATCGATACCTTGGTTCTCCAAGTGAGGGAAATAATTACTGCTCCTGTGCTGCATCACCCTTTCCTCTTCAAGGGAAAAACCGACGCAAGCAAGAGAAGTAGCAAGAAGAATTCCTGGCGTTGCCGGGGAAGGACTTTTGTTGCCGTAGCACATACCAAAGGACAAAGGGAATGACATACATGATTATATGAATCGTTGACACTGAGGTTCAACCGATAAGATCTTCGGAGAATATGTAGGATCCAATATGGGCATCCAGGTCCTGCTATTGGATATTGACCGAGGAGTGTATCGGGTCATATCTACATAGTTCTCGAACCCACAGGGTCTGCACACTTAAGGTTCGATGATGTTTTAGTATAATCGAGTTATATGTGTGGTTATGAATGTTGTTCGGAGTCCCGTTGATATCACGGATGTCACGAGGGTTTCGGGAATGGTCTAGAAATGAAGATTCATATATAGGATGGTTTCATTTGGTCACCAGAAAGTTTCGGGAAATTCCAGTAGTGTACCGGGAGTGACGAATGGGTTCCGGGAGGGGCCCACCCACCCGGGAGTGAGCCCAAGGCACTAGGGTGGCGCCACAAGTCCTTAGTGGGCTGGTGGAGTCAGACCAAGGGGCCCATGGCGCCACATAAAGAAATACCAAAAGAAAAGAAAAAGAAAAATGGAAACAAGGAGGTGGGAAGGAAGAGGAGGACTCCTCCTTCCCAAACCGAATTGGAGGAGGAGTCCTCCTCCTCCTAGCGCCGATGCACCCTTGAGGGCCTTGTCCCTCAAGGTAAGCCCCTCCCCCTCCCTCCTATATATAGTGGTTCTTTAGGGCTGATTTGAGACAACTTTTGCCACGTGTAACTTGCCCCTAGACCACATAGTTCTACCTCTAGATTGGATTTCTGCGGAGCTCGGGCGGAGCCCTGCAAGAGTAGATCATCACCACCACCAGAGCGTCGTCACGCTGTCGGATAAGTCATCTAGTTCTCTGTCTTGCTTGCTGGATAAAGAAGGACGAGATCATCATCGAGTTGTACGTGTGCTAAACGCGGAGGTGCCGTCCGTTCTACGCTAGATCGGAATGGATCGTGGAACGGATCGCGGGACGGTTCGTGGGACGGATCGAGGGACATGGAGACGTTCCACTACATCAACAGCGTTTCTTAACGCTTCCTGTTGTGCGATCTACAAGGGTACATAGATCCAAATCTCCTCTCGTAGATGGACATCACCATGATAGGTCTTTGTGTGCGTAGGAATTTTTTTTGTTTCCCATGGAATGTTCCCCAACAGAGAAAGGGTGAAAAAAGGGGCTGCAGCTCGGGGGAGAGGTGGGGAGAAGAGAGTGAGTGGAATCGCAGCCTGATGGGGGAGGGTGGGGCTCATATCAATATCTCAGGCAGAAATGCCATGGTGGCTGGCATTGCACCCCAATATGGAAACGCCAAGGAGGCTTGCGTTGCTGCCGAGCAGAAAAACAAACTAGTATGGCGTTGGAGGAGTGTACAAACGCATACTAGTATGGCGTTTCTTAGTTGACCAGAAACGCCACGGGTTCTGGCGTTTCTAAAAGGGTCAAAACGTGAAATTCTTTTCCGACGAGTTCATTTTGTGCAATATTTTCGTCACCTGGGTCTGAACAGTGATTTTGTCCCATCAAGGCTACCAGATTGATTGAATAAATTAAATCTTGTCACCAGTGCTGCTACTAATACTACATGGAACCAAAGGCGGATTTAATATCTGAGTTCAGTACGAGGACTACGCCAGTTTGGACAACGGCGACCCGAGGTGGCAATAGAGGAGGACTCGACATACACCCCCAACGACGCCGACTTGCCTCCGCCTCCCATCCGAGCCGTCATGGCCCTGCTGCGCCTCTGCCTCCATCTGCAGCTTCCGTTGCTTTGCTTGCCCGATTGTCCGCTAATGTGCCCTCCTCACCTGGCCATGTCGCGCCTCAGCCTCCGGCCGCAGCTTCCACTATTGCCCTTGTTGGGGAACGTCGCATGGGAAACAAAAAATTTCCTACGCGCACGAAGACCTATCATGGTGATGTCCATCTATGAGAGGGGATGTGTGATCTATGTACCCTTGTAGACTGTACAGCAGAAGCGTTAGTGAACGCGGTTGATGTAGTGGAACGTCCTCATGTCCCTCGATCTGCCCCGCGAACCGTCCCGCGATCAGTCCCACGATCTAGTGCCGAACGGACGGCACCTCCGCGTTCAGCACACGTACAGCTCGATGATGATCTCGGCCTTCTTGATCCAGCAAGAGAGACGGAGTGGTAGAAGAGTTCTCCGGCAGCGTGACGGCGCTCCGGAGGTTGGTGATGATCTTGTCTCAGCAAGGCTCCGCCCGAGCTCCGCAGAAACGCGATCTAGAGGAAAAACCGTGGAGGTATGTGGTCGGGCTGCTGTGGAAAAGTCGTCTCAAATCAGCCCTAAAACCTCCGTATATATAGGTGGGAGAGGGGGGGCCTTGCCTTGGGGCTCAAGGAGCCCCAAGGGGGTCGGCTGAGCCAAGGGGGGAAGGTCTCCCCCCCAAACCGAATCCTACTTGGTTTGGTGGGTGGAGTCCTTCTTTCCTTTCCCACCTCCTCCTGTTTTTTCTTTTTCTTTTCTCTTTGATTTTATTCCTATGCCGCATAGGGCCTTCTTGGGCTGTCCCACCAGCCCACTAAGGGCTGGTGTGCCACCCCCAAGGCCTATGGGCTTCCCCGGGGTGGGTTGCCCCCCGGTGAACTCCCGGAACCCATTCGTCATTCCCGGTAACTCCGAAAACCTTCCGGTAATCAAATGAGGTCATCCTATATATCAATCTTCGTTTCCGGACCATTCCAGAAACCCTCGTGACGTCCGTGATATCATCCGGGACTCCGAACAACATTCGGTAACCAACCATATAACTCAAATACGCATAAAACAACGTCGAACCTTAAGTGTGCAGACCCTGCGGGTTCGAGAACTATGTAGACATGACCCGAGAGACTCCTCGGTCAATATCCAATAGCGGGACCTGGATGCCCATATTGGATCCTACATATTCTACGAAGATCTTATCGTTTGAACCTCAGTGCCAAGGATTCATATAATCCCGTATGTCATTCCCTTTGTCCTTCGGTATGTTACTTGCCCGAGATTCGATCGTCAGTATCCGCATATCTATTTCAATCTCGTTTACCGGCAAGTCTCTTTACTCGTTCTGTAATACAAGATCCCACAAGTTACACTTATTCACATTGCTTGCAAGGCTTGTGTGTGATGTTGTATTACCGAGTGGGCCCCGAGATACCTCTCCGTCACACGGAGTGACAAATCCCAGTCTTGATCCATACTAACTCAACGAACACCTTTGGAGATACCTGTAGAGCATCTTTATAGTCACCCAGTTACGTTGCGACGTTTGATACACACAAAGTATTCCTCCGGTGTTAGTGAGTTATATGATCTCATGGTCATAGGAACAAATACTTGACACGCAGAATACAGTAGCAACAAAATGACACGATCAACATGCTACGTCTATTAGTTTGGGTCTAGTCCATCACGTGATTCTCCTAATGACGTGATCCAGTTATCAAGCAACAACACCTTGTTCATAATCAGAAGACACTAACTATCTTTGATCAACTGGCTAGCCAACTAGAGGCTTGCTAGGGACAGTGTTTTGTCTATGTATCCACACATGTAAATGAGTCTTCATTCAATACAGTTATAGCATGGATAATAAATGATTATCTTGATACAGGAATTATAATAATAACTATATTTATTATTGCCTCTAGGGCATAATTCCAACAGTCTCCCACTTGCACTAGAGTCAATAATCTAGCCCTCACATCGTCATGCGAATTACATTGTAATAAATCTAACACCCATACAGTTCTGGTGTTGATCATGCTTTGGCCGTGGAAGAGGTTTAGTCAGCGGGTCTGCTACATTCAGATCCGTGTGCACTTTGCATATATTTACGTCCTCTCCTTCGACGTAGTCGCGGATGAGGTTGAAGCGTCGTTTGATGTGTCTGGACTTCTTGTGAAACCGTGGTTCCTTTGCTAAGGCAATGGCACCCGTGTTGTCACAGAACAAGGTTATTGGATTCAGTGCGCTTGGCACCACTCCAAGATCCGTCATGAACTGCTTCATCCAGACACCCTCCTTAGCTGCCTCCGAGGCAGCCATGTACTCCGCTTCACATGTAGAATCTGCTACGACGCTTTGCTTGGAACTGCACCAGCTTACCGCACCCCCATTAAGAATAAATACGTATCCGGTTTGCGACTTAGAGTCGTCCGGATCTGTGTCAAAGCTTGCATCGACATAACCTTTTACGGCGAGCTCTTCGTCACCTCCATACACGAGGAACATCTCCTTAGCCCTTTTCAGGTACTTCAGGATATTCTTGACCGCCGTCCAGTGATCCACTCCTGGATTACTCTGGAACCTACCTACCATACTTATGGCCAGGCTAACGTCCGGTCTAGTGCACAACATTGCATACATGATAGAACCTATGGCTGAAGCATAGGGGACGGAGCACATATGCTCTCTATGCTCATCAGTTGTTGGGCACTGAGTCTTACTCAATCTCGTACCTTGTAAATCTGGCAAGAACCCCTTCTTGGACTGTTCCATTTTGAACCTCTTCAAAACTTTATCAATGTATGTGCTTTGTGAAAGTCCTATCAAGCGTTTTGGTCTATCCCTATAGATCTTAATGCCTAGAATGTAAGCAGCTTCTCCTAGGTCCTTCATAAAGAAACTTTTATTCAAGTAATCCTTTATGCTCTCCAAAAACTCTACGTTGTTTCCAATCAGTAATATGTCATCCACATATAATATCAGAAACGCCACAGAGCTCCCACTCACTTTCTTGTAAATACAAGATTCTCCAACCACTTGTATAAACCCAAATGCTTTGATCACCTCATCAAAGCGTTTGTTCCAACTCCGAGATGCTTGCACCAGTCCATAAATGGATCGCTGGAGCTTGCACACCTTGTTAGCATTCTTAGGATCGACAAAACCTTCGGGTTGCATCATATACAATTCTTCCTTAAGGAAACCGTTAAGGAACGCCGTTTTGACATCCATCTGCCAGATTTCATAATCGAAAAATGCCGCTATTGCTAACATGATTCTGACGGACTTAAGCATCGCTAGGGTGAGAATGTCTCATCGTAGTCAACTCCTTGAACTTGTGAAAAACCCTTTCCCACAAGTCGAGCTTTATAAACGGTCACATTGCCGTCAGCGTCCGTCTTCCTCTTAAAGATCCATTTGTTCTGAATAGCCTTGCGGCCCTCAGGCAGTACCTCCAAAGTCCACACTTTGTTCTCATACATGGATCCTATCTCGGACTTCATGGCTTCTAGCCATTTGTTGGAATCTGGGCCCACCATTGCTTCTTCATAATTTGCAGATTCATTGTTGTCCAACAACATGATTGATAAGACGGGATTACCGTACCACTCTGGAGCAGCACGTGGTCTCGTCGACCTGCGTGGTTCGACAGAAACTTGAACCGGAGTTTCATGATCCTCAGCATTAACTTCCTCCTCAACCGGCATCGCAACGACAGAGGTTTCCCCTTGCCCTGCGCCACCATCCAGAGGGATGAGAGGTTCGACAACCTCGTCAAGTTCTATCTTCCTCCCAATCAATTCTCTCGAGAGAAACTCCTTCTCGAGAAAAGCTCCGTTTTTAGCAACAAACACTTTGCCCTCGGATTTGAGATAGAAGGTGTACCCAACTGTCTCTTTTGGGTAACCTATGAAGACACACTTTTCCGCTTTGGGTTCCAGCTTTTCAGGCTGAAGCTTTTTGACATAAGCATCACATCCCCAAACTTTAAGAAACGACAACTTTGGCCTTTTGCCATACCACAGTTCGTATGGTGTCGTCTCAACGGATTTTGATGGTGCCCTATTTAAAGTGAATGCAGTTGTTTCTAATGCATAACCCCAAAACGATAACGGCAAATCGGTAAGAGACATCATAGATCGCACCATCTCTAATAAAGTACGATTACGACGTTCAGACACACCATTACGCTGTGGTGTTCCAGGCGGTGTCAACTGTGAAACAATTCCACGTTGTCTTAAGTGAGCACCAAACTCGAAACTCAGATATTCACCCCCACGATCAGACCGTAGGAACTTGATCTTCTTGTTACGATGATTTTCCACTTCACTCTGACATTGTTTGAACTTTTCAAATGTTTCAGACTTGTGCTTCATTAAGTAGACATAACCATATCTACTCAAATCGTCAGTGAAGGTGAGAAAATAACGATATCCGCCGCGTGCCTCTACGCTCATCGGACCACACACATCGGTATGTATGATTTCCAACAAGTCACTTGCACGCTCCATTGTTCCGGAGAACGGAGTTTTAGTCATCTTGCCCATGAGGCATGGTTCGCACGTGTGAAGTGAATCAAAGTCAAGTGACTCCAAAAGTCCATCGGCATGGAGTTTCTTCATGCGCTTTACACCAATATGACCTAAGCGGCAGTGCCACAAAAATATGGCGCTATCATTGTTAACTCTAACTCTTTTGGTCTCAATGTTATGTATGTGTGTATCGCTATCAAGATTCAATATGAGCAATCCTCTCACATTGGGTGCATGACCATAAAAGATGTTACTCATAGAAATAGAACAACCATTATTCTCTGACTTAAAAGAGTAACCGTCTCGCAATAAACAAGATCCAGATATAATGTTCATGCTCAACGCAGGCACTAAATAACAATGACTCAAGTTCATAACTAATCCTGATGGTAACTGAAGTGAAACTGTGCCGACGGCGATTGCAGCAACCTTGGAACCATTTCCTACGCGCATCGTCACTTCATCTTTTGCCAGCCTTCGTCTATTCCGCAGTTCCTGTTTCGAGTTGCAAATATGAGCAACAGAACCGGTATCGAATACCCAGGCACTACTACGAGAGCCGGTTAAGTACACATCAATAACATGTATATCAAATATACCTGATTTTTCTTTGGCCGCCTTCTTATCTGCCAGATACTTGGGGCAATTGCGCTTCCAGTGACCCATACCCTTGCAATAGTAACACTCTGTTTCAGGCTTAGGTCCAGCTTTGGGTTTCTTCGTCGGATTGGCAACAGGCTTGCCGCTCTTCTTTGAATTACCCTTCTTGCCTTTGCCGTATCTCTTGAAACTAGTGGTCTTATTCACCATCAACACTTGATGCTCTTTACGGAGTTTAGACTCTGCGACTTTCAGCATCGCAAACAACTCGGCGGGAGACTTGTTCATCCCTTGCATGTTGTAGTTCAACACAAAGCCTTTATAGCTTGGCGGCAGTGATTGAAGGATTTTGTCAGTGATAGCCTCTTGCGGGAGTTCAATCCCCAGCTCAGCTAGACGGTTTGAGTACCCAGACATTTTGAGCACATGTTCACTGACAGACGAGTTCTCCTCCATCTTGCAAGCATAGAATTTATTGGAGGTCTCATACCTCTCGATCTGGGCGTTCTTCTAAAAGATAAACTTCAACTCCTGGAACATCTCAAATGCTCCATGACGCTCAAAGCGACGTTGAAGTCCCGGTTCTAAGCCATACAAGACTGCGCATTGAACTACTGAGTAGTCCTCCTTACGTGCTAACCAAGCGTTCTTAACATCCTGATCAGCCGTAGCGGGTGGTTCATCTCCTAGCGCAGCATTAAGGACATAATCCTTCTTCCCAGCTTGTAAGATTAGCTTAAGATTACGAGCCCAGTCTACAAAGTTGCTTCCATCATCTTTCAACTTAGCTTTCTCTAGGAACGTATTAAAATTCAGGGTGACTGTCGCGTGAGCCATGATTTACAACACAAATATATTCAAAGTGGACTTAGACTATGTTCAAGATAATTAGAGTTTAACTTAATCAAATTATTCGCTAAACTCCCACTCAAAAAGTACATCTCTCTAGTCATTTGAGTGGTTCATGATCCACTTACACTAGCTCAAGTCCGATCATCACGTGAGTTGAGTATAGATTCAGTGGTAAGCATCCCTATGCTAATCATATCATCTATATGATTCATGATCGACCTTTCGGTCTCATGTGTTCCGAGGCCATGTCTGCACATGCTAGGCTCGTCAAGCTTAACCCGAGTGTTCCGCGTGTGCAACTGTTTTGCACCCGTTGTATGTGAACGTTGAGTCTATCACACTCGATCATCACGTGGTGTCTCGAAACGAAGAACTGTCGCAACGGTGCACAGTCGAGGACAACACAATTTCGTCTTGAAATTTTAGTGAGAGATCACCTCATAATGCTATCGTCGTTCTAAGCAAGATAAGGTGCATAAAAGGATTAACATCACATGCAATTCATAAGTGACATGATATGTCCATCATCACGTGCTCCTTGATCTCCATCACCAAAGCACCGACACGATCTTCTTGTCACCGGCGCCACACCATGATCTCCATCAACGTGTCGCCATCCGGGTTGTCGTGCTACTCATGCTATTACTACTAAAGCTACATCCTAGCAAAATAGTAAACGCATCTGCAAGCACAAACATTAGTATAAAGACAACCCTATGGCTCCTGCCGGTTGCCGTACCATCGACGTACAAGTCGATATTATCTATTACAACATGATCATCTCATACATCCAATATATCACATCACATCGTTGGCCATATCACATCACAAGCATACCCTGCAAAAACAAGTTAGACGTCCTCTAATTTTGTTGTTGCATGTTTTACGTGGTGACCATGGGTATCTAGTAGGATCGCATCTTACTTACGCAAACACCACAACGGAGATATATGAGTTGCTATTTAACCTCATCCAAGGACCTCCTCGGTCAAATCCGATTCAACTAAAGTTGGAGAAACTGACACTTGCCAGTCATCTTTGAGCAACGGGGTTACTCGTAGCGATGAAACCAGTCTCTCGTAAGCGTACGAGTAATGTCGGTCCAAGCCGCTTCAATCCAACAATACCGCGGAATCAAGAAAAGACTAAGGAGGGCAGAAAAACGCACATCACCGCCCACAAAAACTTTTGTGTTCTACTCGAGAAGACATCTACACATGAACCTAGCTCATGATGCCACTGTTGGGGAACGTCGCATGGGAAACAAAAAATTTCCTACGCGCACGAAGACCTATCATGGTGATGTCCATCTACGAGAGGGGATGTGTGATCTACGTACCCTTGTAGACCGTACAGCAGAAGCGTTAGTGAACGCGGTTGATGTAGTGGAACGTCCTCACGTCCCTCGATCCGCCCCGCGAACCGTCCCGCGATCAGTCCCACGATCTACTGCCGAACGGACGGCACCTCCGCGTTCAGCACACGTACAGCTCGACGATGATCTTGGCCTTCTTGATCCAGCAAGAGAGATGGAGAGGTAGAAGAGTTCTCCGGCAGCATGACGGCGCTCCGAAGGTTGGTGATGATCTTGTCTCAGCAGGGCTCCACCCGAGCTCCGCAGAAACGCGATCTAGAGGAAAAACCGTGGAGGTATGTGGTCGGGCTGCCGTGGAAAAGTCGTCTCAAATCAGCCCTAAAACCTCCGTATATATAGGTGGGAGAGGGGGGGACTTGCCTTGGGGCTCAAGGAGCCCCAAGGGGGTTTGCCGAGCCAAGGGGGAAGGTCTCCCCCCCAAACCGAGTCCTACTTGGTTTGGTGGGTGGAGTCCTTCTTTCCTTTCCCACCTCCTCCTTTTTTTTCTCTTTGATTTTCTTCCTATGGCGCATAGGGACTTCTTGGGCTGTCCCACCAGCCCACTAAGGGCTGGTGTGCCGCCCCCAAGGCCTATGGGCTTCCCCGGGGTGGGTTGCCCCCCCCCCCGGTGAACTCCCGGAACCCATTCGTCATTCCCGGTACATTCCCGGTAACTCCGAAAACCTTCCGGTAATCAAATGAGGTCATCCTATATATCAATCTTCGTTTCCGGACCATTCCAGAAACCCCCGTGATGTCCGTGATATCATCCGGGACTCCGAACAACATTCGGTAACCAACCATATAACTCAAATACGCATAAAACAACGTCGAACCTTAAGTGTGCAGACCCTGCGGGTTCGAGAACTATGTAGACATGACCGGAGAGACTCCTCGGTCAATATCCAATAGCGGGAACTGGATGCCCATATTGGATCCTATATATTCTACGAAGATCTTATCATTTGAACCTCAGTGCCAAGGATTCATATAATCCCGTATGTCATTCCCTTTGTCCTTCGGTATGTTACTTGCCCGAGATTCGATCGTCAGTATCTGCATACCTATTTAAATCTCGTTTACCCGCAAGTCTCTTTACTCGTTCCGTAATACAAGATCCCGCAACTTACACTAAGTCACATTGCTTGCAAGGCTTGTGTGTGATGTTGTATTTCCGAGTGGGCCCCGAGATACCTCTCCGTCACACGGAGTGACAAATCCCAGTCTTGATCCATACTAACTCAACGAACACCTTCGGAGATACCTGTAGAGCATCTTTATAGTCACCCAGTTACGTTGCGACGTTTGATACACACAAAGTATTCCTCCGGTGTTAGTGAGTTATATGATCTCATGGTCATAGGAACAAATACTTGACACACAGAAAACAGTAGCAACAAAATGACACGATCAACATGCTATGTCTATTAGTTTGGGTCTAGTCCATCACGTGATTCTCCTAATGACGTGATCCAGTTATCAAGCAACAACACCTTGTTCATAATCAGAAGACACTAACTATCTTTGATCAACTGGCTAGCCAACTAGAGGCTTTCTAGGGACAGTGTTTTGTCTATGTATCCACACATGTAAATGAGTCTTCATTCAATACAATTATAGCATGGATAATAAACGATTATCTTGATATAGGAATTATAATAACAACTATATTTATTATTGCCTCTAGGGCACAATTCCAACAGCCCTCTCCCAAGTAGCCATCCTCTTGCCTCGCCCACGTCTGCGCCTTTATGTTTCCCGCCTCGCCTCACTCCATTGCAGCATGCAAGTCGCATGCCTCTTCCTTGTCACGGCCATCCCAAGCCGCACCCGACGTCACTGGCCCCCCCTCCGCGCCACGCCTTGCTCCGAGCCGGCCTGGCTTGTAATGCCCCGGACACACGTGTCAGAGGTCGTTACTCCTGGCGGGATCTTGACTGGCCGCACATATCAATACTAGTCTTTTCTACACACTTTGTCCTCACTCATGCGCACTCGGGACCAACTTCCTGGTCGGTCACCCATCCAAGAACTACTCCAAGCCAAGCACACTTAACCAGGGAGTTCTGTTCGAATGGGCTCCCGGAAAAGAAGGAAATCCTTATTGATATGAGTAGTCTATCATCCCTAATATGCCAGGCTATCACATGGATCCACATGCGCCTGCCCCAGCCGTCTCCACCTCTGCTACTCCTCCCGCCAGCTCGCCGCACCTTGCCGCTCCACACCGACTGTCTCTCCAGCGCTCGGCCGGCTTGCGGCTCCGCGTCGGCCGCTCCCCTCACAAACGCCGGCTCGCTGCCCCTTGTCAGCTCCTCCGTATTCTACATAACCCGCCTCGGTTGCTCCCCGTTATTCGCTGCCCTTGCAGGGAAGGAGGGGAAGTGGGGGTCGGCTGGATAAAAAGGAAGTGGGGAGTCGGTTAGAAAAAGATATGATGAGCCGCCTAAAAAATCCAACGGACCTGTGTGTAGAAAGCCACATATGCGGTCCGATCTACACGATACGCCAAAGACGATGCCAAATGTGTCTGCATGCATTGAGTTGTTCAACGCAGAGACGTGCAGGTCGCCGCTCGTACAGTGCAATCTACGACAGGCTACACAACGTCTGCGACGCATCCAATAAAAATACCACGAGCTATCTTTACCATCTTTTTTTATACATATTAAGTTCCTTCTAGAACAATCACCTGGACCTGCAATATTTTTACGCAGGACAATTCTTCATTTAGAAAGTGGCATTATATCTCAGAGTTGGAGCACACACCAGCATCACTCTGCCCGGGTGTTCGTCCATATCACGTTGCTCAACGGACTCGCGCACTGGCTTATAATGACGCGGCCGACTCGTCGTTCGCGCTGACTTACAAATGACGCGACCAACTCGACGTCCACATCGGCTTACAATGCCACGGCCAACGCACTACCGCGCTGGTTTTCAAACACCGCGTCTGACTTCTAGATCTACATCAACACGTCGGGGTCACATACACCCGTACGAACCGCCCAATGGACGCGCTCAAGCCGCCGCCCCCGTGGACCGTTCTACATCAACATGCTGGTGCCACGACTTCTCACTTAAGCCGTCCTATGGACGCATGCAAGGCGCCCCCGCGGCTCGTCTCCTCCAACAACATTGGAGCAAAGGAAAGAGTGACATTCACAATCATGTCTTAAGCAACATCGCCAAAACACACGCCAACCTCCACTCACTACGGGTTGCTTAATGAATAGATGCATTGGCCTATTATCCCAGCGATACGATCTCCTTCAACACATCAAAAGGAACAGGAGAGCTTGCCATGAAGGAAACATGCCTGGAGAAGCTACAATTTGAGCCGGCCATTATTGAGCGGCAATTCAAAAGCCAACGGTAAAGAAAAAATGGCCCTCAAGGAGCCAAGAAAGCTGGACAAAGTAAGAATAGCAAAGAATGGGTCAAGAGACATATGAACTCAATTTGGCCATGACATTTGCCAAAGATATACGATGAGCATCACGAAGATCATCTACTCGCCATATCGTCTCAAATTTCAATAAATACCATCATTCGGCTGTCAACTTTACAGCAACTTATGCTACAATCAAGTATGAAGACTCACAAGCCGCTTCCTCGAGTAGGCTGA
Organism: Hordeum vulgare subsp. vulgare; assembly: GCF_904849725.1. Classification (NCBI taxonomy): domain Eukaryota; kingdom Viridiplantae; phylum Streptophyta; class Magnoliopsida; order Poales; family Poaceae; genus Hordeum; species Hordeum vulgare. Next base: position 34,126,145 of record NC_058521.1, on the reverse strand, counting down.
AGACTCGGGGGCTACACAGACATGGCTCGACAGATTTGGTCGTTTTCAACAAATACAAGAACTCTAGGTCATTGCAAGGAAGATAACCCGGTCTTGGGAGCTATTGCCTTAGTGGCAAAAAATAAAGGTCACCAAAGAGGATTAGCTGCCACGATGCACAGTTCAAACATGGTTGGCCTGCCTTATCCGTGAAAAAAATAAAGGTCACCAAAGAGGATTAGTTGCCACGATGCACAGTTCAAACTTGGGTGTCCTGCCTTATTGGCAAAAAAATGATGGTTAAACCTGCCCGTCTGCTTGATGCTACTTCGACCCCGTGTACTCTCAATAAGTCAATCCACATGGACCCTGAACTAATCTAGGTTAAAACATCGATTGGGTCTTGTGAAAGTCGGCTTACAAAAAGTGAGGATACTCCATGGGCTATTAAGCCGCCTTGTTTGAAACTTGGTTAAACCTACATGTTTGCATCATGCTACTCCGACCTCGTGTACTCTGGGATAAGTTGCATCCGAACTTACCCAGGTTAAAACATCGATTGGGTCATGTGAGGGACGGCTTATAGAGAGCGAGGATAAACCAGTGGCTATCATACTAGTTTCATTGAAGTAAGATTTGGGCCTCGAAAGCTAGCATTTTTTCTTTTATCATATACATACATCATCCTACGTTGCATCATTGCACCATGCATCATACATACATATCATGTCGGTCTTCAAACTGGGATACAACTTATACTTCTGCATGAGCAAACACTTATTTGACAGCCAAAATGGACGGAATTTCGTCAAGGTTTATCATAACCAGTATTAAATGGTTGGGGTTTTTCAAGCCATCTCGGGAGAAATAAATGTTCCGAAGAGCCAATCTATCACATATTGTTGAGCTGATATGTTACATATTGCTGAGCTGGCCTATCATATATAATGCCGGGTTATCAAATTGACCGACCCTTGGATTTTTTCGACTTGTGCTCTGTAGTAAACTACAACACTTATGGATTTCCCAAACACATATTTGTCGGGTTGCACCGCAACCACGGGCAGGGATTTCATTTCAAGCACAAAGGGATTATTCCAGGATATTCGTAGAGACAATAAATTACCGGGTTGCATTACAACCATGGTCAAGGATTCATTCAAGTTTAAGAGAAATTTTGAAAGTACACTATGATGAGTTATATTATTCTCACACAGTTCCAAGTCGCTGCAAGCATACGACCCGACACTTGGGGGCTACATCATATGATGTTTTTCTTTTCAAAGGAGAAGTACATATAAGTCCCAAGTCGGTGCACGCAAACGACTCGACACTTGGAGGCTGCATTGCTCAGATCCAATTTTCTAAAGTCCCAAGTCACTGCAGGCATGCGACCCCAAACTTGGGTTCTCCAGTATTCATCTATTTAAACACATTAGGAGGTCCAAATTGAAAGACCCAACCCATCACACACTAATGAGCCGTCCCTTGGGGCCTACACATGTGACAAGCAGAAAAATCATCTTATAACTGGTGACTCAAATGGATAGCCCGGATTTCTCAAAGCTATCTACAACATTCAAAAACTAAATCCTCAAAGTCCTAGGTTGCTGCAAGCAAGACAACCCGAAACTTGGGGGCTACACCGGTTGAAGTTTTATAAGTATAAGAGAATTACAAGTCCCGGACTGCTGCATGCAAGACAACCCGACACTTGGGGGCTACACAGTCAAGATACTTTTCTACGGAAACCACCAACTCATCATGAATTGATAAACTCTGAGCTTGAGGGCTATAGGTAATATGGATAGAGAAAAAGAGAGAGGAAGAATATCTTCAAGAGATCAATTTTGAGTGATCCACATCTAATTTCTTGATAGAGCTGAAGCATTGAAAGTCGGCTCAACATCACATGGATTTCTTTATTCTCAAATATTTTTTTCAAAGTCAAAGCAATAGAAGCCGACTCAGCATCATATGGTTTTCTTATTCCCAAAAATTTCATCAAGCCAAAGCATTGGAGGCCGACTCGCGGCTAATGTAGGGGATATACCCCATAGTTTGACCCGGTCAGGAGGAATGACCCACTACAGGAATCAGGGAATTTGCCATCTGCCTGATCTTTGTCGTCTGTTGGCTGATGGCAAATAGACTCTTTGCCATTAGCTGCGAGAAAACAGACGACAAGGAACAGGCTCATGGCAAAGATACTCTTTGCCATCGGTCGCTTCTTTGTCGTCCGCTAGCGGACGACAAAGATGGACCAAGCAGAAGGCAAAGACATAGCGTATAGCAAAGATGGTCCATGCCGACGGCAAAGAGAAACCGCAGCTGGAGCCGTTATATTTGCCATCAGCGGCATCTTTGCCGTCCGCCCAAAGCTTCTTTGTCGTTTGCATGGATACATGGCAGGCGGCAAAGGGGACAGCTTCCCACTGCTACTGCAACAAAAGACCTTCCAATGGCGCCATAAACACGTGCTGACGAGAGACTATTCTTGTCTTGATTCTCCTCAACAACGGCACCAGGAATCCTTCTGCTACGGCTACGCCTTAAGGGACTTCCTAGGCAAATTTGCAAAGGATTTCCCCCATGGCCTTGGAGCCTTGCGTTGGTGTTCCCTCAAAGCGGAAATGGTGATGTAGCACAACGGTGGTAAGTATTTCCCTCAGTTTTGAGAACCAAGGTATCGATCCAGTGAAGGAGTATCACAATTGCGTGCACAAACACAAAAGCTTGCTCCCAACGCTATGAAGGGGCTGTCAATCCCTTATAGATTGTTTGCCAAGTGAGAACTGAAAGCAACAAAGTAACAAAGCGAAGTAAAAGCGAAGTGGAAACGATAGGTGTGAATAGACCCGGGGGCCGTAGTGTTTACTAGTGGCTTCTCTCATGAAAGAAAGTAGACGGTGGGTGAACAAATTACTGTCGAGCAATTGATAGAACCGCGCAAAGTCGTGACATCATCTATGGCAATGATTATATCTATAGGCATCACGTCCAAAACAAGTAGACCGATACTTTTTGCATCTACTACTATTACTCCACACGTCGACCGCTATCCAGCATGCATCTAGTGTATTAAGTCCAAAGAACAGAGTAACGCCTTAAGCAAGATGACATGATGTAGATGGACAATCTCATATCTACGACAAAGCCCACCTTGTTACCCTTGATGCAAACTACACGATGTGTGCCTTGCTGCCCCTACTGTCACTGGGAAAGGTCACCACACGGTAAGAACCCAAAACCAAGCACTTCTCCCATTGCAAGAATCATAGATCTAGTTGGCCAAACAAAACCCAAGACTCGGAGAGACTTACAAGGATATCAAATCATGCATATGAGAAATCAACAAAGACTCAAATATATATCATAGATAATCTGATCACAAATCCACAATTCATCGGATCTCGACAAACACACCGCCAAATAGGATTACATCGGATAGATCTCCATGAAGATCATGGGGAACTTTGTATTGAAGATCCAAGAGAGAGAAGAAGCCATCTAGCTACTAACTACAGACCCGTAGGTCTGAAGTGAACTACTCACGAGTCATTGGAGGGGCGATGATGTTGATGTAGAAACCCTCCAACTCCAAAGTCCCCTCCGGCAGGGCACCGGGAAGGGTCTCCAGATGAGATCTCGCGGAAACGGAAGCTTGCGACGGCGGAAAGGTGTTTTCGTGGATTCCCTGATTTTTTTTTTGTATTTTAGGGAATATATATGCGAAGGAGCTAGGTCAGGGGGGCGCCAGGGAGGCCACAAGCCTGCTAGCCGCCCCCCTGGTGGCGGCTACATGGCTTGTGGGCTCCGTGTAACTCTCCTGGCTTGCCCACAAGCCCCCTGATCTTCTTCCGTTCGGGAAAAATTTATTTCGGGGATTTTACTCCGTTTGGACTCTGTTCCAAAATCAGATCTAAAAAGAGCCAAAAACACAGAAAAAACAGGAACTGGCACTTGGCACTGAATTAATAAGCTAGTCCCAAAAAAGATATAAAAGATACATAAAACATCCAAAGATGACAAGATAACAGCATGAAACCATAAAAAATTATAGATACGTTTGAGACGTATCACCCACCTACCCCACTAACAGCGTTAGATTTTCCCACCCCATCCCCTCTCTCTAACCTTGAATAGATATGGAACAACTGACACCAAATCTCACCGTCACGCGGGCACAATAATAAACCATAATCTTTTCGCCCCAAGAAGATGACGTAAATCTATGCCGGTACTCCATCTTACATCTAGATGGACGAACTCGAGGAGGATCAGAGCAAGGAAGAACTTAGATAAGAAGCGTCGTTATCCCCCTGAGCACCACATTTGCAAGGACTAGAAAAGTCTAACATAAACTACTACCCGGACCAAAGGCACCAAAATTTTCTCCCAGCCACCGGCCGCTGGAGCGGTTAGGAGAGGGGTGGCGAATCCACGGGCTCGGCGGCGAAGCCTGGGAGGGAGAGTTTGCCCTAATCACCGAGAGAAAGGGAAGAAAACGTTTGGAAGAAAAACAACGATATCTAAGCTCTCAAGGCAAATTTAATATGGTCCTTCTTATGCTCTATTTTCACATGGGAGTTAAGAAAGTAAGAGTTACTTAGACCAGCTTCAATCAGTGATTCAGATGTATCATATACTTTTATCTCTCGCGTGAAAAGAGGATGTGAGAGTGGCCATGTTAAAACTGGTCGATAGTAAATGACAATAAAAAATAATAAATGCAAGCAAATCCATATATACATTTTTCTTTGTTTATTCCAAAGCTGTTATGTATTATACCAATTATTTTCTATAAATACTTGTAAGGTTCAGAAATGGCTTATTGTTAAACTGTGTATTTATAGACCTATTCAAAATTCCAGCTACTTCTAAATATCCAAAATGACTTATTTTAAAAAGCTCAGAAATGACTTACTTATATTTCACTTTTTTAGGGATCTGTTATACGAAGGTTTTTCTAAGGATAATGGCATCTCCAAGGCATGTATTTAAAATGGACACCACAAATGTCCGCGGAAACGTCAATGTTCGCACACATGATAAGGGGGGGGGGGAGTCATTCAATGCTATCTCGTAATTGTCTGGATCCTTCCAGCTATGCATTTTGTCGAACACCCTGCTAGCACGTTGACCCCGGTTGCGGTGCTGGTAACGGGTGTCGCGGGGTTAGTCGACACGTAGAAGCTAGTCGTCGACCACGGCGTCATCCTGCTCCCTAGCACCGTCAAGCTCCCAGTGTCGTGCTCTACCGAGGTCGGGCACTATGGCCGTCCTGGATGAGAAGAGTAGTAGTCCCCCCGCGCGATGCTCGAGCTCGAGCTACCATGGCGACCGCGGGAAGATGAGAGGAGTAGAGAGAAGGGAGTGAAAAGGAGAGCAGAGATAGGCGGCTGAGCCATCATGGGTCCCTATCACATATGTACAGGTCTTAGTTGAGGAGAAAGAAGGGAGGAGTGCATGGATAGGTGTTGGCTATGCGGATGTCCAGACTTTCGCAAAGCCTTTCAAATTTATTGTCATTTTGCTGAAATTCGAACATCCGGATGTATCCAAGAGCGTGTGAGTGATATCAGCGTATGGACTCTCACAAAGAACGTGTACGGATGATTTGAGAATTTGCGTTGGAGATGCCCTGATCCCTACACCGTGAGGGCCGAAATGACTTCGTGCCAATAGTATACTCCTACTCGATGGGAAATTTTAGCATGTCACAGTTTCCTCCATTCTCTTACCTTGATTCCACTTTGTTGCATCTTTTGACATTGTTAATTGGATCGGCTCCCGAAATTAACCAACCGGTCGGGAAGGGATAATCAAACCTGCATGATCGAAGATGAATATATTCCCCACGACCACCTCTTGCACCGCAACCACCAATCTAGACGTACGATCGAGTACGTTCGATATAGTATAGCGCATGTAGATCCGCACGTGCGCGCGCAAGCGGATCACACGCGTACAGCGCCGACGACAGTCATTCCGTGCCCATGCATTGTCTCATCAACTGATAAAAAAACTCAAACTACAGTGCCGCAACTCGTTGCCACGAAGAAACTGTGGTTATTCCTGTCACGCCGCCGTGTGCGTAGCTGGCAAGAGAGGGGTCGCCGTTCCGCCGGAGAACGAGAGCGATCGAGCTAGCTCCGGTGGGTGGGGGTGGTTGGAGTTGGCCGGAAAACACGTACAGCGACCCATGCATGCAGCCCCCACGCACGCGTGCGATCGACGGGCGGATCTTTCCTCCTCTCCGACCTTTTCCCCGGATCCGGCCCTGTCGCCGTCGCCAATAATCCTCCCCGTCCCTTTCCCGGCCGTGGTTGTTGAGACCTCGAACCGGGGCTCTGTCTCTAGAAGAAGTATGCGCAGCAAGAGTGCCATTAATAACCCCATATTTTCTTGTCTTCACGTACACATGTGCGCCCTTGTTGTTGATATATAAGCACGCGGCGTCTCCTTCTGCCATGGATCGTTGCACTGCCTGCTGAGCTGAGCTGCTCCTGCTGCTGCACTGTCGGCCGGCGGAGAGTAAGACAGCGGCAGCGGGTGCGCCGGAATCGAAGGTCGGGATGGAGGAGGGCCTTCCCCCGGGGTTCCGGTTCCACCCGACGGACGAGGAGCTCATCACTTACTACCTCAGCCGCAAGGTCTCCGACTTCGCCTTCTCCACTCGCGCCATCGCCGACGTCGATCTCAACAAGTGCGAGCCATGGGACCTTCCAAGTAAGTGCTAGTTCCAGTTCCAGCTAGTTCCTTCCTGTTGCACAATCACTCGTAACATCAGGGAAAAAACCTGATTTGAATTTGTGCAATGTGCTAATTAATATATATTTCTGTGCTCGTTCCTGGAAAAATAGTTTTTGGCATTCACTATTGTGTGCAAATAAAACCGGAACTAGTACCAATTGTTCTTGCTTCTCAACCATCTTGTTTACTTGTGGACCAATACGACCTTCCCTCTTTTTTCTCGATTTGGTGAGACTTCTAATGCCTTGACCTAGTTCATAGCATGCATATATTCACGCGCGGTCACTATTGTGTACTACGCACTACTCTAGATTTATTTACATCGAAGTTACGTAAGCTTACTATAAACGTAGTCGTCGTTTCCCTGAAGTAAAAAAGCTTAGTCGTCGTTGTCAATGCCAAGTTGCCATACACCGGCCCATACGACCTACGTACATTGGTTGCCAATTGATGGATCATGGATGTACGTGTACTCCAAAAAATATATTGATGGGTGTACACGTCTGCAGGTAAAGCTAGCATGGGGGAGAAAGAGTGGTACTTCTTCAGCATGCGCGACCGGAAATACCCGACCGGCATCCGCACGAACCGCGCCACCGAATCCGGCTACTGGAAGACCACCGGCAAGGACAAGGAGATCTTCCACGGCGGGAGGCTCGTCGGCATGAAGAAAACCCTAGTCTTCTACGGTGGCAGGGCTCCCAAGGGCGAGAAGACCAGCTGGGTCATGCACGAGTACAGGATCCAGAACAAGTTCCCATACAAACCCAACAAGGTATACATCTAGACACATCTCTTAGTTAATTAGGCCATGGTACTGCCTGCAACTTGTTATAAAAAGAGTTGCAACAACTATTCTACTTTCGAACTAGATCGTTGCTAGCTAATATGGTTGTGTGAAATGTTCGTTTGTCTTTTTGTTTTCGAAGGAGGAATGGGTGGTGTGCAGGGTGTTCAAGAAGAGCCAGATACTGAAGCTGAGGCACCCACAGGACAGCCCCGACATGGACTCCCCATGCAACGACGCCCACGCCTCCCTCGGCGAGCTCGGGGAGATCGACGTCTCCTCCATGCTCGGCGGCTTCGCCCCGGCCGGCCCGAACGCTTCCGGCGACAACTTCGGCCACCGGATTGACATGGGCGCGTACATGAACTGGCTGGCGGCGGCAAACCAGGGCGCGGCCGCCATGCTCCCCTGGGCTGCTGCGGCGGCGCCGGGGTTGCTCGGCACCGTCTTCTCTGCGAACCCCGCCATGCAGAAGGCGCTGGCGCCGTTCGCCGGGTGCAGCCAGCTGCCGAGAGACGTCGGCGGTGATACCTTGTTCGGGAACGCGATGGCGAAGGTGGACATGGAGTGCGAGCAGCCGCCGCAGCTGGAAATGCACGAGTCGACATGGAGAACCTTCTGACCAGTTTATCAGTTCATCGCCTATAATAACAAGGAAAGTAATGCCGCTTCAAAAACTGTGGTCATATATATTATCTAAGGTACATTTGTAGTTAAAAATGGGACAATCCCATGGGTCAAAATCAACTAAAGTTTAACTAGACAAGTATGTATGTTCGTTGTTCTGTTGACCTATGTCTCTTAAGTTGTAGCACACATTGTATGTTTGTCCATCTGTTATGAAATGAAAGAAACTACGCGGTCTAGTTGCCTGCACGCCGGCCATGGCTTCCGACGTACGCTGGCGGCGGATATGACGACTGTGGGGCAGGTCACGCAAACTGACGGCGTTGTCTGGCTACGCAGGGACGCGTCGTGCTCCTCAATGCGCAGGGAGGTACAGTCGATGTTTGTTCCCTCCACGAAGGTGAATGCATACGTCTAGGCCACATCGTCTTGTTTCCCTGCCACTTCGCCAGAATACAGGACAGGTTTCCGGCGAACAACGCTGGCGAGGATTCGTCGGCGTGAGGCCAACCAACGGGCAACCACGTCGCCTCTGGTCCACGGGGACGCTGGGAAGGGGGCGTGAGCAGGGCCGGTCCTGAATTTTCATAGGCCCGGGGCGAACTAAAAAAGTGGGCCCTTTAATGAAAAAAACAATTATATATATTGACATAGAGCCCAAAGTTTTTTTTGGTTTCAAAGATCTAGGGAATTTCATTACCAAATAACGTCCCATAATACAGCATGGACACACACGATGCACATGCACTTCTTGCCAACAACCAACAAACTTTTTATTCTTACATAACCAATGAAGAAATGATTCCTAACACTCGAAACTTTGCGCTTTATGTCCTCAGCCCAGCAGAATTACTTCAACAATTATCAAAAGATGATCACTCTTCTTTCCAGCAAGTCTCTCACCTGAAAAAACAAACTGAGCAAAAGTGAAAGACATGTAATCATAGCAAATGACTTCTTCGACCGTTCTTTGAAGCAAAATCATCAATTACTGTATCAAGTTTGATATTATCGAGTTTCTGCCCTGATTGTGATCATTTGTAGAATCTAAGGCTTCTACACGTTGTTGATCTAATTCATTTGAACTCACAGCAGTGATATTCCTAGAAAGAAATTTGTGCATAGCACCTTTTTGAGTACCAATGAACTCTTTTTCTGCCTTTTTCTTCTTCCTTTTCTCAGAACCAGACAAATGCTTTTTAGGCAACATTTTTATAGGAAAGGATAGGGAACACCTGAATTTTTCAGAGAATTGAAGAAATCCAGCTATGAGCTATCCAGTCCCAAGCATATCGGATCTTGCGATGGTCCTTGGATGATTGGAACCTCAAATGAACAGCCTAAATAAGCAGCAAAGAAGATCAGTCAGGGAATAACTAAAACACCAAAAAAACTGTACAAAGATGGAGCGGAAAACTACTCAGAAATAACAAGAACCTTGTGAATGGAGCTGTCAGGTTAGTGCAGGCAACGGGTGTTCAGGCCCTGCAGGTGTTGCATCAGCCATCAGGCTCTCCCGGGCGGCCGGGCGTCTCCTACTCTCCTTGAGCCGGTACTGATCCCGTAGCCTTGAGCACAGTGAGCAGGCGAGCAGCAGGGCGTCTCCTTGGCCCTGGAACACGGTGAGCAGCAGGGCGTCTCCTTGAGTCGGTACTGATCCCGCAGCCTGGAGCAGTCTGATGTCCCTGGCTCGATGCCTCGATGCAAATACTTATAGGGAAAATGGGAAAACCATAGGGAAGTGAGATGGAGAAGGAGAAGAAATCTGCTTCAGCTACAACGGAAATATCCATTAATTTGCTAGCTTTGGGAGTAGGAGCGCAGGAGCGGGATGGGGAACGAGAAGACGGAGGAATAACTGAGTCTCGAGAGAAGAAACGGCGGCGACGGCTGGATCTATCGCTGGCTCGCTGCCTCCTCACATTCTCTCGGGCCCTGTACGTAACCTAGTTAGTTTATGGACAATTATGGGCTTTTTCTGTTGGGCTTAAAATTGCATACATAGTGTATATATGTATAGGGTCGGGCCCCCATCAGGCTGGGCCCTAGGGCGTCGCCCTTCTTGCCCCTACCTAGGGCCGGCCCTGGGCGTGAGAGGCACGTTGCCAGCCCCCGCACCTGAGAGGAGGGTCAGGGATCCTGGGGCGTGGACCGGTCCGCCATGACCCAGATGTTAGCCTGCCATGTGGGTTCGGAGGGATCGGACCGCCATGAACGACGCGGACCTAGGGTTTTGCCGAGCGCTATAGGTATTAATAGGGCTGCGGGTTCCTCCTCCCTCATTTTGGATCTTGACGAGGGTTGCTCCCACTTCTGGAACGTGTCGTCCCACGCTAGATCTAGAGTTAGCCAAAGATTCACCTGGTGGGAAGGCAAGATCCATGACGATCCTCGGTTGTTTTCTCAAGTAGTTGCCTCTTCCTCTCTCCCTCATCCTTCTGTTGTAAGTTGTGAGAGAAACACCACCACTATGAGGGGGATGTGATTCGGTGTCGGGCGCCATGGACCGGATGCGGGCCATTTCGATCGCAATAGCGGCCGCGGCCTCGACACCAACGTGTGGAAGCGCAAGACAGAGACGGGGACCACCTCAACGACGAGGGCCTCTTGATATGACGATGCTGGTTCGAGAGGTGGGACGAAGCGGCTGGGAGGAAGCAACATGCCCCTCCTGCGCATGAGCCATGGGGACCGGAATATACTGAGACCAGTGACCCATGAGCTGCTGTGAAGAATCCTACTCACTAGAAAGGAGATCTTCCTGTCCATGTTGGTAACATTAATCCTCTTTCCCAACCCTGCCATATCTGCAACTATAGAAGCCATGTTACTGCTAAGTGCCCGCAAGCTTAGTGTGAGAGATGTAAGAAGAGAGGGCACCTAGCTGTGATTTGCACTGAATCCCTGCCTTGGAATTATCTACCTGTGATGTATGCCTTCCAAGCCAAAGGGCAGGGGTTCTTTTATATTCCTGACCTTCACATTGATTGGCAAACCCGTGAGAAAATTCACAATATAGTTGTCACTATCGTAGAAGGGTCGGCTCAGACCAAAGATATTGAGCATGAATTGGGTGTTTATGTGGGTCAAGGATGGCGTTGCTCTCCTAAATTCTTTGCCCCACAAAAGTTTGTGATGATGATGCCCAACCCTAGAGAAGTGGATAGAGCCCTATTTGTAGAACATGTGATGCTTAAAAAATGTGGAGTTGTTGTCAAATTTTCTCCCTGGTCTGAGGGCACGGATGTTGACGGTCTATTAAAAACTGCTTGGGTTAAAATTGGCAGGATCCTTACTAACAAAAGATATGATAAAATTGTGGCCTATGTTGGGGGTCTGCTCGGAATCACTTTGGAGGTTGATATGTCCACTATCAATCGTCCCTCCTTGGCCCGAGCTAAAATTTGATGTCGCCATATTGACCAACTTCCTGCTACAATAGAGGATGTGTTGGAAGGCCGCTTTTATAAGTTTACTTATGAGGTGGAAGAAGTGTTGGTAAGAAACCCTGCTGAATTAGATACCAATGTCGTTGCGGCTCGAGGAGATGATGCTAAACCTGACCAAACTCCTAAACGCAAAAGAGGAGAGAAGGACAGAGATGCCAGTCAATCTGACTTCATGGGTGCTGATGGAGAGGGACCCACATATTGGAGTGGAAGACATGTCGTCTGCTAACTCCTGAAATTGAGGCACCAATCTCATCTAACAGTGATGTGGACACTTCCCTGCTTATTGAATGTATGCAGGAAGAACATGAGATGCACTTGTGTATGGAGCCAATTAATGAATCCAAGTGGATTGTTCCAGTGAAACATGTTCCGATCTACACTCATGTTGAGATTTTGGACCAATTCAAAGAAGTGCATGTGAATACTATATCTACATTGTGTCGTTCCTTATCTTATGATGATGTGGTCACTAACTCTAATCAGGTCGTGGAGGTGGATGGAGAGGTGGACCAAAAGCTGAAGATTTCCAGTGATTATATGGGACAATCACCTACCCCTATGTGTAGTGATGAATTCATTCTCACTCCTCCCCATGTTGTTGAGGCGGTGTTTAGATTCAGCAAGCGCTTTGTTGAGGGGATGTAGGAGAAAATTGAAACTAAGGCTATGAACCTAGCAAGCAAACGAGACATGGGAGGTAACAATTTGATCTCCTGCAAAAATATCTTTTGATGCTCTCTCAAGTCCTGAATTGCTAAGTAGGGAGAGTAGCATGGGGGTTGTTATACCTGATAATAGTTTTGAAACTATAGATATCCTGAGAGAGCTAGAGAAGGTGAGAGGGAATTTAGATGAGAAGAAGAAAATAGATGATAGCAGTAATGACCAAGAAGGAGACATGTTTGTCACCAATGGTTTGTGCAAATTTATTCACATTAACCTGAGTTGGTTAGACCATGAGGAAAATGAACAAGAGTATATCCCCTCTGGTAAATCCAAAAAGAAAATAAGAAAAAATAGGTTGTCATGCTCTCTAGACTAGTTACTAGGAGCTAGAAGAAAGAAATCTTTCAAGGGGAATTGGAAATAAGCTTGAGTTGGGTCTGCTGGTAGTTTATGGATCGCCTCATGAAGAATTCAAAAAGGAGTTAATGGTGGAACTTGCTGCCATGTGTAGCAATATGACCATACCATATATTGTGGGCGGAGACTTTCATATCCTTAGGCATGGTAGTGAAAAGAACAAGAAAATGGCTAGTAGTAAATCTGTTAATGTCTTTAATTTCATTATTAATGCCCTGACTCTTAGAGAGATTTATATTAGTGGGGGTAAATACACATGGACTAATAACCAGGCTCATCCCATGTTGGAAAAGTTGGACCGCATTCTCATGTCTGAGAGTTGGGAAGACGTGTTTCCTTTGGTCTCGGTTAGGAAGCTTGTTCGCGTAATTTCTGACCATAATCCTTTACTTCTTTCCTCTGGTGAGGAGGGACGTGAAGCTCCTAAACCTCATGAGTTTCATTTTAATCTCACCTGGATCAAAGATGATAGTTTTCTACCAATTGTTAGCAAAATCTGGACCAAAAGAGCTAATTCCCGGGACCCTATTGATATCTTGAATATCAAATTGAAGAGGTTTAACACCTATTTCAAACGGTGGGGATCCAACAAGTTTGGACATGACAAGAAGAGGAAAGAGGACCTTAGAGTGGAATTAGCTCTATTGGAAGAGTTAGAAGAGGAGGGCCCTCTAACTCCCGAATTATACCATAGGAAAATGGATATTAACTTTGAATTACATGAGATGTTTGTGAATGAGGAATTTTTTTGGCTACAACAATCTCATGAGCGATGGCTGCTCAAAGGTGACTTAAACACTGATTACCATCATAAGATAGCCAACGGGCGCAAGAGTGAAAACACTATTCACACCTTGAAAGATGGGGATGTGGAGATTGAGGATACTGATAAGTTGATTGAGCACGCTACAAACTATTACAAAACCTTGTTTGGACCCGCCCCTAGGAACCTTTTCTATCTGAACCCTATACTTGGTCAAAATATGATAAATTCTGCTGATGATACTCACCTATGTCGTTAATTCACGGAAGAAGAGGTTAATGAAACTATGTTTGCCATGGCCCCTAATAGGTCCCTTGGGCCTGATAACGTTCCTGTGGAGTTTTATCAATCCTACCGGGACATAGTGAAGCATGATATAATGTCCATGTTTTCCTATTTTCATAAAGGGGATTTAGACGTGCAATGTCTCAACTATGGGGTTATCACATTGCTGCCAAAAGCTTTGGGTGCAGATAAGATTCAATAGTTTAGGCCCATATGTCTCTTAAGATGTCCCTATAAACTGATTACTAAAGTTCTTCATAGGCGCGCAGAGAAATATGCGGGCAAACTAATTAGTTCTACCCAGAATGCCTTTGTGGAAGGGAGGAATATGATGGATGGTGTTCTTTCTTTGCATGAGATCTTAAACTATACTCATGTGAAAAAGATTGTGGGGATTGTTTTGAAGCTAGATTTTTAGAAGGCTTACGATAAGGTCAACCAGTAGTTTTTACTTGAGTGTCATAACCTTCGGGGCTTTAATGATACTTGGTGTGGTTGGATCAAGAAGATCTTACACAATGACACTGTGAGCATCAAGCTCAATGGTTGTGTTGGGTCGTACTTTCAGAGTGCTAAAGCGGTTCACTAGGGAGACCCACACTCCCCTTTTTATTTAACCTTGTTGCTAATTATCTTGCAAAGATGATCACCAACACGCAGAAAAAGAACTTAATGGTTGGTCTTGCCTCGGATCTTATTCCAAATGGGATGGTTGTGGTGCAATACATGGATGATACAATTATTTGCTTGGAGCATGATGTCGACAAGGCAGCTAACCTGAAGTTGTTCTTGTACATGTTTGAGATGATGTCTCGACTGAAAGTTAACTTTCAAAAAAGTGAAATCTTCACTATTGGTTGGGATGAAAACATGATTAAAGAGTATGCAAAATTGTTTAATTGTGACATAGGTAGTTTACCTATCAAATACCTTGGTATGCATGTTAGCTACTCAAAACTTAAAAATTCAGATTGGGAATTTATTGTGGATAAGTACCTTAAATATTTTGAGCCTTGGATTGGTAATGCTGCTTATATGGAAGGTAGACTTACCTTGCTGGACTCGGTTGTCACCCAACTTTCTTTGTATCACATGTCTATGTGGCTTATGAACAAAACTTTTGTTGAAAAGCTTGATAAACATAGAAGGAAGTTTTTCTATCAAGGTTGTAACAAAAAAAGAAGATATTACCTCGTTAAATGGAATAAGATTTGCAGATCCATGGACAAGGGAGGTTTAGGTGTTAAAGATCTTCGGAAATAGAATATTAGCTTGATGGTTAAGTGGTGGTGTAATATTGAAACACAAGAAGGATTGTGGCAAGATACCGTGCGAGCATGGTACTTGAAAAAAATCTATGGCCCCTGTGACACCCACATTTTTAGACTCTCCATGTTGGAAAGCTCTTTTAAAAGTTAAAAACATTTATCTGGTGGGTAAGAAAACTGAGATTAGGGCTAGAAATATCACAAGAATTTGGAAAGATTCTACCAATGGCTTGCCTCCATTCCAAGACCAATATCCCCTGCTATTTGATATCTCTTACTCCCAGGATTGCGCTATAGAGAAGTTCAATCCTCCCGGTGTCGCCACCTTGTTGAGGAGGAGATTCATCCCTCAGTTGCAAAATCAGTAGGAGGATTTGTATAGTACCATCTCTGGTATCCATATGAATGGGGATAGTGATAGGGTGTTTTGGGGGGCGTAGTAAGAATGGCAAATTCTCAACTAAATTTGTGTATAAATGGCTGGAGAGTCCTCTCAGCGGGTGTCATTATAGATGGATCTGTAAAGAAAAAATTCCTCTCAAAATCAAAAAAAAATCTTTGACAACTGTCACAGGATGTTGTGCTCACTAGACAAGTTATGAAAAAAATGGCCTAGGGACCCTTGTTGTTCCTTCCGCAGTAATGTGGAAACTTCTAAGCACTTGTTCTTTACTTGCCCAATAGCCAGAGTTGTGTGGAGGTGTGTTGGGGTGGTTCTGGGTACTGATCGATGCCCAAACAACTATTGGAAATACTTCATGTGGTGTCACACTTTCCTCCCTGGGAGAAATAATATACAGTTGGTTTGGCGGTTGCTTGTTGGGCTATCTAGATTGCCCGCAACCGTGCCACCTTTGAGAAAAAAATGATCAAAATCCCTTTTGAAATTGTCTTTTCTATGTGTTTTTTCTTACGTGAATGGGCAAGGATTCAACATGCAGATGCTGCTGGGGAAGTGCGCGCTGGTGCTGAGATGATCAGGTCGAATACGATGCATCTGATGAAGTTGTGCGACAGCATGCGACAAACGATCGTGGGAGAATGATGGCGCCCTACTGTGATGATGAGTGAGATTGTGTTGGAGAACGTTGCATGGGAAACAAAAAAATTCCTACGCACACGAAGACCTATCATGGTGATGTCCATCTACGAGAGGGAGATCGGATCCACATACCCTTGTAGATCGCTAAGCGGGAAGCGTTAAGAAACACGGTTGATGTAGTGGTACATCTTCGTGATTCAAATCACCATCGTCCCATGATCCGTTCCGATCTAGCGCCGAACGGACGGCACCTCTGCGTTCAGCACACGTACAGCTCGATGACGATCTCCGCCTTCTTGATCCAGCAAGAGAGACGGGGAAGTAGATGAGTTCTCCGGCAGCGTGACAGCGCGCCGGTGATGGTGATGATCTATTTCTGCAGGGCTCTGCCCGAGCTCCACAGAAAACTGATCTAGATGAAGATCTACGAGGTAGAGGTTTGAGTTGCACGTGGCAAAAGTTGTGTCTCAAAAATCCTAAAACCTCTAGTATATATAGGAGGAGGGGAGGGGCTAGCCTTGGGGCTCAAGAGAGTCCTAAGGGCGTCGGACGAAAGGAGGAGGAGGACTCCAACTCCAATTCGGTTTGGGGAAGGAGGAGTCCTCCTCTTCCTTCCCACCTCCCTCTTTTTTTCTTTTTCTTTTGGTTTTATTTTCGTAGCGCCATAGCCCACTTGGGCTGGCCTCACCAGCCCACTAAGGGCTGGTGCGCCACCCTTGGACTACTGGGCTCACTCCCGGGTTGGTGGGCCCCTCCCGGTGAAAACCCGGAACCCATTCGTCACTCCTGGTACAGTGCCGGTAATGCCCGAAATCTTTCCGGAGACCAACTGAAACTATCCTATATATCAATCTTCGTTTCCGGACCATTCTGGAAGCCCTCGTGATGTCTGTGATCTCATCCAGGACTCCGAACAACCTTCGGTCACCAACACCTATAACTCCACTATACCGAAACGTCACCGAACCTTAAGTGTGCAGACCCTGCGGGTTCAAGAACTATGCAGACATGACCCGAGACACTCCCCGGCCAATATCCTATAGCGAGACCTGGATGTCCATATTGGATCCTACATATTCTACGAAAATCTTATCGGTTGAACCTCTGTGCCAAGGATTCATATAATCCTGTATACCATTCCCTTTGTCCTTCGGTATGTTATTTGCCCGAGATTTGATCGTCGGTATCCTATACCTATTTCAATCTTGTTACCGGCAAGTTTCTTTACTCGTTCCGTAATACAAGATCCCGTGACTAACACTTTAGTCACATTGCTTGGAGGGCTTATATGTGATGTTGTATTACCGAGTGGGCACCGAGATACCTCTCCATCACACGGAGTGACAAATCCTAGTCTTGATCCATGCTAACTCAACGGACACCTCCGGAGATACCTGTAGAGCACCTTTATAGTCACCCAGTAACATTGTGACGCTTGATACACACAAGGTATTCCACCGGTGTCAGTGAGTTACATGATCTCATGGTCATAGGAATGAATACTTGACACGCAGAAAACAATAGCACCAAAATGACACAATCACATGCTACGTTTATAATTTGGGTCTTGTCCATCACATCATTCTCCTAATGATGTGATCCAGTCAGAAAACCTTAACCATCCTTGATCAACTAGCTAGTCAACCAGAGGCTTACTAGGGACATTGTTTTGGCTATATATCCACACATGTATCTATGCTTTCATTCAATACAATTATAGCATGGATAATAAACGATTATCTTGAAACAGGAAATATAATAATAACTATTTTATCATTGCCTCTAGGGCATATTTCCAACAGTCTCCCACTTGCACTAGAGTCAATAATCTAGTCTCACATTGCTATGTGATTTACATTGGAATGAACCTAACACCCATACAGTTCTGGTGTTGATCATGCTTTGCTCGTGGAAGAGGTTTAATCAGTGGATCTGCAACATTCAGATCCGTGTGCACTTTGCAAATATTTGCGTCCTCTGCTTCGACATAGTCGCGGATGAGGTTGAAACGTCGTTTGATGTGTCTGGTCTTCTTGTGAAACCTTGGTTTCTTTGCTAGAGCAATGGCACCAGTTTTGTCACAGAACAGAGTTATTGGATTTAGTGCGCTCGACACAACTCCAAGATCTGTCATGAACTGCTTCATCCAGACACCCTCCTTAGCTGCCTCCGAGGCAGCCATGTACTCCGCTTCACATGTAGAATCTGCTACGACGCTTTGCTTGGAACTGCACTAGCTTACCACACCCCCATTAAGAATAAATATGTATCCGGTTTGAGACTTAGAGTCATCCGGATCACTGTCAAAGCTTGCATCGACGTAACCCTTTACGACAAGCTCTTTGTCACTCCATAAACGAGAAACATTTCCTTAGTCCTTTTCAGGTACTTCAGAATATTCTTGACCGTCGTCTAGTGATCCACTCCTGGATTACTTTGAAACCTGCCTGCCATACTTATGGGCAGGCTGACGTCCGGTCTTGTGCACAGCATTGCATACATGATAGGTTCTATGGCTGAAGCATAGGGGACGGTACTCATCTTTTCTCTATCTTCCGCGGTTACTGGACATTGAGTCTTACTCAACTTTATACCTTGTAATACTGGCAAGAACCCCTTCTTGGACTGCTCCATTTTGAATTTTTTCAAAACTTTATCAAGGTATGTGCTTTGTGAAAGTCCTATTAGGCGCCTCGGTCTATCCCTATAGATACTTTATCAAGGTATCTTAACTTTATCAAGGTATGTGCTTTGTGAAACTTTATCAAGGTATGTGCTTTGTAAGCAACTTCTCCTAGGTCTTTCATTGAAAAACATTTGTTCAAGTAATCCTTTACAATCTCTAAAAACTCCACATTGTTTCCAATCAGCAATATGTCATCCACATATAATATTAGAAACGCTATAGAGCTCCCACTCACTTTATTGTAAATACAAGATTCTCCAACAACTTGTATAAACCCAAATGCTTTGATCACCTCATCAAAGCGCTTATTCCAACTCCGAGATGCTTGCACCGGTCCATAAATGGATCACTGGATCTTGAATACTTTGTCAGCATTCTTTGGATCGACAAAACCTTCGGGTTGCATCATATACAACTCTTCCTTAAGAAAACCATTAAGGAACGCCGTTTTGAAATCCATCCACGAGATTTCATAATCAAAAACTGCAGCTATTGCTAACATGATTCGGACGGACTTAAGTATCGCTACGGGTGAGAATGTCTCATCGTAGTCAACTCCTTGAACTTGTGAAAAACCCTTTGCCACAAGTCGAGCTTTGTAAACGGTCACATTACCGTCCGCGTCCGTCTTCTTCTTAAAGATCCATTTGTTCTAAATAGCCTTGCGACCTTCAGGTAATACTTCCAAAGTCCACACTTTGTTTTCATACATAGATCCTATCTCGGACTTCATGGCCTCTAACCATTTGTTGGAATCCGGGCCCACCATTGCTTCTTCATAATTCGCAGGTTCATTGTTGTCTAGCAACATTATAGATAAGACAGGATTACCATACCACTCAGGGGCAACACGTGATCTTGTCGACCTGCGAGGTCCGATAGTAACTTGATCCGAAGCTTCATGATCATCATCATTAGCTTCCTCCTCAACCGGTGTTGCCTCGATAGAGATTGCTCTCTGCCCTGCGCCACCATCTATAGGGAGCAGAGGTTCCACAACCTCATCAAGTTCTACCTTCCTCTCACTCAATTCTTTCGAGAGAAACTCCTTCTCAACAAAAGCTACGTTCTTAGCGACAAACACTTTGCCCTCGGATCCGAAATAGAAGGTGTACCCAACTTTCTATTTTGGGTAACCTATGAAGACGCACTTTTCTGCTTTGGGTTCCAGCTTTTCAGGCTGAAGCTTTTTGACATAAGCATAGCATCCCCAAACTTTAAGAAACGACAACATTGGCCTCTTGACATGCCATAGCTCATATGGTGTCGTCTCAACGGATTTTGATGGTGCCCTATTTAAAGCGAATGCAGCTGTCTCTAATGCATAACCCCAAAAAGATAACGACAAATCGGTAAGACACATCATAGATCGCACCATATCTAGCAAAGTACGATTATGACGTTCAGACACACCATTATGATGTGGTGTTCTAGGCGGTGTCAACTGTGAAATGATTCCACATTGTCTTAAGCGAGCACCAAACTCGAAACTCAGATATTCACCCCCTCGATCAGATCGTAGGAACTTGATCTTCTTGTTACGATGATTTTCAACTTCATTCTGAAATTTCTTGAAATTTTCAAACGTTTCAGACTTGTGCTTCATCAAGTAGATATATCCATACCTACGCAAATCATCAGTTAAGGTAAGAAAATTACGATATCCGCCGCACGCCTCCACACTCATTGGACCGCACACATCAGTATGTATGATCTCCAACAAGTCACTTGCACGCTCCATTGTTTCGGAGAACGGAGTCTTAGTCATCTTGCCCATGAGTCATGGTTCGCACGTGTCAAGTGATTCAAAATCAAGTGACTCCAAAAGCCCATCAATATGGAGTTTCTTCATGCGCTTTATATCAATATGACCTAAGCGGCAGTACCACAAAAAGGTGGCGCCATCATTGTTAACTCTACATCTTTTGGTCTCAATGTTATGTATATGTGTGTCCTCACAATCAAGATTCGGTATGAACAAACCCCTCACATTGGGTGCATGACCATAAAAGATATTACTCATAAAAATAGAACAACCATTATTCTCTGTCTTAAATGAGTAACCGTCTCGCAATAAACAAGATCCATATGTAATGTTCATGCTTAACGCAGGAACTAAATAACAATTATTTAAGTTCATAACTAATCCTAATGCTAACGGAAGTGAGACTGTGCCGACGGCGATTGCATAAACCTTGGAACCATTTCCCACGTGCATCGTCACTTCATCCTTCGCTAGCCTTCGTTTATTCCGCAGTCCCTGTTTTGAGTTGCAAATATGAGCAACAGAACCAGTATCAAATACCTAGGCACTACTACGAGAGCTGGTTAGGTACACATCAATAACATGTATATCACATATACCTGGTTTGGCGTTGGCCGCCTTCTTATCAGCCAAATACTTGGGGCAGTTGCGCTTCCAGTGACCCATCCCCTTGCAATAATAGCACTCTGTTTCAGGCTTAGGTCCAGCCTTAGGTTTCTTCGTCGGATTGGCAACAGTCTTGCCGCTCTTCTTGGAGTTACCCTTCTTGCCTTTGCCGTTTCTCTTGAAACCAGTGGTCTTATTGACCATCAACACTTGATGCTCTTTCCGGAGTTCTAACTCTGCGACTTTCAGCATCGCGAATAACTCGCCGGGTGACTTGTTCATCCCTTGCATGTTATAGTTCAACACAAAGCTCTTGTAGCTAGGTGGCAGTGATTGAAGAATTTTGTCAGTGATAGCCTCTTGCGGGAGTTCAATCCCCAGCTCAGCCAGATGGTTTGAGTACCCAAACATTTTGAGCACATGTTCACTAACAGACGAATTCTCCTCCATCTTGCAAGCATATAATTTATCGGAGGTCTCATAACTCTCGATCCGGGCGTTCTTCTAAAAGATAAACTTGAACTCCTGGAACATCTCATATGCTCCATGACGTTCAAAGCATCGTTGAAGTCCCGGTTCCAAGCCATACAAGACTACACATTGAACTACTGAGTAGTCCTCCTTACGTGATTGCCAAGCGTTCAAAACATCTTGGTCAGATGTAGCGGGTGGTTCATCTCCTAGCGCAGCATCAAGGGCTTAAGTCTTTTTCCCAGCTTGTAGGATGAGCCTAGGATTACGAGCCCAGCCTACAAAGTTGCTACCATCATATTTCAGCTTAGCTTTCTCTAGGAACGTATTGAAATTCAGGGTCGCTACTGCCACTACTAGAAAAAGGTCTATAGCTAAGATGGACATTAATGGTGCACCATGTATGTGGTGCGCCATTAATGTCCATATTACTAATGGCGCACCTTGTGTGTGGTGCGCCATTACTATCTTTGTCCTGGCCCCACACCCTTTCCTACACTTATCAGTGGCGTGATACGTCTCCATCGTATCTACTTTTCCAAACTCTTTTGCCCTTGTTTTGGAGTCTAATTTGCATGATTTGAATGGAACTGACCTGGACTGATGCTATTTTCAGCAGAATTGCCTTGGTGTTGTTTTTGTGCAAAAATGGAAGTTCTCAAAACGTCTTGAAAATTTACGGAGAATATTTCTGGAAAATATGAAAAATACCTGCGCAAAGATCCACCGGAGGGGATGGGCCAGTGGGCCACAAGCCCTGTAGCCGCCACCCCCTGGTGATGGCTAGCAAGCTTGTGGGGCCCACGTGGCTCTGCCGCCCCAATCTCAGCTCTATAAATTCACTTTCGTCCCATAAAAAATCAAAAGAGAAGATTTCGTCATGTTTGCGATACGGAGGCGCCGCCACATCCCGTTCTTCATCTCGAGGGCAGATCTGGAGTCCGTTTTGGGCTCCGGAGAGGGGAAATCGTCGCCATCGTCATCATCAACCTTGTTCCCTCTCCAATTCCATGAAGCTCTTCATCGTTCGTGAGTAATCTATTCGTAGGCTCGCTGGGCAGTGATGAGTAGGATGAGATCTATCATGTGATCGAGTTAGTTTTGACGGGGATTGATCCCTAGTATCCACTATGTTTTGAGATTGATGTTGCTACTACTTTGCCCTGCTTAATGCTTGTCACTAGGGCCCGAGTGCCATGATTTCAGATCTGAAATAATTATGTTGTCACCAATATATGTGTGTTTTAGATCCGATCTTGCAAGTTGTAGTTACCTACTATGTGTTATGATCCGGCAACCCCGGAGAGACAATAACCGGAACCACTCCCGGTGATGACCATAGTTTGAGGAGTTCATGTGTTCACCAAGTGCTAATGCGTTGGTCCGGTTCTTTATTAAAAGGAGAACCTTAATATCCAGTAGTTTCCTTTTGGACCCCGCTGTCACGGAGGGATGGACAATAGATGTCATGCAAGTTCTTTTCCCTAAGCACGTATGACGACACACGGAATGCATGCCTACATCACACTGACGAACGGGAGCTAGCCACATATCTCTCCGTGTTACAACTGTTGCATGATGAATATCATCCAAACAAATCACCGACCCATTGCCTACGAGTTTGTCCCACTGCTGCTGTTACTTGTTTTGCTCTGCTGCTGTTACTACTGTTGCTACTTGCTACTGTTGTTACTTGCTACTGTTGCCGCTGCTGTTACTCGCTCTGCTGCTACTTTGCTATTGATACTTTGCTTGCAGATACTAATCTTTCAGGTGTGGTTGAATCTGACACATTCAACTGCTAATACTTGAGAGTATCCTCTCACTTCCTATTGGCGAACCAACAAATTTGGGTTGAATACTCTACCCTCGAAAACTGCCTCGATCCCACGCGCTGGTGGGTTATTGCAAGACAATTTCTAATTGATGAGCAATCGAGAATAGCAGTCGTCTGGCCATTGGCAGAGATTGCCAATCAGCATTTTTCGGGCGCCGTTGCCGGGGAAGGTATTGCTATATTCTCTGAGTTACTTGGGATTTATATCTGTTGATCACTATGAAGAATCTGAAGGATCCAAAAACCAAAGTCTTGCCCTCAACTACGAGGGGAGGTAAGGAACTGCCATCTAGCTCTGCACTTGATTCACCTTCAGTTATGAGTAAGTTTGCAACATCACCTCCTGCTAGAAATCTTGATATGTCGCCTGTACTTGATGATGCTTATGATGCTGCTATGCCTGATACTACTAGAGATGCTATGCCTGATACTGCTTTGCCTGATACTGCTAGAGATGCTATGCCTGATACTGCTTTGCCTGATACTGCTAGAGATGCTATGCCTGATACTGCTTTGCCTGATACTGCTAGCGATGCTATGCCTGATGATGCTAGAGATGCTATTATGCCTGATGATGTTATGCTTGATACTGCTAGAGATACTACTTTGCCTGATGTTCCACTAGGGGTATTCCTTGATGCTCATATTGCTAGAGTTACTGCCAGTGCTCGTGATGCTTCTGAAACTGCCGATACTATTGAGATAGAACCTGCTTTTGCTCCTGCTAGATCTAGCCCTCCTAGATATGAATTGCCTGATATACCTGAGGGTTACGTTATGGAGGGAGAGATAGCTGAGGATTTTCTTGCGTGTAAGGATGCCTATGACGCTGAGAAATTACTTCTCAAGTGGAAGGAAAAATCTCTAAAAGCTAGGATGAAATACGACCCGAAGTTTGCCACTTCACCTATCTTTATCACCGATAAGGATTATGAATTCTCTGTTGATCCTGAGATAATCTCTCTAGTCGAATCTGACCCTTTCCACGATTATGAGTCTGAGACGGTCGTAGCCCATCTTACCAAACTACACGATATAGCCACCCTTTTCACTAGTGAGGAGAAGATCCGCCACTACTATATCCTTAAGTTGTTTCCTTTATCTCTAAAGGATGATGCTAAATCCTGGTTCACCTCTCTTGCTCCTGGATGTGTGAGTAGTCCCCAGGATATGGTCTATTACTTCTATGAGAAATATTTCCTTGCCCATAAGAAGCAAGCTGCCTTGCAGGAAATATACAACCTTGCTCAACTCCAAGAAGAGAGTCTCCCACAAGCTTGGGGAAGGCTCGTCCAGCTACAGAATGCTTTGCCTGATCACCCTCTTAAGAAGAACGAAATACTTGATATCTTCTATAACGGACTTACCGATGCCTCTAGAGACCACCTAGATAGTTGTGCCGGTTGTGTTTTTAGGGAACGAACTGTAGAACAAGTTGAGACCCTACTGAATAACATCTTGATCAACGATAATGCTTGGACTATTCCCGAACCACCTCCTAAGACAACTCCGAAGAAAAGAGGTATTCTATTCCTCAGTCCCGAAAATATGAAAGAAGCCAAGAAATCCATGCAAGAGAAAGGCATTAGATCTGAAGATGTCAAAAATCTACCACCTATCGAAGAGATCCATGGTCTCGATAACCCGATACAAGTAGTAGAAGTGAATTCTCTGCGTAGGTTTGATGAGAGTGATATTCCTTTTGACAAACCTGCTAGCCTATGCTTTGATGAATTTGACAACTTTGTTGCCAAACAACAGAGTTTCAATGATTATGTTAGCAGACATTTGGAACAAAGTACTCGTATGCTTAGCCATTTAAGTGCTTGTGTAGACAGAAATGTCAATGATCTGAAGCTTCTGAGTAAACATGCCTCTATGATTACTACTCAGGTAGAACAAGTACTTAAAGCTCAGAATGACCTGCTCAATGAATTAAATGACAACTCTGTCAGAGTCATTACTAGAGGAGGCAAAATGACTCAGGAACCTTTGTATCCTGAAGGTCATTCTAAGAGAATTGATCAAGATTCTCAAGGAATTAATGCCGATACACCAAGTCATCCTAAGGAGAAGAACAAGGATGATAGAAACCTACATGTCAGTTCACCAAATACTGTCACACCTGAAGAACCTAATGATATTTCTGCGTCTGATGCAGAAACACAATCTGGTGATGAACATGAACCTGGTGACAATATGGACAACGATGTTCATAATAATGCTCAACCTAGCAATGATGAGGATGTGGAGATTGAACCTACAGTTAATCCTGATAATCCACAACCTAAGAGATACGAAAAGAATGACTTGAATGATAGGAAGCATGGTAAAGAAAGGGAGCCATGGGTTCGGAGATCTATGCCCTTTCCTCCTAAGCCATCCAAGAAAAAGGATGATGAGGATTTTGAGCGCTTCGTTGAGATGATAAGACCCATCTTTCTGTAGATGAAGTTAACTGATATGCTCAAAATGTCTCCATATGCCAAGTACATGAAAGATATCGTGACTAATAAACGGAAGATACCAGATCTTGAGATCTCCACCATGCTTGCCAATTACACTTTCAAAGGTGGAACTCCTAAGAAACTTGGTGATCCCGGAGTGCCCACTATACCTTGCTCCATTAAAGGAAACTACGTAAGAACTGCCTTATGTGACCTTGGAGCCGGTGTTAGTGTTATGTCGCTCTCTCTTTATCGTAGAATTGAATTGGATAAGTTGACACCCACTAAAATTTCTCTGCAAATGGCCGACAAATCAACTGCTTTCCCTATCGACATTTGCGAGGATGTGCATGTTGTGGTTGCTAACACCACTATCTTAACAGACTTTGTTATCTTGGATATTCCCGAGGATGATGCCATGGCTGTCATCCTCGGAAGACCCTTTTTAAACACTGCAGGGGCTGTTATAGATTGCAACAAAGGCAATGTCACTTACCATGTCAACGGTAATGAGAACACAGTGCACTTTCCGAAGAAACGATATCAAGTACATTGCATCAATGCTATCGAGAAGACTTCATCGATTCTTATTGGGAGCTTTGAATGCCCTATTCGTCATGTCAAGATGAAGTATGATTTGCTTGTTGGGGAGATACATATCCCCATTGAGGTAACTTAGTGGCTATTCGAAAATTCTCCGTTCTCTCTTGCGATTCGAAAAGGTTTTGTCATGAGGACTTGATCAACCCCATTGACGGTTTCTTTCGATGACCATGAAATGGATGAATCAAAGAGTCAGATACCTCTATTTTGAGCTTTCACTTTCTGTTGCTTGGAAGAAAAATGATAGATTTAGTTTAGTTTTTCCTGTTTTCTGTTTTAGGGTCCCAGAGAAAAATAACCCGAAAATAAAAGTTCTCCGATGGTCCTGAAAATTTAGTATGATTTTTTCTGGAATATTTGAAAAATATTGGGCCTGAGAGCTGGCCTGGGGGCCAGACCAGTGGGCCACAAGCCCTGCAGCCACCGCCCCCTAGTGGCGGCTAGCAAGCTTGTGGGGCCCACAGGGACCCCCTCCACTCATTCCAGCTCTCATCCTCTTCTTCCACCTCTAGAAAAAAATTGTTTCGCGGCTCAAAACCGTGTTCTTGCTCATTTGGCTGTGATTTTCGATCTCCTTGCTCAAAGCACCATTCTACGAACCGTTTTGGGGAAATTACTCCTTGGTAAGTGACTCCTCCATTGGTCCAATTAGTTTTTGCTCTAGTGCTCTATCCTTCGCGTATTCTTGCTACCTTGGTGACCCTGTTCTTGAGCTAGAAATGTTTATTTTAGCTGGTCCCAAGTAGTTTTAGCACGTGATACGGTTTCTAGGCACTAGTAGGAGTAGTTGCTACAAGGTGTGGTTGGTCTTCATTCACTTTTCTCTTGAACTTCAAAAATTTCAGCAAAAGGAAATTATGTTCAGGAGGAAGTTTCATGGTGGTTCCTCAAGTAAGAAGGGTCCCCATCTTTCTTTTCGGGAGCCCAAACCTTTTCAACTAAGGGACGCACCGGTACAACCATGTGAATGCCTTCCGATGAGTTCATGATCGAAGTAGGTTTCAAGGATGAGTTTGATACACTTGTCCGCTAGGCCAGGTTAGAAGAATTCCTCTGAGATAAATAAATCATACGCCATGGATTTGGAGGATTTCAATAGGATTTGCAAGATACCCGATGGGGGTAGTATTAATGATCCTTCTAAGTCTTCGGTCAGAGACTTTGTCTCTAGTATAACTGTTGGAGAAACCAGAGATATCACGCAAGCCACCATAGGAAGCATCCATTTCCCTGCCTTGCACTACTTTGGCCTCTTCATAGGTAGGTGCATTAACGGCAAGGGTGCACATTGTCACCTATGAGCTTCCGACCTTAGTATCCTTAAGAGCGCAGTAACAGGTGAAAGGAGCTTCAATATGGGAGCTATAATAGCTAGGAGGCTGAACAATAATGCCATTGAGGGTGATTTCTTTGGTGGAATTTATGCTACACGCTTAGCAAATTTTCTTGGAGTATCCATCCATTCAGAAGACCCTCCTCTCCGTACAGCCTACCTTGATCGTGTCGCTCTAACACGCTACCAGTTCCTTGAGAGGGATCATGGATCCCTCCTATACCGCTTGATATTTAACCAGAAGCGTGTTTTCCATATTACCCTTCCTGCTCCTGCTTTCTTTGACTTTCAGGTAAAACGAAGATACTACATAACCATAGGAGAGGCAGTGGAGTATGAGAGGGAGGCGACGGTTGCTCGACTTCGTGAGGCAGCTATTCAGGCAGTGGCTCCAGCACTCCCGTAACACCCATTATGATTTTGGGTTTCGCCAGGACCATCCATGGGAGTAGACCAAGCTAGGCCAAAAGCCTAAGCTTGGGGGAGTACGTGTTCTCACCGACCTTACATTCATGCTTATGCTTTCACTTTGTTAGCCGGTGTTTACACTTTGCCACTGTATTATCCAGCTAGTTTATTTTTGTTTTCTTGTTTGTGTCCTTTTGAGAAAACCCAAAAAGATTTTTCTTTCTTCTTTTGCTTGTTGGGAGCTTTCCCGTGTAAATAGTTTTCTTTTTTCTTTGGGTCAAGGTAGAAGATATTGGTTACAATGTTTAGTGGTTCTTGCATGCATACCTGTTTAGCTTTCAAAGAGCCATATTACTTTGTCTTCTCCTTTGTGTTTGCCTGCAGATTCAGCTTAGTCCAATGCACGAGCACTCTTATTATTGTTCACATCGTTCGATCGTGCAAGTGAAAGGCAATAATGATGATATATGATGAAGTGACTGAGACTGGAAAAGCTGGTATGAACTCTATCTATTTTGTTTTTGTAAATATGACTGGCCTGTCATCCCAGATTCAGCTTTGTTGTGAGAGAACCATGTTTGCAATGACAACTTAGAGATCATAGTTTCTGATGCCATGCTTAATTAGCTGAGAGTTTATAATGGTTTATCTTGATTGCCAACATATATTTTGAGATGACTATGATGTAGTATGATAGGATGGTATTCTCCTTTGAATGATTCGAGTGTCTTGACTTGGCGCATGTTCATGCATGTAGTTGAAACAAAATCAAGATAGCCTCTATGATGTTCGTGTTCATGGTGATTTATATCTTGTTCATGCTTGCATTCAATGTTAGTCAAACTCATTGCATCTTGATGACTGTTGTCGCTCTCTAGTTGGTCGCTTCCCAGTCTTTGCTAGCCTTCACTCGTACTAAGCGGAATACTGCTTGTGCATCCACTTCCATAAACCCAAAAGTTTTTCCATGAGAGTCCACCATACCTACCTATTTAAGGTATTTACGTGCCGTTCCAAGTAAATTTGCATGTGACATTCTCTAAACCTTCAAGAAATAATTTGTTTTGCATGCCCGAACCGCTCATGTGGTGACAGGGGGCTATTGGTATCTTCCATGCTAGGAGTGTTATCCTCGACATGTGTTTATTCACTGTCATTCACGAGAAAGGGTCTGGTATTTGGAATGCCGAGTTCCACGCTTAAATCGGAAACATAACTGTAAAACAAGACTCCCCCCGGATTGATGTTAGTATGGACGGTACCCAAGGATTCGGCTAGCCGTGGAGTGTGATTGATTGGTGGTGGGGGGTTAAAACTTTACTTTTCTATTTGGGAACCTCCCATAGCATGAGTAGCATGGAAGATATTGAGAACTCTTGGTCATTGCGTTGACAATGAAAGCATGCCACCCAAAATTATTATCTCTGTTTTCAAAGCTTGAGCTCTGGCACCTCTGCAAATCAATGCTTCCCTCTGCAAAGGGCCTGTCTATTTATTTTTCGGTTGAGTCATCCTCTTCTTATATAAGCACCAATTAGAGAGCACCTCTTTCATTTTTATGCTTTCCTTTTGATTGATATTCAGTATGACTATGACTGGATCTTCGTTTGTATGAATTACAATGTTTAGTCATCCCTTGATCTTTGAAAGTGCTCTGCATTTATGTTTTGCGGTTTCAGAAAGAGCTAGCGAGGTACCACCTATTCATATTGCTTCTTGCTTGTTTTGATTGAAGTGTTAGTATTTGAAACTCATTATTATTTGCTCGTTATCTGATTATGCCATTGATATTAGTTTATCGTGAGACCTTTCAGTCACTTTCTTTTATGGTTAACTTGTGATCTTGCTGAAATTCTGGTTATGAGTTAGACATAGTTGCAACAACAAGATCAAACAAAGTTTGTCAAAGTTTTTCTTTCTCTCTCAGTTTGTCAACTGAGTTGCTTGAGGACAAGCAAGGTTTTAAGCTTGGGGGAGTTTGTCCATCGTATCTACTTTTCCAAACTCTTTTGCCCTTGTTTTGGACTCTAATTTGCATGATTTGAATGGAACTGACATGGACTGACGTTGTTTTCAGCAGAATTGCCTTCGTGTTGTTTTTGTGCAGAAATGAAAGTTCTCAGAACGTCTTGAAAATTTACGAAGAATATTTCTGGAAAATATGAAAAATACCTGCGCAAAGATCCACCGGAGGGGATGGGCCAGTGTGCCACAAGCCGTGTAGCCACCACCCCCTGGTGGCGGCTAGCAAGCTTGTGGGGCCCATGTGGCTCTGTCGCCCCCAATCTCAGCTCTATAAATTCACTTTCGTCCCAGAAAAAATAAAAAGATAAGATTTCGTCGCGTTTGCGATACGGAGGCACCGCCACATCCTGTTCTTCATCGAGAGGGCAAATCTGGAGTCCGTTTTGGGCTCCGGAGAGGGGAAATCGTCGCCATCGTCATCATCAACCTTCTTCCCTCTCCAATTCCATGAACCTCTTCATCGTTCGTGAGTAATCTATTCGTAGGCTCACTGGGCGGTGATGAGTAGGATGAGATCTATCATGTAATCGAGTTAGTTTTGACGGGGATTGATCCCTAGTATCCACTATGTTCTGAGATTGATGTTGCTACTACTTTGCCATGCTTAATGCTTTTCACTAGGGCCCGAGTGCCATGATTTCAGATCTGAAATTATTATGTTGTCACCAATATATGTGTGTTTTAGATCCGATCTTGCAAGTTGTAGTTACCTACTATGTGTTATGATCCGGCAACACCGGAGTGACAATCACCGAAACCACTCCCGGTGATGACCATTGTTTGAGGAGTTCATGTGTTCACCAAGTGCTAATGCGTTGGTACGGTTCTTTATTAAAAGGAGAACCTTAATATCCCGTAGTTTCCTTTTGGACCTCGCTGCCACGGGAGGGATGGACAATAGATGTCATGCAAGTTCTTTTCCCTAAGCACTTATGACGACACACGGATGCATGCCTACATCACATTGACGAACGGGAGCTAGCCACATATCTCTCTGTGTTACAACTGTTGCATGATGAATATCATCCAAACAAATCACCGACCCATTGCCTACGAGTTTGTCCCACTGCTGCTGTTACTTGTTTTGCTCTGCTACTTGCTACTGCTGTTACTTGCTATTGTTGCCGCTGCTGTACTCGCTCTGCTGCTACTTTTCTATTGATACTTTGCTTGTAGATACTAATCTTTCAGGTGTGGTTGAATCTGACACATTCAGCTGCTAATACTTGAGAGTATCCTCTCACTTCCTATTGGTGAACCAACAAATTTGGTTTGAATACTCTACCCTCGAAAACTGCCTCGATCCCACGCGCTGGTGGGTTATTGCAAGACAATTTCTAATTGTTGAGCAATCAAGAATAGCAGTCGTCTGGCCATTGCGAGAGATTGCCAATCATGGCGCACCATGGAAAGTGCGCCATTACTAGTTTTAACTAGTAATGGCGCACCACATCCACGGTGCGCCACTACTAACATTTTTTCAGTTTTTTTTCAAAACTACTAATGGCGCATTCTTACCAGGTGCGCCATTAGTAACCATGGTTACTAATGGCGCATTCTTACAAGGTGCTCCATTAGTAACCTAGGAGCAGTAGATATTTTTGACAGCCCCACTTCACACTCACTTTCCCCCCACTTCACTCTCTCCACCTCTACCAACCTCGTTGGTCTCGGTTGCCTCCTCCTCCTCACCTCATTTGCACCATCGATTCACCCAAATTAAGTGGTTAAATTTCCTTTTTTTGATAGGTAAGTAAGGGGAAAGCTTTCTTTATGTTCTAGATCTACTTTTTTCTCCCTCCAACACGTGTACAAACTTTTTATGGCCTAGATCTACGTATGTTTGTGGTGTTGCATATGTTTGTGTTTGCAGGTACCGGTATTTGAAATGCGATAGTTGCCAATATTTTGCCGGAATGTTGATTCATCTTTGTTTCGGCGAGAATTTGGCACTATGCATTCTTTTTGGTCTTATTTTTAGGCAAAGTCATGCCAAAAAAATTTGGTTCTAACATATCGTTTTGCTCTACCCCGCAGGCGACCATGGTCCGCACGATGACCGAAGGCATCGTGAATAGGTTTTTGAGCTCCGCGAAGGCCGAGATGCTTCAAAAGAATGAGACGGAGATAAGATGTTCGTGTCGAAGATGCAAGCTGAAGAGCCTTATGGACCCGGATTCCACACAGGTGCGGGACCACCTGCTCGTGCGTGGTTTCATGGATGGCTATCGGCGGCAAGGTAATGAAGATGATTATGAAGTCGTCCATGGGGGTCGGGCAAGAAAAAAGGAAGGGCTACAAGACAATAGTGGCGAGGGCGGGCGAGAAGACGAAGAATCTCGAGGACATGATCACGAAGTAGATGTAGGACACAGTCATCATGTAGAAGATGCCGGACATGATGATGAGGAAGATCAAGACAAAGGGCATGATCATGAAGATGAAGATGCCGGAGCAGACGATGATGGACCATCGATGGGCTGGGTGCAGGACCCTCATATTCAAGAGCTTCTTCTCAAGCAGACCGGTAACGCAAGAGCTGCCGCCCGAGAGAAAGCCAAGTTGGATCAATTGGAGATAGACGCGGTTACTCCATTGTATGAATGATGCAGCCTCAGGATACCCGCCTCAAAGTAACGCTCATGGCTCTGGAGATGAAGGTAAAACACAAAATGACCGACACATGCTTCGACGAGAACATGTCATTCTGGCATGAACGTCTTCCCATGGGGAACAAGTGCCCGAACAGTTTCGAGGAGGCGAAGAAAAATGTGTGTCCTCTGGATTTACCGCACATGAAATACCATGTGTGCATGAACGATTGCATCATTTATCGGGACGAGCACGCGGAGTCTACCATATGTCCGGTGTGCAGCGTTACTCGATACAAGAAGAGGAAGAAAGCTCCTCGAAAAGTGGTGTGGTACTTTCCGATCACTCCTCGTCTGCAGCGGTATTTCGCGGACCCTAAGCAAGCAGAGCTCCTGTGTTGGCACGCGGATAGGGAGGAGAAGAAGCGAGAAGATGACGGAAATGATACAGAGATAAATAAAAAAGACAAGATGCTGAGTCACCCTAAGGATGTGAGCCAGTGGCAAGCGTTGAAGTTCGAACACCCAGAATTTGGGGATGATCCAAGGAACATCATGCTGGGCACGAGCACCGATGGAGTCAATCCGTTTGGCAGCCAGAGAAGCACACATAGCACCTTGCCTGTGTTTGTGTGGATGTACAACCTTCCCCCTGGATGTGCATGAAGAGGAAGTACATTCACATGAATATACTAATTGAAGGGTCGAAACAACCAGAGAACGACATCAATGTGTATCTGGGGCTGCTAAAAGAGGAGCTAGACACGCTGTGGAAAACGCCAGCCAATACGTGGGACGCCCCAGCGAAACAATATTTCCCTATGAGAGCCGCACTGCTCACGACGGTGCACGACTATCTCGGTTACGGATATGTCGCGGGGCAGGTGGTCCACGGATTTTGTGCATGCGTTGGGTGCATGGATGACACAACGTATCGCCAGCTAGATAGAGATCCCGGGTCTTCGAAAACCGTGTTCATGGGATATCGAAAGTGGCTTCACGACGATGACTCATGGAGAAAACGCAAGGATCTGTTCGATGGTGAAACTGAACCCCGAAGACCCCCACGTACGAGGAGCGGCGAGGAAATAGATGAGCTGTTGAAAAATTGGAAAGAGTGCCCACGCCGGGAAAGAAGCGAAAGGCGCCAGAGCCGCTTCTGAAGGTATGGAAAACGAGGTCTGTTTTCTGGGACTTGTCGTACTGGAAGATCCTCCATGTGCCTCACAGCCTTGATGTCATGCATATCACGAAGAACATGTGCGAGAGTCTGCTTGGTACCCTGCTCAACATGCCAGAGAGGACCAAAGATGGACCGGAAGCAAGGGCAGACTTGCAATCAATGGGCATCAGGGAGGAGCTTCACGCAAAACGCCCTAATGATGATGATGATGATGATGATGATGAGGCGAAGGACACGGAAAGTCGTCGCAAAGGCAAAAAGGCCAAGAAGATCGAATATGACTGCCCTCCCGCGTGCTTCACTCTAAGTCAGAAGGAGATCGATCAGTTTTTCACCTGCCTCATAGGAGTAAAACTTCCTTACGGTTACGCGGGGAAGATAAGCAGATACCTAGACTCAGCGAAGCAGAAGTTCAGCGGGATGAAGTCTCACGACTGTCACATGCTGATGACGCAGATACTTCTAGTTGCAATCTATGGGATCATGGACGCGCACGTCCGTGAAACGTTATTTGGCCTATGCGACTTTTTCGACGTCATCTCTCGGAAGTCGGTTGGCGTGAGGCAACTCAGAAGGCTACAGGAAGAGATCATGGTGATACCATGCGAGCTTGAGATGTACTTCCTGCCCGCATTCTTCGACGTTATGGTGCATCTGCTGATCCATATCATGGAGGATATCATCCAACTCGGGCCGACGTTCCTGCACAGCATGATGCTGTTCGAAAAGATGAATGGTGTCATCAAAGGATACGTTCGCAACAGGGCACGTCCAGATGGAAGCATAGCCCAGGGCTTTCTGACCGAAGAGTGCATCTTCTTCTCCACGAATTATCTAGGAATCGAGAACCCCGTTGGTCTGCCCGTCAACAGGCACCTCGGCAGGCTCGCTGGATGGGGTCACCGCGAGGGTCGCCACGAAATGCATGTCGACTTCAAGAGTCGACTCGCTGACATTGAAAGGGCAAACCTAGTCGCGCTACAACACATAGACGTGGTCGATCCTTGGGTGGTAGAGCACATAACCTTTATTGAGAAGACGTACAATGACCGAGGCCAACAGAGGACGGACGGAGATATAATCAAAGAGCACAACTCATATTTCACGCGTTGGTTCAAGGACAAGCTTCTGTCGTACCCTTTACACGAGGATTCTTCCACGGAAGAAAAACTCATATTAGCCTTGTCACAGGGCGTCGAGCACAACCTGATGACCTATGAGGCGTACGATATCAACGACTACACATTCTACACCGAGGAAAAGGACATGAAGAGCGATTATCAGAACTCTGGGGTAACGATGGAATCCTACACCGGTAACGACAAGGATAGATAGTACGGAAGGATCAAGGAGATCTAGGAGCTGAGCTACGCTGGAGAGAAGGTTCCGATGTTCCGTGTCAGATGGGCCAAGAGCGTCCTAAAAGAAGTCCGGTATTTCACCACCATGGATATACATGAAGCCAAATCGAAGACCGCGAGCGCAAACGTCACCGCGAAAAATGAGCCATGGTACTGGCTTGCCAAGTGGACCAATGCTTCTTCATTACCGACCCGTCAAAGCCCAGTCGTGTTGTCGTGAGAAGAGGCAAAAGGAACATCATCGGAATGGATGGAGTCGCCAATGATCAAGACTTCGACAAGTACGGCGACCCGAAGATGGAAGAGGACGACGACGATGAAGTAGCACACAGCGCAAGAAGAAGCAGGACCACCCTACCTAAAGGATGTTCGTTCAAGAGAAGAATTCAAGGGGTTTCGGGGCTAAATTATTCAACCGCGAGAAAGAAGGGCAAGAAGATCATTGTGAAAAGATATCTAATTAAGATCGAATCACGACGTGTCGGCCGCGTGTGTGTGTGTGAGAGTTGCAAGCTCAATCTTTGATGACTGTTATTTCACGTCACTTGATTTCAACCATGTCATGTAATTCTAAATCTTTGCACAATGTGATATCACCTCATAACATGATTTTTTGTAAGTGTCTCCCTCTGTGAGCTTTATGGATGGGTTAGGTGTAAAACATGCTTTCCTCGGGCTACTCGTAAAACACATTAGCTCGTTTGGCTAAACAAGTGGAAATGAGTGATTGGCTCTTTTCATAGTTCTTGGTAAGAAAATAGATGAAGTAAATACAAAGTATACTAGATAGGCGGCGAAACTATAATTACATGCATGCAACTAAAAATCAAAAAAATAAAAAATAAAGTTAGTAATGGCGCACCAGGGGAAGGTGTGACATTGCTATCACCTTACTTATGGCGCACCAATAGAAGGTGCGCCATTGCTATCACCTTACTTATGGCGCACCACTAGAAGGTGCGCCATTGCTATCACCTTACTTATGGCGCACCACTAGAAGGTGTGTGTCACGCCCAAGATGCGACCCTATCCTCAATTTGGCACGAAGGCCTCGTCAGGGATAGAAGCGCATCTCATCGTGTCGCAAGAATGGACATCGTTACAAGTACATGTACTGAAAAGAAGAGATATATATACAGAGTTGGCTTACACTCGCCACAAGCTACATCAGAGTCACATCAGTACATTACATAATCATCAAGAGTAAGAGCAGGGTCCGACTACGGACGAAAACAAACGAGAAAAATTAAGAACGACGTCCATCCTTGCTATCCCAGGCTGCCGGCCTGGAACCCATCCTAGATCGATGAAGAAGAAGAAGAAGAAGAAGAAGAAGCAACTCCAAATGTACAATCAACGCGCTCGCGTCAAGTTACCTTTACCTGTACCTGCAACTGGTGTTGTAGTAATCTGTGAGCCACAGGGGACTCAGCAATCTCATTTCCAAAGGTATCAAGACTAGCAAAGCTTAATGGGTGAGGTATGGTTAAGTGGTTAGGTTGCAGCAGCGACTAAGCATATATTTGGTGGCTAAACTTACGAGTACCAGAAACATGAGGGGGAAGATCTACGCATAACGGACGTGAACTACTGATGATCAAATGAATGATCCTGAACACCTACCTACGTCAGACATAACCCCACCGTGTCCTCGATCGGAGAAGGAACTCACGAAAGAGACAGTCACGGTTACACACACAGTTGGTAGGTTTTAATTAAGTTAACTTCAAGTTATCTAGAACCAATGTTAAACAAAGTTTCCACGTTGCCACATAACCGCGGGCACGGCTTTCCGAAAAGATTTAACCCTGCAGGGGTGCTCCAACTAGTCCATCACAAATTACCACAAGCCGCATAGAAATCCTCAATCACGAAGCTCGCGATCTCGTCGGATTCCCTAGTGGAAAACCTCAACTCTGAGATTACCCAAAGCATCACCTGAATCCCGATGCACAAGATATCTCGTCAAAGGTAAAACTAAGCCAGCAAGGCCGCCCGACGTGTCGACAATCCCGATAGGAGTTGCGTACCTCGTTCTCAGGACACGACGGATGAGCGATAGTTACCACGCCAAACGCCGAGTTGCCCCGGGTAGCGTTAATAAGGTGCTCTGTTTTGGACCAACACTCATGAGGAGCACTGGCCCGGGGGTTGATTAAAATAGTCCCCGGGTGCCGGCGAGTCCCTATGCAATTTTATTAGGTGATTAGGCAAATGTAGTACCAATGTTGGGCCTTTCCAGACCAGCTTTAATCTAAAACGAATTATCAAGGGGGTCCCCATAACAACCCCGATCATGTTAGGAGCGCTCATTTATGGAACATAACACCGGTAGCCGGTAACTAAGAGGGCAAAGGTGGAACAAAACACCAGGCTAGAAAGGCCGAGCCTTCCACCTTTTACCAAGTATATAGGTCCATTAAATTAAATAGCATTAATATGGTGATATAACAAGGAACCCATGTTTTCACACGCTTGCGGAACTCTATCGAGACGAAGCAAACCGGAAACACGAATCAACACACGAATTCACCACACGATGGACAACACATATGATGCATGAGCAGTTGAATACATGCAAGACACGGCATGACAATTCACGCAATCAATCACTACACATTAAGTGTAGTTCAATATGCAAAGAGTTGCATATTGACGATACTCCACATCTATTTATTTAGTTCTATCCCGATTAGGTACATGGCAATTAAATGTGGTTAAACATTGCAAGAGGTGAAGCGGAAATTAAACTACTTATCTAGGCATTTTAAATGAGGTCGGAAATGTCTATAGCACCTCCGAAACGACCTCACAAGTTAATTTACAATTCTGTCCAGATCTGAACTAATGCATTTAATTGGTTGTTAAACAGAAAAACAAATAGGTTCACGTGATTCTACGCGTCATGACAAGCAATCTACACATAGAGATCATCTCCAACGGAGCTACGGATCAAAAGCTACAAGCACCGCAAGATATGATGGCATGAATGCAAAATGTGTGCAACGGCGGCTACGAGCACTTCAAAACATCCAACCAGCAAGGGAAAATGAAACTACACGAGATTCTAAGCAAGTTTCATGTAGGACGCGACCAAAACGGAGCTACGGTTCGAAAACTACGAGCAAAACAAGAAATCACTACAATCTGCCAAAATCAGCCACATAGCGTTTACTACGCCCCACAACTATGGCTACACAACTCCGATATGCTCAAGAAAGACATGGCACGGAAGAGGGCAAGAAGCACTACTACAAACAACTAACAACAACTATCATGGCATCATGGAACATTAGGGAAAGAAGTCACAAAATGGCTTCCCACATACTATTTCAGACTTGGTGAAAATAACACCTCATGAAAGTGCAGTTTTCAGCCTGAAGCTATATTGACAGCAGCAAAACCTATAGCTACAGGACTCCAAATGGCATGAAACTTCACAGAATGCTAGAGAAACACAAGGGGTACAACTAACTCCATTGGACCAACCTCAAAAGAGCTACAGATCACAAGATGCAAGCAAGACAAGACAGCAACAAAATATAACAGATTCCAGACTTAGAAATATTTCAGCACGACCAAAACAGCAGTATTTCTAGCAACTTGAGAGCAAGCAAAACACACCTAAACATGCATTTCTATTGCAACTAAAAATACCAGGGGCTAAACAAAACATCCAAGATCAACTCTCTAGTTGACAACTAATTCAAACGAGGCACGGAATAAATCCTACGAATTAATCAAAAGGGAAACATAGCAAAATATCTCGCGAACTAACTTACTCAAAAGCTAAAACTAATTGCACAGAAAAATCCATGGGATTTTTCTACCCCGGAAACATATAAAATATGTGGGGTTTGCAACACAAAATAATGCCACACATTAATGCGAGATAATCATCTATACGCGGGAAAATAAATTACCGGCAAATCCTACACGCAAAGATACGAGTGACCGCTCTAAAATGCATGAAAAAAAGGTCCCTAAAACATGGGCATTTCTAAAACGGCATTCGGTCTAACCGGACTTGCGCGAAAGAATAACACGGGACCAAGACAATATAAACAGCACACATATCTAGGCATTCGGCACGCCAAACTACATCAAACAAATATGCAAGTTGCCAAAACGGATTCTACACCAAAATCTACACCAAAATCATATGCTACATGCCGCGATCCGATTTACGGAATAAAAGATACCCACGTTTTAATATCGCCTAATTTCTGGAATATAAATAATTCCGAAAAAAACAACCTAAAAATTCTAACGGGCCGGAGGGAGGTGCTCACCTCGCAGGCCTTGGCCTGGCTCGAAGGAGAGGCTGGGCCGCGGGGCCTGGTGGTGCTGGGCCGCGCAAGAGAAGCTGCTGCTACTGGGCCGAGGGGAGGGAACCGGCCCAGGCGAGGCGGGAGGCCGGCCCAGGCGAGGCGCTCGGGAGCGGGCGACGCCCCTCGTGCTCCCGACCAGGGACGCTGGCGGCGGCGGCAGGCAGAGCTCCGGCAGGGACCTGCGAACTCCGGCCGGCGGGACTGCGGGAATGGGCAACTCTGGCGTGCCTGCTCCGGATCCGTGCGTCGGCTGCGTGAAACGGGCACGGGGCGGCGCTCGGCTTCGCCGGATCTGACAGCAGCGGCCTACTGCAGCAGGAGGCAGCCATGGTCGGCGAGTTGGCTGCTCGGCTCGGCCTGGCCAGAGGGCGGCGCGGGGTAGGCAGGGCGGCGCGGTGACGCGGTCATGGCAGTGGCCGGCGGCGCTGGCGACGGGGCACGACAGCTTGGGGCTGCTGCCTCGGGCACGGCTGCCATGGACGGAAGCTCGGGAGCTCGTGGAAGAACGGGTGACGGCTGGATGGGCCTCGGGCGGGCCGCGCGCGGGCTCGGGCGGGCCCGGCGGCTGGGGGAGGAGAGAGAGGTGGGAGAGGCAGCGCTAGGGTTAGGTTTTGCACGGATTTCGAGGTAGGGGAGAGGGGGCTGTCTAAAATGCACCGGGGGGTATTTAAAGAGAAAAGAGGGGCTAGGTTTAACCGGAATCGCGTTCCGGATCCAACCGCGGGGTCGGATTCGGACGATTCCGAACGCGGGAATGGTTACGTGGCCGTGTAGAGTGGATATCCGGAGACGAGAGGGAGAATGGGCGGTGCGGCAACGAATTTTAAAAACACCGACACACGTCCGACGGTAGACCGAATACGGTGCCACTACGGTCGACCGTTCGGGTACCAGATGGACTCCGATCGCGACGAAATTCGACAGGCGGCCTAGCTAGATTAAAATAAGACTGCACGTCAAATCTTGACCCAATCAGAGAAAGTTTTACGCACGTTTAAAAACAGGGTTTTGACGGTGCCGCGGGCGCGTGCGTGTGCGGTCAGGCTCGGAACGAACAACGACGAACGCGAAGAGAAGCGGCAACTAATAACGGATGCAAGTTTTGAAAACTGGTGGCAACGGAGATGTCGATGCAATGCAGATGATGCGCATGATGCGATGATGATGCGACAAATAAAAACAAACACAGGACGAAAACGGAATAGAAGGGGAAACTTCTGGAACGTCGGCATCGGGCTATCACAGTGCGCCATTGCTATCACCTTACTTATGGCGCAGCCCTAAATGGTGCGCCATTGCTAACCCTCCCCCACTATACCAATTCATTCCCCCCTCCCCTAACTCTCCCCACAGTGTGCCCGTCGTTTATCCCCCACCTCTCCTCTCGATCTCGCTGGAACTGCGCCGCCGCCGGTGACTCCCTCCTCCTCCTCCACGAGGACTCCCTCCTCCCTCCACAGCAGCGGCCCCCTCAACGCAAGTGGCCCCCTCAACAGCGGCGGGCCCCTCTCCGATAGCCGGCCATCCGTGACACCCTCGACAAGGTCCCTCTCCGCATCCCCTGCAGCTCTCCCGCCGCCTTCCGCCGCATGCTCGCCTCCGTCGCCGCCGACTGCTACTAGTGCCCGGCCTGGACCCAGCCCAGGCGCGGCCGGACTTTAGTAGCTCTTGCACCATTGCACGGGCCGCCGGGAAGATGATTAATTAGCTATGGGTTCGGCCATGTTTTATTTTTATTTTCCGTTAGTGGTATTGTCGTTCGGTGTACGATGTAATGTACCACCTGAAACGACGGGTAGTGTACGTAGCAGAGTATACCACTGCTAGTAGTTGTAGTACTCTGTAGAACTGGAAGGCCACTGGTTCATGGTGATGCATTATGTAGCATGAAGAAACATTCAAATGGGAGTGAGTCTATGCATGGCTATCTTGCTCTGTTCATGCAATGGCGCTTGGCTTCTGCACAAATCACCAGCATTAAAGTTCAAAATTCAAAAAATACGTGCATTTTGTGGTGTAGTGGTACGGTGAAGCAGTCAAGACTCTCGAGAATGCCCATTTACTCACGGTCTCAGCAGCAAGATAGAATAAGAAGGCATGCCGACAAATTAATATGCCAT
This sequence comes from Hordeum vulgare subsp. vulgare, assembly GCF_904849725.1. Lineage (NCBI taxonomy): Eukaryota > Viridiplantae > Streptophyta > Magnoliopsida > Poales > Poaceae > Hordeum > Hordeum vulgare. The sequence goes on along the minus strand of NC_058521.1, from coordinate 34,084,336 downwards.
TTTCCCATTGCATGGTCAATGTTGTGCTGGGAGCAGTTTGTGAAAATGGACAATAGTTTTGGCTGATTTAGCTGCATAATTGTTATATTCTAGTAAATTATTTTCTTCACCAGGTGATCTACTACAAATGATCTATGTAATGTGTTATTGTCTATGTATTACTGGCATTGTGAGATAGTGTCTCTATTTTTTTTCTAGATCAGTTGTTAGCCTGGTGTTCACTGGGTGCTAAATTGGATTATGAAAACCACTCATGTTTAAGCATTGATAATTGAGACTTTATGCATAGTTGATTTAATTAGGTTCATAATTTAGTTTGCCGTGGATGCATGTTATTGGTTGTGGACTGGTGGGATAAATTATTTATGTTGACAACTCAGTTTAATGATCGGATGGCTCCTGATTTTTTTATGTGGTGACACAGTGTTGATATTTTTTTCTGAATGAGTTGTGAGCCTGCAAGTAATTTTTACATGCTGGTTTAAGTGGCTGATCTTCTTCAGCAACATAGTCACCTGTTTGAGTGATTCTAGTTTATTGTATGCATCCAGCTGTGGCTCAGAGCACCATTTGGCAGAACTTACTCCCTATATTATTCTACAGGTTTCGGAAGAATTACTATGGGAGTTGTTTGTCCAAGCAGGCCCTATTGGTAAGTAGCATGTCCACAATGGGATACTTTTATGCCCTATAATAGTATGGTTGATTTTGTTGTGAACTATCTTCCAACATATTGCTTAATTGTATCTATTCCGAACTCATGCAAATATTGAGAGAAAACGTTTTTCTTCGCGCCGATCTGCATGTTGATTTGTAGTCAAGTCATATGTTCCATGTGGTTGCATATCGTTGCAGCCGGAAATATGTAACTGGACCTTTTGAACTTACTGCTTGTGTTCTGAAGGTTACCCCTTTCTCCTGAAATGTTGATTAATTTCCGTTTCGGTTGAGAATGGGGCACTCCTAGGTCAAGAAAATTAGCAAAGGTCATGCCCAATTTTCTTGACCTAGAAGGTGCCCGATTCTCAACCGAAACAAAAAATAATCAACATTTAGAGACAATGTTATTTCTACAAAGCAAATATTTCTAAGCGTCCATTTTTCAAAAAGAAGGGAATTCAACGTCCATTTGCCTTTCCTGCTAATTGATAATTGTAGACACAAGACCACGTACCCTTCTGTTCTCCAAGCCAAGTATGAGTGTGCAAACCCGCACATCTGTTTGTCCCCATGTCTCCTAAGCCCAAGTAATGGATAAGGCAGCGAGCTAGGAAATGATAACACCACTCTCATCATTTCTGTTGTTGATCAAACTAGTCACTATAGGCAGAGCAACCGACATATCTGAAATATAACAACATGTGACTAAAGACGAGGGAAGGACAGGAAGGAAACTTGCATAAATAAGAAGAGCAATTGGAGGGTAACAACATGTGACTAATTCTTCAATATGTTGATCTCCGCATCTTCTCTAACCTAAGCTCTGCTCCCAAATCTTCATCTTCATCATATCAATTTGCATGTTTTATTCTCAGTTTTCCTCTAAATCTGAGAAGAATAGATACTACCCTGATCTCATCCAATAACTCTAGTAGCCTTTTTTCCTATTTAGAGCTTACATGGCCAACAACGATGAGGCCGGCGGTTCGGGCAAGCCATTCTGGGAGCTGTCCCAGGAGCTGGAGGAAGAACCTCACCGCTATGAGGACGCCGCGGAAGACACCGATCACGACTACACAACCCCTAGTGGCGTCGGGGATGACACCACTGATGGTGCCGCCGGGGATGCCACCACTGATGATGGCAGTGAACGCACAAATGGCAGCCAACCGAAGAAGCAACGGAAGGACCGGCTCCCGAACGTGCTCGGCACCGTCAGGGGAATTTACTGAAGTGTCCTCCAGCGGGCATCCAACGACACCCAAAGAATTAGTCGGTGGGTATGCAGCACAACTCGGGTGCATTCTCCGGAGCACCGTATCGATCAACACCGAGAACCTAAGGCATCAAGGCCGAGAGAATTTGCGCAACCTCCTCTTCACGAAGTTGCACGAACGATACAAGTTCCCCGGTGACGTCGCAAACACACGCCTCGCAGGGAATAAAGTGAACAGTGCCGCCCTCACGAAGATGAGCACGGCCCTGGCTACTTGGAGAGCCTCGGTGAAGAGAAGGATTCTAAGAGGTGATAGTTATGAGAAGATCAAGGAGACAAATCTTTCGATCAGCGAAGCTGACTACCAGGAGTTCAAGATCAAGTGTGAGAGCAACGCATCCGCGGAATCAAGTCAGTGGGGGAAAGATATGCGGGACTTGAACTTAGGGGTCCACAAACTCGGTCCCGGCGGTTACAGAGTGGTGGAACCTAAATGGGACAAGGAGGACGCGGAGCGTACCGAGCAAGGCCTACCGCCCCTCTTCGGTAAATACCCTAAAAAGCAGACTAGGAACTATGTCAGGGCCCGGTACAAGGTGGACCCGGTAACAAAGGAGCTTACCACGGATCCGAAGGTGAAGGAGCTTGAGCGTGTTCTGGTAAGGAATACACCCCCGCTTAATTAGCTCCATATGGTTGCATTCTAATTAATTAAGCCAAATTTCTAAACGGTTCACGTTCCTTCCGCAGGAAACTGAAAGCAGTAGCGTGGGGTCTCCGAGCTCCCCGTCTGCCCCTTGGGACAACACTTTAAATAGGGCGTTGAACGTAATGAAACACAAGGATAATCTCAGTAAGCCGTCGTCAGTTGGTCGTGTGGACGGCGAAGGCTTGTCCACGAAATGGTCGGAATACTATAAGGCTGGGCGAAAGGACAGAAAGATCATCTCGGAAAGCCAGGAGCGCGAGGTTAAAGAACTCAAGGCACAAGTGGTGCGGATTCTGGAGATAGTCCAAGAGCAAGTGCGAGACCAACTTGGAGCGACGACCACCGCCATTATGCCTTCCTTGCTTGAGGGGCTGTGGGGGTGGATTGCGAGCGGCCAACAGGGGCCGCCCCCGATTCCCAGCTTCACGGGCAGCAACTCACACAACGCGCCGGCATCGGTATCTCCGGCGGAGGCGGCATTGCAGGTGCCTCCGGCGTCGGCGTCGGTATTGGAGGTTAATGCACCCGTGTGTGGGAAGAATACGCCGGCCGGCACCTCGGCATCAAGCGGCCCCTCCGTCACTTGCACGCCCGCCGTTGGCGGTGCCTCGACATTAGCCTAGCTCGCCGCCATCAGGGTAACTATAAGCCTCGGTTGATGACTGTTGGGGAACGTTGCATGGGAAACAAAAAATTTCCTACGCGCACGAAGACCTATCATGGTGATGTCCATCTACGAGAGGGGATGAGTGATCTACGTACCCTTGTAGATCGTACAGCAGAAGTGTTAGTGAACGCGGTTGATGTAGTGGAACGTCCTCACGTCCCTCGATCCATCCCGCGAACAATCCCGCGATCAGTCCCACGATCTAGTACCGAACGGACGGCACCTCCACGTTCAGCACACGTACAGCTCGACGATGATCTCGACCTTCTTGATCCAGCAAGAGAGATGGAGAGGTAGAAGAGTTCTCCGGCAGCGTAACGGTGCTCCGGAGGTTGGTGATGACCTTGTCTCAGCAGGGCTCCGCCCGAGCTCCGCAGAAACGCGATCTAGAGGAAAAACCGTGGAGGTATGTGGTCGGGCTGCCGTAGAAAAGTCGTCTCAAATCAGCCCTAAAACCTCCGTATATATAGGTGGGAGGGAGGGGACCTTGCCTTGGGGCTCAAGGAGCCCCAAGGGGGTCGGCCGAGTCCAAGGGGCAAGGCTCCCCCCCCCCCCCAAACCGAGTTGGACTTGGTTTGGTGGGTGGGAGTCCTTCCTTCCCTTCCCACCTCCTCTTTTTTTCTTTTCTCTTTGATTTTCTTTCCTAGGCACATAGGGCCCTTTTCGGCTGTCCCACCAGCCCACTAAGGGCTGGTGTGCCACCCTCAAGGCCTATGGGCTTCCCCGGGGTGGGTTGCCCCCCCCCCCCCGGTGAACTCTCGGAACCCATTCGTCATCCCCGGTACATTCCCGGTAACTCCAAAAACCTTCCGGTAATCAAATGAGGTCATCCTATATATCAATCTTTGTTTCCGGACCATTCCGGAAACCCTCGTGACGTCCGTGATCTCATACGGGACTCCGAACAACATTCGGTAACCAACCATATAACTCAAATACGCATAAAACAACGTCGAACCTTAAGTGTGCAGATCGTGCGGGTTCGAGAACTATGTAGACATGACCCGAGAGACTCCTCGGTCAATATCCAATAGCGGGACCTGGATGCCCATATTGGATCCTACATATTCTATGAAGATCTTATCGTTTGAACCTCAGTGCCAAGGATTCATATAATCCCGTATGTCATTCCCTTTGTCCTTCGGTATGTTACTTGCCCGAGATTGGATCGTCAGTATCCGCATACCTATTTCAATCTCGTTCATCGGCAAGTCTCTTTACTCGTTCCGTAATACAAGATCCCGCAACTTTCACTAAGTCACATTGCTTGCAAGGCTTGTGTGTGATGTTGTATTACCGAGTGGGCCCCGAGATACCTCTCCGTCACACGGAGTGACAAATCCCAGTCTTGATCCATACTAACTCAACTAACACCTTCGGAGATACCTGTAGAGCATCTTTATAGTCACCCAGTTACGTTGCAACGTTTGATACACACAAAGCATTCCTCCGGTGTCAGTGAGTTATATGATCTCATGGTCATAGGAATAAATACTTGACACGCAGAAAACAGTAGCAACAAAATGACACGATCAACATGCTACGTCTATTAGTTTGGGTCTAGTCCATCACGTGATTCTCCTAATGACGTGATCCAGTTATCAAGCAACAACACTTTGTTCATAATCAGAAGACACTGACTATCTTTGATCAACTGGCTAGCCAACTAGAGGCTTGCTAGGGACAGTGTTTTGTCTATGTATCCACACATGTAAATGAGTCTTCATTCAATACAATTATAGCATGGATAATAAACGATTATCTTGATACAGGAATTATAATAATAACTATATGTATTATTGCCTCTAGGGCATAATTCCAACAATGACTTCATCTCCTTGCCTTTTTGACTAGGCATCCCTGACGCCCTACATGTTTTCGCAGGGTGCCGCCAACGTTCCATGCACTCTCCTGCACTTCGTGGACGGCGAGTTGATCGATGTCGCCAAGGCCAAAATCGTTGAACCGGGCAACCGCGTTTTCCACGGTAATCCGATGCCACCCACCGTGTATAGGGTTCAACTGGTTCGGGTGCTGCGGGGTTGCGACGACTTGTTACCTCCGTATTGACCCGCTGGGGCCGATGAAGATGATGTGATGACCCTCAGCGCCTGCTTAAACTAGTCCATGCTTTGGCCGAAGAGCCGGATTCGTTTGGTGGCGAGGGACACCACCCCACAGATAACACCGCCAGTCGTGCCGGCGCCAAGCCATGGCAAGACTGCCGCAACGCTACCGCCGTCAGCTGATCCAGACATGCATATGGCATAGGATCTGTACGACGACGACGATACAATTTCTAATGTCGATAAGTACATCAACGAACATGGGTACGGTGACGATGACAACTTGTTCGGGCCTCCTTCTCAAGAACCCAACACTGCAAAAGACGATGGCGATCTAGCTGGTACCGTGGAGAAACCCAATTTCAACAGGCGTCGGCTGTTCAGTTCTGAGGAGACGCCTCCAGCTCCCGCCTTCACCGAGACTCAAATAGACGAGGTGCGAAATATTATCAGCCCCAACACACTCAAGAAGGTGGTCTCTGAGCAGAACTCGGTCCCATTACAGCAGAAGAAACAGAAGGGACGGAAAAGAAAAACTAACAAGGGTGCGAGCCAGCCGGCACCAAGTATGATCCGTGCTCAGGACGGGCCACCAATATCTAAGGATATTGAGAGGAGGGTGCATGTGGCGGGTAGGCCAATGCTACCGACTAATCTGCTCAATGCTGCAACCAGTGCTATGCGGAGTCTGCATGACGTTGTTCTTTATATGGAGAAACGGCGTCTCTCCGACAATGATGTGGCATACCCAGTTTTCGTGGCCAAGGTGCCAGAGGGCAAGGGCTTTGTCGATAGCAACATCGGGCGTATGATCGTCCTGCGGTTTGATGACATCTTCGCTATGCTTAACCTTTATCCGCTGTACTAGACCATCATTCGGCTATTTTTGCTCAGTATGGAGATGCGGATCATTAGAGACAAGACCCCGAACATCGTGATAGTCGACCCCTTCTACATGCGTGCCAAGCTCTTGGACGGCGCTGGGGACCGGCAAGTTGCGAGTTCATACCTCGAAGGCGTTATTCGGGCGAACGCAGATAAGGATAACTTCCTCCTGCCTTACTTTTTTGAGTAAGTCATCCCCTCATCGCCCCGTAACATATGATTTCATAGATTTCGATCATTCTTTTTTTCTAACATTCCGTGTTTTGTGCAGTGACACACATTGCACACTCATACTATTAAGCCCGAAATATTCCATGGCCACGTATTTCGACTCGGACCGTCAGTCGAAGAAAGACTACACAAATATCAAGAAAGTTCTTGATGATGTCCTCCCCAGCTACGCCAAATCTGGAGGCACCTTCAGGAGGCCAATTCTTAGGTATGGCAAGCACGTGTTCACCCACGTAACGACGTTCCCCTGCGTCAAGAAGCCCAGTCAGAAGGATGCCTACTACGCCCTCCATCACATGCGGGCGATCGTACGGGACCAACATCACCGTATGCTACCAAATGAGCTCAAAGATTGGGCCGCACGCTTGTTGGCAATCCAGGACGAGAACATCAGACAAGAATTCTTTCGCATCCAGTCAGAGTTGGCGGAAATCATCTACCAAGATTTCCTTGCTAGATCGGAGTAGTTCTACCTAAACTGTCAACCGTCCAACAGTGAAATTGACACAACGCTACAAATGCAGGCTGACAATGACCGCACATTCATGACCATCACGAAAGACGGCGGCTTCATCCACGCTCCGGTCCCTGAGTCGAGTCGAAAGTACTGATGCTATGTTGTAGTTAAACTTTAATGAACTTGTATGTCTCTTTAGTTTGGACAGTAGTTCAACTTATATGTGTAGTCAATGCTATTTATTAGTAGGACCATGAATCGTGCCATTAATGTGTTGCTTTTCTCTTCCGATCCTTTTGTTGCGTACTTATATATTACTTATATATTATCTGTGAATTGCTTTTGTTTGTCTAGTGCATAGAGATGTCGTCGTATGTCGTGTACAAGGGTGAGGCTCCCGGAGTCTACGACGACTGGGAGGAGTGTCGGAGACAGGTTCACTGTTTCAGCGGTAACAGTTACAAAGGGTACACCACTAGGGCGGAGGCGGAAGCTAGATATGCACGCTATCTAGAGGGAGAGAGGGAGCGAAGGAGGAATTGGATGAAGATCAGTTTCATCGCGATGATGCTCATCGTGACCGCAACCCTCTTCTATGTGATGGTAGTTTAGATATCAACTTGTAATGTGAAGACAAACTCGCTACTCGCGGCCTCGAGACTTGTAATGTTCTAACTTTGTTCGGTATTTTGAATTCGGAGACTAATATGATGAATTATATTCGGAGACTAATCTTCTATTGTATTCGATAAATCTGGTGTTTATATTATGTGTTATAATGTATATTTTAACCTGTACAAATATCACAAAAGAAAAAAATCATAATATTCATAGTAGTGGCGCACCAAGTTGCACTCTAGTGGCGCACCAGGTGGTGCGCCATTAGTATCTGGGATAGTAATGGCGCACCAGGTGGTGCGCCATTAGTGTGTGGGATAGTAATGGCGCACCAGGTGGTGCGCCACTGTTATGTATATTAACAGTGGCGCACCAGGGGTGCATCATTACTATTTATTAGTAGTGGTGTGATAATAATGGCGCACCTATAGTGCGCCATTAATAGATAAAGTAGGTGCGTGATACGTCTCAAACGTATCTATAATTTTTTATAGTTTCACGTTGTTATCTTGTCAACTTTGGATGTTTTATATACCTTTTATATCTTTTTTGGGACTAACTTATTAATTCAGTGCCAAGTGTCAGTTCCTGTTTTTTCTGTGTTTTTGACTCTTTTCAGATCTGATTTTGGAACGGAGTCCAAACGGAATAAAATCCCCGAAATAAATTTTTCCAGAACAAAAGAAGATCGGGGGACTTGAGGGCCAAGGCAGGAGGCCCAAAGGGAGCCCACAAGCCTTGTTGCCGCGGTCAGGGGGCCCGCGGCAACCAGGCTTGTGGCCTCCCTGGCGCTCCCCTGCCCTAGCTCTTTGGCCTATAAATTCCCTAAAATCGCAGAAAAAATTAGGGCATCTACGAAAACACTTTTCCGCCGCCGCAAGGTTCCATTTCCGCGAGATCTCATCTGGAGACCCTTCCCGGTGCCCTTCTGGAGGGGACTTTGGAGTTGGAGGGCTTCTACATCAACATCATCGCCTGTCCAATTACTCGGGAGTAGTCCACTTCAGACCTACGGGTCTGTAGTTAGTAGCTAGATGGCTTTTTCTCTCTCTTGGATCTTCAATACAAAGTTCTCCATGATCTTCATGGATATCTGTCCGATGTAATCCTCTTTGGCGGTGTGTTTGTCGAGATCCGATGAATTGTGCATTTGTGATCAGATTATCTATGAATTATATTTGAGTCTTTGCTGATTTCTTATATGCATGATTTGATATCCTTGTAAGTCTCTCCAAGTCTTGGGTTTTGTTTGGCCAACTAGATCTATGATTCTTGCAATGGGAGAAGTGCTTGGTTTTTGGTTCATACCGTGCGGTGACCTTTCCCAGTGAGAGAAGGGGCAGCAAGGCACGCATCGTGTTGTTGCCATCAAGGATAACAAGATGGGCTTTCATCATAGATTTGAGATTGTCCATCTACATCATGTCATCTTGCTTAAGGCGTTACTCTGTTCTTTTGAAGTTAATACACTAGATGCATGCTGGATAGCGGTCGACGTGTGGAGTAATAGTAGTAGATGCAGAAAGTATCGGTCTACTTGTTTTGGACGTGATGCCTATAGATATAATCATTGCCATTGATAACGTCACGACTTTGCGCGGTTCTATCAATTGCTCGATAGTAATTCGTTCACCCACTGTCTACTTGCTTTCATGAGAGAAGCCACTAGTGAACACTACGGCCCCCGGGTCTATTCACAACTATCGTCTCCACTTTCACTTTTACTTTGCTTTGTTTACTTTTTGCTTTCAGTTCTCACTTTGCAAACAATCTATAAGGGATTGACAACCCCTTCATAGCGTTGGGTGCAAGCTCTTTGTGTTTGTGCACGTACTTGTGACTTGACGCGATCCTCCCACTGGATCGATACCTTGGTTCTCACAACTGAGGGAAATACTTACTGCCGCTGTGCTACATCACCCTTTCCTCTTCAAGGGAACACCAACGCAGGGCTCCAAGGCCGAGGGGAAATCCTTTGCATATTTGCCAAGGAAGTCCCTATAGGCGTAGCCCGTAGCAGCAGGATTTCTGGCGCCGTTGCCGGGGAAGGTCTGTTGTCGTAGTAGCAATGCGCCACTAATAGCCCTTTTTCTAGTAGTGTGTGTGAGCCATTGATCTACAACATAAAATATTGCAAAGTGGACTTAGAGTATGTTCAAGATAATTAGAGTTTAACTAATCAAATTACTAATAAACTCCCACTCGAATAGACATCCCTCTAGTTACTTGAGTGCGGCATGATCCAAATTCACTAACTCAAATCCGATCATCACGTGAGTTGAGCGTAGTTTCAGTGGTAAAAATCTCTATGCTAATCATAACAACTATACGATTCATGCTTTACCTTTCTGTCTCTCGTGTTCCGAGGCCATGTCTACACATGCAAGGCTCATCAAGTTTAACCCGAGTGTTCCGCGTGTTCAACTGTTTTGCACCCGTTGTATGTGAACGTTGAGTCTATCACACCCGATCATCATGTGGTGTCTCGAAACGACGAACTGTCGCAACGGTGCACAGTCGAGGAGAACACAATTTTATCTTGAAATTTAGTGAGGGGTCACCGTATAATTCAACCATCGTTCTAAGAAAGATAAGGTGCATAAAAGGATTAACATCACATGCAATTCATAAGTGACATGATATGGCCATGATCTTGTGATTCTTGATCTCCATCACCAAAGCACCGGCATGATCTTCATCGTCACCGGCGCCACACCATGATATCCATCATCATGTTCTCCATCATCGTGTCGCTATCGAGGTTGTCGTGCTATCTATGCTATTAGTACTAAAGCTACAACCTAGCAATATAGTAAACGCATCTGCAAACACAAACGTTAGTTTAAAGACAACCCTATGGCTCCTGCCGGTTGCCGTAGCATCGACATGCAAGTCGATATTAACTATTACAACATGATCATCTCATACATCCAATATATCACATCATGTCTTTGGCCATATCACATCACAAGCATACCCTGCAAAAACAAGTTAGACGTCCTCTAATTTGTTGTTGCATGTTTTATGTGGCTGCTATGGATATCTAGTATGATCGCATCTTACTTATGCAAAAACCACAACGGAGATATGGAAATTGCTATTTAACCTATCTCCAAGGACCGCCTCGGTCAAATCCAATTCAACTAAAGTTGAAGAAACAGGCACCCGCCACTCATCTTTATGCAACGAGTTGCATGTTAGTCGATGAAACCGGTCTCTCATAAGCGTACGAGTAATGTTGGTCCGGGCCGCTTCAATCCAACAATACCGGTGAATCGAGAAAATACTAAGGAGGGCAGCAAATCGAACATCAACACCCACAAAAACTTTTGTGTTCTACTCGAGATTACACCTACGCATGAACCTATCTCATGATGCCACTGTTGGAGAACGTTGCATGGTAAACAAAAAATTTCCTACGCACACGAAGTCCTATCATGGTGATGTCCATCTACGAGAGGGAGATCGGATCCAGATACCCTTGTAGATCGCTAAGCGGGGAGCGTTAATAAACGCGGTTGATGTAGTGGTACAGCTTCGTGATTCAAATCACCGTCGTCCCACGATCCGTTCCGATCTAGCGCCGAACGAACCGCACCTCCGTGTTCAGCACACGTACATGTAGTGCCCCAAGTATAAAGCTTTCCCTTTTTGTAACCTTCCATGTGGGACCAGCTTGACATTGCTATGATTTCATGTGATGGCCCTTATTATTTTTCCTTCCTTTGCATGCATGCATTCCATATCATTCCCTTGTCCTTGTGATGTTGCTATGTGCTCTTATGATCTCATGTGATGCTTGTGTCCTTGTGTGGTGAAGTGAGATGTGGAGTTTGTGTGGGGTTGGCATGTGTTAGTAGGATGAGTAGTGGTTTGCTTAGCCTTCAAAAATCTATCTCCCTCCTATTTACTTCAAGCCCATATTTTCCTGCCTCATTCCTGATTTTAAAATGCTCTTGTGTTAGCTGAATTGTGGTGATTTTGAAATGTGGAGTTGCTGATTTAAAAGGGGTTGTAAAAAGGTGCAAAATAATTACAAAACAGCCCACATAATGTTGCTTTGTAAATATTCATTTGCCCCTAATATTCATTTTGCATTTTATTCAAATAGGTCATATTTTTCCATGACCAGGGGATAATTTTGTTTGATTTTATCCCCAGTATTTTATTTTGTGCTTTAATTCCTTCTCTATTTTTTTTCTGTAAATAGGAGATGAGGGAATTCCTTTCCCTCTATCTGCCGCTGCCTGTGGGCCTACTCCCACAGGCCGGCCCACTTCCCCTCTCTCTCGCGCAGGAGCCCGCGCACGTTCCTCATCTTCCTGCTTTCCAGCTTGGCACTGGGCCCCCCTGTCAGCGACTCACCTCGCTCCTCTCTACTTTCCACCGAAGCTCCCCCGCACGCACATGGCTGTGTCGCGTTCCTCACCTCTCCTTCCCCCTATTTAATCCCTCCTTGGCGTCCGTGCCAAGGCTAGGGTTCCTCTTCCCCGCCACCACTTCTTCCCATCTCCCTCTCGTCTCTGTCGACGGCCTCAGGTAAGAGGAGGGCGCGTCCGCCATGGCCGGATCGTGAAGGTGCTCGCCGCCGTTTCTGCTGAGCCACTTCTTCCTCTCCAAGGCGACGGCGAGCTCGCGGGATCTCGTGGGGTTCCATTCCCGCGGCTAGGACGCGACGTCCACCTCTTCTTCCCCTACTTCATCGACGCCTCCTCCCGCCCCGGCAAGCTACTCCGACGCGGCTTCCTCATCTACGTCATCTACTTCCTCTCCGGTCGGCTCGCGTCCTTCGGCTGTGGGGTGAGCAGATCATCCTTTCCCCCTTACCTGTCTTCGATCTGGCGTAGGGAACGAGTAGAAGGTCGTCAGGATGCTCCGTGTCGCCGGCGCCGCCACGCATCATAGAGGCATAGCTGCGGTTCGTCTCGGGCGGAGTTAGCATAGGAAATGGGGCCGTGGATGCGTAGTCGTCCTTCCATCAACGAGTCGGTGCTCAATTTAGCGTGTGTCGCCGGCGGGACAGATCCCCTGTTCCGGCCGCCGTGGCTCTCCTGGGTATCTCGAAGGGGGATGCTCAAAAGGGATTATGCCCCTTCTCTGTCGAACTCCTTGACCGTAGTGTAGTGGTAGCGATCAATGTGTGCCTATTGTGAGGCGTGGGTTCGAATCCCCCCTCGGCACCTTTTGTTTTGGTTTATTAACACTGTAGCCACAGGGTATCGCCTTACCCTGCTAGATCCTCTCTCTCTCTCTGTCGAACACAGTGGTAGTAGCAGAGTGGTTTGTGTCTGTGGCTTGTACCAGGGGCACTGGGGTTCGAATCCCAGGCCAGCCCTTTTGTATTATTTTTTATTCCTTTCTTTCTTTCTTATTTTGTTTCTTTGCTTTTATTTGCTACACCTTGTGCCTGATTTATAGACATATAGGTGTGCATCTTATTCTTTCTTACCTGCCCAGTATTTGTAGTGGTGTGACATACATGGGAGTGTGGTGCATGTGTGTATATGTGTGCACATGGAGATGTGCAAGTGTTTGTGTGGAGATGCTAGCATAAGCATGAGCTTGTAGATGCATGAAGTGGAGTTACTAGAGTAGGTAGTTTATATTTGCAGTCTTACTAGCTCAATGGGTTGTTAGGTTGTTGCACTATATTTTCTTGTGTAGTGATCTTATAAGATTTAGAGGGGTGTGTTTGTGTGTGTAGATGGTCTTCCCCTCACCACATATATATTTTGGTATGTGTGATCTTGCTCTAGTGATGATTGATATGACAACATGTGTAGGTAGGTGTTTTGATCAAGGGCATGATGTGCTTGAGGGTGATGTGGAGTAGATGTGTGTGTTATAAGCATCCCACCTTTGCTAGCAAAGTATGCACCTTCACATGACCATATGTGAGAGGGCATGGTGTTTTGTGTGTGTGGATAGCTAGGTATAGGTACTTGTGATGTTGTTGTGTTATGACACACATACATGGGGTCAAAACCCTCATGTAACCATTGGTGTTGTGCACATGAACAAGCATCCATGTAGGAGTTGATCTAGTGAATGCACATGATATGTTGCACTATTCACTATAGAGGAATCTATGTTGTTTTTCCTTCCTAGTTTGTGATCACTTGTTCCGAGCAAGTGCAAAAGATATTATATATGTTTATGGGGTAGAATATCCCAAGGAATCCATTGGTGAACTCAGTTTTGCCATTGGAACATTTTCTAGAGATGACATATTTCATTTTTCTTCTATGTTCAGAGCTTAGTTCCATGAGTTGTGGTGAGTCTTTGTGATTGTTTCTTGGTTGTGGTAGTAGAGGGTGACCCCCTCTACCACATGTTGGTTTCAATTCATGTTTTGGAATCCATGTGTGCAAGTTGTGCCCATCCAAAGTAGACATGTGACTGAAATTCCAGATTAGTGAAAATCTGAGGTGAAAGTCTGAGAATCTGTTTATATTTTCTTCTCCTGTTGATGAGGTTGTGCAGGTCAATGTGTTGTGATCTAGCCTTAGCTTTCAACTAGAAAGTTGAAGCTGATATGTTTGTCTAGCGCCCTGTAAATTTCATTCCATTTGGAGTCCTGTAGATATTATTTTGGCTGCTGTCAAAATGCTTGAGAACAAAGAGAGAAAGTGAGATTCAGGAATTTTCACTAAGTCTCTAAAATCTGATATTTTTGGGCAAGTTTGCAGCCTTGTATCTTTCTGTGTTTAATTCCTTTTTGTGTGATTCTTGCTTGTGCTTGTAGTATTCTTGGGTAGCTACAGCCACATATATTATTTGTCATATTTGGGTGGCTGTAGGTGCTTTGCATGTAGCTCACAAAGTGCTATGATGCAGTTTATGGCAGATTGTGTAATTTTGCCATTTTGATGTTTGTGAGTGCTTAGTTGATGATGTGGTGTTCCCATTTGCTCCACCCCATCCATGATGGTTTGTTTTATGTCTTGGCAACCTGGAAATACCAGAGTTGTGCCTTTTGAGTGTGTGGTGATGATTTTGACACGTAGGGCTTCATATCTTGTTTCGTTGTTTCCCGTTGATCCGTAGCTCCGATTGTAATGTTCTTTATATGCTTTTGCATCGTTTTCTCGAGACGCACCTGATCATGTCATTCTCATGCATGTCAAAATAGCTTAGGGTGATGCATGCTCATATTCATCGCATGCATCATGTGCTTGTTGCATCTTGAGGTGCTGTTGTTCATTGGATGTTATTCTTATGTTGGGTAGTACCAGGATCGGAGAACGAATACGTGGATTCGGTAGAGTACGTGTGAACAAGAACCATTCCAAGCTGAGGATAACACAGGCAAGATGATATGACCTTGATTCCTTCTCTGGACTTGTTATGCTAGATTACGTTTCCTTGTCATATGCTCGCTGCCTACCACTGAAATATTGCCTCCTGATATGCCATGAAACCAAACACTTACCCCGTCCTAGCAAACTTGAATGGCTAAGTAGGCTTTGCTCAGCTGCTAATGTTAGCGTTGCTAGATGCAGGTGCTTTGACTCATGTGACGACATGAGCTTGATATCATTATCTTAAATTCTGTTATTTAATTAATGCACCTATATACTTGGTAAATAATGGAAGGCCTAGCCTTTTGCCGGGTGCTTTGTTTCGTTATTGCCGCCATAGTTACCGGCTACCGGTGTTTGATTCCATATTGATCGTTCCTAACACGTTCGGGGTTGTTATGGGGACCCCCTCGATAAATCGCGTAGTGTTAAGACTTGTCCGGCAGGACCCAACATTAGTGTTAATTTGCTAATCACTTAATAATAAACTGCATAGGGAATGGCCTACCCGAGGAATTTAATCAACAACCCGGGCCAGTGCTCCTCATGAGTGTTGGCCCAAACTAGAGCATCGTGCGGGGCCATCCCGGGGCAACTCGGGAGATTTCTCTAGCCACTGTACGCTTCGCTTATTCGGCATGTCCTGAGACTGAGATACGCAGCTCTTATCAGGGTCGCCGACACATCGGGAGGTCCTGCTAGTCTTGTCTTACCTTAGCGATATATCTTGCGTATAGGAATCCCAGTGAAGCTTTGGTTCTCCCCAGAATTGAGGTTTTCCTCTAAGGAATCCGACGAGATCACGAGATTCGTGATAGAGGATTACTTTGCGGCCCGTGTACGTTTGTGATGGACTAGTTGGAGCACCCCTGCAGGGTTTAATCTTTCGGAAAGCCGTGCCCGCGGTTATGTGGCAACTTGGAATATTTTGTTAACATCCGGTAATAGATAACTTAAACATAAGCTAATAAAATTGCCAACTGTGTGTGTAACCGTGATTGTCCCCTCGAAGATCTCTCTTCGATCGGGAACACGGTGGGGTTATGAATGACGTAGGTACGTGTTCAGGATCACTTAGTGATCAAGTATTCTCGACCGCTAGTATAGACCACCTTCATAAATGTTCTACATAAGTTAGCCACCATATCAAGCTTGGGATGCTGCAACCTTAAACACTCTACCCAATCCAATCTAATAACTTGACTAGTTCTGGCACCGAGGTCATAGATTGCTGAGTCCCCGTGGCTCACAGATTCCTTCACAACACCAACAGGTTCAGGTACCCCCGAGACAGGTGATCCCGACGGCACGCAGCTGGCGTGGCGGTACGACGAGTAGAACGGCCGCCTGTACGTGAACTATCCAGAAGATTGAGGCGTGGTCGTGACCGTGGGCCAGCAGACAGGGTAGCATAGTCATTTCCCTTGTTTTGTAGTCCGTAGAGGAACTACTTTGATTGTATGCGTGATGTACTCTGATATATTTATGAGATGGCAATTGAACCCCTGATTGTCAATCTGTTATTATTATGTATGTGCTATGATACCTTGTTTGCGAGACGCTTAGATGCGCTCCTTTCCAATTCGGGGCCTCGATCCCCAGATCGGAAAGGACCGCATCTTAGTCGTTACAGTACAGGTCGATGACGATCTCCGCCTTCTTGATCCAGCAAGAGAGACGGGGAAGTAGATGAGTTATCCGGCAGCGTGACGGTGCGCCGGTGATGGTGATGATCTATTCCTGCAGGGCTCCGCCCGAGCTTCGTAGAAAATCGATCTAGAGGAAGAACTACGAAGTAGAGGTTTAGGGTTGCACGTGGAAAAAGTTGTGTCTCAAAAACCCTAAAACCTCTAGTATATATAGAAGGAGGGGAGGGGCTAGTCTTGGGGCTCAAGAGAGCCCCAAGTGTACCGGCCGAGAGAGGAGGAGGAGGACTCCAACTCCAATTCGGTTTGTGGAAGGAGGAGTCCTCCTCTTCCTTCCCACCTCCCTCTTTTTTTCTTTTCTTTTGGTTTTCTTTTCCTAGCGCCATAGCCCACTTGGGCTGGCCTCACCAGCCCACTAAGGGTTGGTGCGCCACCCTTGTACTACTGGGCTCATTCCCGGGTGGGTGGGCCCCTCTCGGTAAAAACTCGGAACCCATTCGTCACTCCCAGTACACTGTCGGTAATGCCCGAAATCTTTCCGGAGACCAAATGAAATAATCCTATATATCAATATTCGTTTCCGGAAACCCTCGTGACGTCTGTGATCTTATCCGGGACTCCGAACAACCTTCGGTCACCAACACGTATAACTCAACTATACTGAAACGTCACTGAACCTTAAGTGTGCAGACCCTGCGGGTTCGAGAACTATGCATACATGACCTGAGACACTCCCTGGCCAGTATCCAATAGCGGGACATGGATGTCCATATTGGATCCTACATATTCTACTAAGATCTTATCGGTTGAACCTCTGTGCCAAGGATTCATATAGTTCCCTTTGTCCTTCAATATGTTACTTGCCCGAGATTTGATCGTCGGTATCCTATACCTATTTCAATCTCGTTACCGGCAAGTCTCTTTACTCGTTCCGTAATACAAGATCCATGAATAACACTTTAGGCACATTGCTCGCAAGGCTTATATGTGATGTTGTATTACCGAGTGGGCCCCGAGATATCTCTCCGTCACACGGAGTGACAAATTCCAGTCTTGATCCATGCTAACTCAACGGACACCTTCAGAGATACCTATAGAGCACCTTTATGGTCACCCGGTAACGTTGCGGCATTTGATACACACAAGGTATTCGTCCGGTGTCAGTGAGTTACATGATCTCATGGTCATAGGAATGAATACTTGACACGCAGAAAACAATAGCAACAAAGTGACACGATCACATGCTACGTTTATAATTTGGGTCTTGTCCATCTCATCATTGTCCTAATAATGTGATCCAGTCATCAAGTGACAACACTTGCGTATGGTCAGAAAACCTTAACCATCCTTGATCAACTAGCTAGTCAACTAGAGGCTTACTAGGGACATTGTTTTGTCTATATATCGACACATGTATCTATGCTTTCATTCAATACAATTATAGCATGGATAATAAATGATTATCTTAAAACAGGAAATATAATAATAACTATTTATCATTGCCTCTAGGGCATATTTCCAACAGATTGTTCTATTGGTTTCAATGCTCTCTAAAAAAATGCTCCTTGTTTTGCTAGCTTGTAATAAGTAGTCTAGCCTTGTAGATTGTTATAGTGTTGTCAGGTTTTCGTCTCATGGCGTTCGTCGCAATGTTGGGCGAATGTTGTGGGTTTCCTGGAAGTGCTCGAACTCGCTTCCCCTTCTTCCTCTTAAGTGTTTCAGGAACAGTGTATTTTTGTTCATTTGCAATGGAAAGGGGTGTAGCCCGGTTCAGAAAAATGAAATGAAAAAAAGGAAGCGACTTTTTCACCCCTAGCATGACTTTAACCTGAGGCTCGTCTTAGGCATCGGTCGGCTGATCTTTTCCAAAGATCGGTTGTCATGTTTAGCCATTGGATCGTATCACTGCCATTGCAACATGGATGACACTGAGGTCACACATTGCAATGCGGGCAACATTTCAGTCACTCGTCACAACACGGATGATGTTGCAGTTGCCCATTGCAACACGAACAATGTTGTGGTTTCCCACTACAACATGGACACCATTGTGGTCGCCTTGCAGCCGTCAAACTTCGTCACAATGTCGTCGACACTACGGTCACGCTTTGCAATAATACCGATGGTGTAGTTTTCGCTACCTCAATATCACCCATATTGCAGTTGGTGCCACCCTTTTTTCGCCAGCAACATCCTCTACAACAGCGGATATGCTGACAAAGGGGCCAATTGGGGGAGAGAAGAGCATAGTTGCAGAGGGAATTGACTCAAGATAGGAGAATATTAGTACAGGAGGGCACGATATGGATAAGGTGTTGCGGGGCTAAGCGGCATGTAAGGCCACGTGCACATGTTAAGCAACGGAGGCTATTGAGGCGATACTGTAATTAGTTGGCAGATTTCGAGTGTTTTCCCTTAACATGATCCAAGTGCAAGATCCCTCACATTAGGCAACTTTAATGCAATTAGTTTATTTCTCTCAACACTCGGTATGAAACTACCCAGTTACCTGTTGCTGATCAGCACTCCATAACAATATCCCCTCATACTCGATCAACCTTCGTAGCAACTTGAGATTTTTATTCCTTTTTGAGAGGGGATTGAAACCTCGAGCCTTTGTGTCATTACGACACACCATTGTTATTAGTTAGTAAGCAGAGTACATAACAAAGGTAACCACAACTAAACCATAACAAGATATGAATTTAACACCCATGACTAATTAAGTATATTTCTTCTGCAGTTACACCTTTGAAAAAGGATAAACATCCTTGCGCCATCATCACCATGCCCGGCTAGAGATGACCTAGACAAGTTTCATGCTAGTTTCCAAAGCTATCCAACGTAGAGTAGCACAATAATAAGTAGACAATGCCTTCAACAGGGTAACAACGCAAACCCGTCATCGCTGAGGCCAACAAATGAAGGTTAGGAAAAGATCAAGTTTTCACCCCGTACATGAAGCGGTGCTCCAATCAACACCTTGAAGACACATATGTCAATATTCGCATTCGCGAGCACCGCACGCTAGGCCAAAAAGACACCAGCACATTGGTGGCACGTCTTCTCACTTTATATAACCGTGTAGTGGCCAACCATGTCTTGATGTTGATATACCCACTGCCACTCAACACTAGTGAGAGTCACACCTCTACATCCACCATACCATTGAAGCCACGGCCTCGTTGCTAGATGTCGGTGGGGAACCACTAGTGAACCCCTTACTAGTCAGCTCCGGATGGTGTCGTTGCTGCCAAGAACCTCCTCGTGCGATGGCCATCGCCCTCGCACCAAACTAAAATTGCATTTGCGCCGCCAACAAGCGCCCGCAATTCCACACGCACAACAATGCTCATTGATCTCCATATCGTGGTCGTTCAGGGATGCATGCCCTGCTTCAATCACCAAAGGAGGTTGTCGTCGGCCTGCCGCCATGACTATCCCTCACAAGATTGGGTCATCGTTGCTCGTGTTGATGTGATGACAATGTACCATGTTCGTCGCCACTACCAATGCCACCACTTCCTACGGAGGCCATTAACTCGTCTCCAACATATTTATTATTTTTAAGTTTTCATGTTATACTCAAATCATATACACATACTTTTGGCATCTTTTACATATTTTTTATTGAACTAACATATTGATTCAGTGCCAAGTGACGGCTATTGTTTTCAAATGTTTTTTGTTTGGCTGAAAAAATGGTATTTTTGGGACCAAAAAATATATTTGTGAAGTTCACAATCATGAGGTCAAGATGACATGGGCCCACCTGGGGGTCCCATAGGTCATCCATGAGGCCTCCTCTCGGGAACTAGGTGGCCCATTCGCCACAAGATTGTATTGGAGTTCCTGAACCGCCATATTTTATCATATTTTTCGGAATTACAAAGCTCCATTGAGAAATAAAACAGTCATGAGGCTTAGATTTCAGCATCCAAAAGTATATTGCGTGAGTAAAGATCCAATCCCGAAGGGGATGCTCACCCTTCGGGGGCCATGAACACCAAGGACCAAAGGGGGAGGCCTTCCCCTATAAAGGGTGAAGGCCAAGCAAGAAGAAGAAGCGGGGTGAGGCTCTCTCCCGCTCTCTTCCTGTAGTGCAAGAATGTTACCGGAGGAACTGATTTCAGCACCATCTCCATCGACTTCACCACCATCTCCATCGCCATCTCCTCCCTCTCTAAAGTGTACCAGTCATCCACAAATAAATGTCCACATGTTTCCAGAAATATCCATGATTTTTTGAAATGTTTGAACAATATTAAAGAATGTCCGCATGCTTGAAAAAAAATGATAGTTTATTTAATAACTGTTGGTAGGTGTTCAAAAATGGCGTTCAAAATTATATATTCAAAGAAAGAACGTACATCATATATTTGAAAAAATGTTCAATGTGTACCTACAAAATCTATCACGTGTACATTAAAACTGTATATTATCTACTAAATTAGTATATATGTGTTAAAAAAGAAAACCTAAGGAGAACCGGCAAAAAACAGAAAAGAAAAATGAAACAAAAGAAAAAACACACTGAAAACCAAGAAAGAAAGAAAACCTCTAAAAATACAAAGGAAAAAGAAAGAAAATAAAATAAACCCAGTTAAAATTAAGATGGAAACGGAGAAACCTGGAGAGAAAACAAAGAAAACAGAAGAAAAACAAGTGAAAAAGCAAAGAAAACCAAGGAGAACACCAGAAAACTACAAAAAGAAAATAGAAAAACCGAGCCCGAACAAGTGCGGCAGCCGAACAAAACCACTAGCCACTGGATCGAAACATAACGAACTGGAAAAACACACACGAAAAATGGACCGGTCAAATAACTATACTCGCTACTAAAGAGATATAATATTTATAAAATAATAAAACCGGAAATAGGCGGAGTAAGATGGGAGCAACTAATTGAGGAACACTTTTTCAGAAGCCTTTCAAAAATCACTCTCACGCATCGTCACTTAGCGCGTTCCAGTCATGCGTCAAGCTCTCGACGCATTTTCGGACTTTGTTTTTTTCGCATGCGTTTTCGGTTTTTTAATCTGTTTTTTCTGGAAAAACAATTGGCTTTTCGGCTTTTCATCGGTCTTTTTTAGCTTTTGGACGAAGAAACAAAAAAATATTTTTTGGTGAAAAGATAAATATTCTTTTTTTCCTTCTCTAGAGGCACAATTTCACTTTTGCGGGAGGCACGACTTTGCATCCGGAAGAGGCACGATCGCGCCTCTCTAAAATGAAAGAAAACATGTTTTTTCTTTTTTCTTATCCGAAAGGCAAAAATGTGCTTCCGTGAGGCACAATCATGCCTCTCGGAAATAAAAAATATATTTTTTTAAAAGAAACGCATGTTTTTTTATAAAAAAAAGTCAAACCTATCAAGATGAAATCTAGTTTTGAAGATCCCAACGAAAGGAATCCAAAGATGAAAACGATTCTAGATTTGAACACATATTTTAGGAGATGAAACATTTTGAATAAATGAATCTGCGAAAAAAAAACTTATTGCGAGAAGTCGTACACATGCAATACGTCACTTGCCGCAACATGAAGACATGGGAGTGACCTTTAAAACATAAACATCTCCGTTACTTATTTCTCTAATTTAACACGATAAGCGCTAATGAATGAGTCTGCCGCACCTTCCCTCTCCACGAGGCGCCATTTTGGATAGGCCCATTTGCGGGCATGTCGCGCCATTACTTTTCCCTTTTTTTATTTTCGGTTGATTAATCTTTAAAATAATTCAGCTCTACAAAAACTCAAATTCCGAAAAATCTGTGGTTCCGAATTTTCTGAAAGAAATCGTAAAGTGATCATGGATTCAAAAAATGTTTGTGAATTTAAAAAATGGTTATGTGTTAAAAAATCGTAAATTAATATTCACGAATTTATAAAAAATACCCATGTATTCCAAAATGTGCACAATCTGATACGTGCAAAAAATGTTTGTATTTTCAGAAATAATTCATCAATGAAAAATATTCTCAGATTCAAAAATCCTTCAAGAGTTTCAAACAATTTTTAAAATTTTAGAAAATATTCATGAATTTATAAAAAAATATTAATGAAATAAAGGTGTCATGATTTGAAAACAATGTTCACGAATTCGAAACATGTTCATGATTTATGAAAGTTTTCATTATCTTGAAATTATTCTAAAACGAGTAAAATTATTTGAAAAGTAAAAACTAAAATTGAAAGGAAAGGAAAATGATAAAATATAGAAAAAAAGAAAAAAAATCAAAAGGAGAAAACACAGAATGAAAAAACACGAAAATAAAACCCCATTTGGGAAGGTTCTGAACGCTTCCCAAAATTTGTAAAGATCTAGTACATTGGACCGGCACAAATCGTATGCAGCCTAAAAGCACGGGCCAGATTTCTAACGAGAAGCTCGCACGCAAAATAGGATCACGACGTACCGAAATCGTTAGTTAAGAAGTATTTATTTAAAAGTTTAATTTTATCTTCTCATATTATGACAAGTATCACATTGTATGTACGTCACTTGTGGTAACCTAAGAGTTTTCTTTTTCTTCATAGGTTCATTTATTTACAATATTATATTTCTTAAACCATGTGTTTAAATCTTGAACCATTTTTATCGTTCGACTCCTCGCATCGAGGTATTTAAAACTATATCATATATTGATAGGTTTTGACAAAAAAAAATCACAAAAAACACGATCGTGTCCCTTGAGAAAGCAAATCCGCGCATCCCCGAGAAATAAATCCGTGCATCTCGTGATAGGAAAAAAAACACATTAATTTTCCTGTGCGAGTGGCACGGTCGTGCCTCTCGCTTAAGCAAATTCATGCCTCTCGTGGACGGAAAAGAAACGCGTTTGTTTCATTACCTAGAGGCACTATTGTGCCTCTCACAGAAGTAAATCCGTGCCTCTACGAGAAGTAAATCCGGACCACTCATGGTAGAAAGAAAAACATGTGTTTTTTCTTTTGCGAGAGGCATGGACATGCCTCTCGTAGTAGGAAAAAACATTTTTTTTTGCGAGAGGGCAGTCGTGTCTCTCGCGAATGCAAATCCGTGTCTTCACCGAGAAGTAAATTTATGGCTCTCATGGATGGAAAAAAGAGAAAGAAAACATGTTTGTTTGTGTGAGTCTAAAACCTAAGAAAAGCCGAGGAAAACAAAAATATATCTAAAAGCAGAAAAGCATGCAGAAAAAAATGAAACTCAGAGAGAACAACCAGAGCACGTCACGTGGCGGCAACTGAGATCGCGCCACTTGGCAGACTCTCCGCCCACCTCAAATGGCCCTTAAGAAGGCTTCTTAAAAAACCCTCTTCCATTAGTTGCTGCTTATACCGAAATATTGGAATCTTCTATTTACCGTTTTCGCGACAGGGAGTCGGGCAAACGTACAGGGAAGGGAAGGCGAAGGATTTTAATGCGCTAGCCCATTAGCGCTTCACAGGTTTGGGGAAAGGTTCCTAGACGGTCTTTTTGGTTTTGGGAAACTTTTAGAAGATTCCTGAACTGGTATTTTTTTCGTTTTCTTTTATAATTATTATTTTTTGTTTCTATTTGGAAAAAAAAATCTACATTTTCAAAATTTATTTTGGATTTTTTAAAAACAATTCTACAAATAAAGAAAGTGTTTTTTTTAAATGATTTAAATTTCAAATTGTTGCCGTTTATCCAAACATTCATCACTTCAAAAAATGTTCGCTATTTTCAGAAAATGTTTGATTTTTTAAAATAATGATTTGTATTTTAATAGGTATTTTCAGAAAATGTTCGAAATATCAAAATCTTGTTCAATTTTAAGGTAAGTTCATGTTGGGTAATAGTTCTTAAATTTCAAAATGTTCCCGATTTTAAAAAATGTTAAAACTTAAAAAAATGTATTTTTCACTCATAATTTAATAATTATAAAAATGTTCTGAATTTTCGAAAAACGTTCTTGTTCTGCAAAAGAATATTGTCTTTCAAAAAATGTTCATGTTTTCAACAATTGTTCGCGTTTATGAATTTGTTTTGGGTTTTTGAAAATTGTTCATGTTTTTTCTTTAAAGAATTGTTCGTGGATCCAAATTTGCTTGGGGGTTTACAAAATTATTCTCTGTTTCAACATTTTGTTCTCAAGATTAAAAAAAATCATGCTTTAAAAAATTGTTCGCGCCTCCAATTTTGTCCAGGATTTGTCAAAATTATTTTCAGTCTCCCGAAGGTACATGTAGGACCGAGCTAGTGACCAAGTGGCCCAGCCCATTTAGCAGCGTAACTTAGATCTTTTATAGAATAGTGTTTTACTGATTCTGGGAATTTTCAAGAACGTACCTGAACAGTTTTGTTTTGCTGTTCGGTTTGTTGTTTATTGATTTTTCGTTACCTCTGGTTTTTAATTTCATTTTTATTTCATCATAAATTCAGAATTTTCTAAAATTCTAAAATCTAAAAACATATTCCGGGTGACAAACAGTTTTTCCCAAAAATGTTGCTTTAAAAAAAGTGCTTTAACAAAGGTTCTCTTTTTGTAAAATATTCATAGTTTTCCCAGATTTATTTGAAAAAATATCACCATTTTAAATAATTTTCGGAATTTTAAAATTGTTCACAGGATACAAAAAATCGTTTGTGCTTTTCTAAAGACTAGTAAATATGCATGTGCGTTGCAACGGGAGACAAAATATTACGCCCTAAACAAATAAGTATGGCTTAATACCTCGATGTATTAGCGTCCTCTATTTTTTTAATTTTAACACAGTGGCTCATCATGTTGACACTTCTTTATTTTTTTACCCTCTTTAATGATGTCCGGCATGTCCAGGTAATCACAATGCATTTGATGTGATAAATCTCAAGGCTATGAGTCGACTGCACGCCACACTTGTTATTTTGTAGCACAATGGTTTTTGAAAAAACTTTAACAACTAATCTCGTCGAACACAAACTACTCCCAACCCCTAGGCATATAATAACTTCTCAAAAACTAAGTAAAACCTAAACTTAAAAGACTTAACCGCTCAAATTTTAAAGCTATTTAGATCAATCTTATGGAGAACTACTGAAATAGACCACATGACAGTATGAAAATAATAATCATTATTAGCACAATTTGAAACAATATAAAAATCAATATTAAACCACTAGTACATAAACCTCATATCAATCGCGAAATGAACCTCTTTTTGCCTGGTTTCTTTTTTTATTATCTTATGTTTTAATCTTTTCTTTTCGGTTTCACATTTTCTCTTAGTTTTTCTATTTACTTATTTATTTATTTATTTTAATTTTTTCTAAAATCTTTCAATTTTTTGAATATTTTCTGAATACTGAACATTTATCCGATCCACAATTCATTTTTGAAATAATGGACACTATTAGAAATCATAAACATTTTTTAAATTCATGATTTGTTTTACAATGTCATAATTTTTTGAATAAAAAACATTGTATGATTTCATGAACATTTTTTTAGAACTCACAACTTTTAAAATTTGGATTTTTCGGAAATTACGAAATAATTTAAAGATACAAAAAAACAAAATATTTAAATGAGAAAAGAAAATACATAAAAATAAAGATAAAAACATGGGTCGGTCCATGAACCCGTAATGGGGAGGAGGATGTGCATGCTAGCTGCAATAAAAAAAAAAGAGAGACTCAATAAATGCCGCAGGAACGAGGGATCAAACCCGGGTCTGCTCTATAGGAGCTTGGGGCTTCAGCCACAACGCTACACACACGTTAGGAACAATTTCGTGTCCAGCCTTATAAGAACGAGACCGCACGGTGTTTTGACAGAAAAGAAAATCTGAATCATTTTCTTGACTTGTGGATGGCATAGTGGGTAATTTAGGACAACTATAGCAACAAAAACTATGACGTACGACAGAAGCAATAGTTGCTTTATTATTAGGGAGGAAAGTTTGATATTTCAAAATTTGATAGTGGTGTCAAAAACGCTCAGAGTTTGAAAATTGTTCAGTTCAAAAAAAAACTTTTCCTAAAAACAATCGTTATTAAAATGTTCATATTTTCAAACATAATTTCCCTTTTTCAAAAACAATCACAATTTGCAAGAAAACGTTCAAAATTTAAAAAACATGTTTGGATCTGGCGCCGCAGTTAGCTCTTAAATGCATGCGCTGCTCATTAGGGCGTGTTTGGTAGCCTGCATGGAGTGTGCATGAGCCCAAAAGTTCCCTCCCCAATTCACTTTTTGTTGTTTGGTAGAGTGTATGGGCTGAGTAAAGCATGCATCAGCTGATGCAAAAAAAAGGGCCTCGACATAGCGGAGCCCAGTACCCCGGCGGAGGCGAGCTGAGGAGAGCTATGGTGAGCCCATGCACCCTCGCCCCGCTGCTCCTGACCGCCTCGCCCTCGCCTTCCCAAACCCTTAAACATTCCGTCACCCTTAAATATTTGCGCTGCTCATTATTCTTTTTACAATCCTCAGTTCCACTGGCTAGCAATAGTCATTCATCTGTGAGAGGTGTTATACGAGCTTCGTATCATTTTCTTCCCTATTTCCTTGGCCTAGGATTAAAAATAAAGGTTGCAAGGTAAAATAATTCTCGCAATTCTCTTACGGTGACGCACGCAATCCATTTCGGGTGTGATTGCTTAACAGTGCACATTGACACAAATATATCCCAAATCCATGAGTCATTGCCGCAACATCACGTTTTTTACTTTGGTTGTTGAGCTGCTCTTATTGCACTTTACCACCTTAAAAAACATTGATGCACTTTACTTGCACTCGATTCTAGGGAGAGTACAGATGTATAAGCTTAGTCTCCTCTTTTGGCGACAAGAGGCCATGCACCATGACGCACCATATATATGAATCAATAGGCATTCACATAAAATAAACCACAGTCAAGTAGTAGTTAAACCCGATGTACGTTTGGTCATGCATATCTCTCGACTGAGAGTTCTTTACCGAGTCACTGACTTATCTTTGGTTCACTTTTCATTGCGCTTTGCCAAGAGGGCGACAAGAGCACTTGCCACTGCCATTTTTCTAACACCCTTTTGCGGCTGCTCTCACCCGAGCAAATGACACGAATTCAGTGTGAAATTAAACTATGAACCTAGTCAAAATAAGTTAGCTCAACTGGTCACGTTCATGTCTCCCGTCAATTGACAAGTCCAAACCGAGTGATCCACATTGCAGAGCTAGCTGACAATAGTATTACAAATATAGATTTGTACATGTCATTAAATATATGCCCTCTCATTGCCAAAACTACGACGGAGTAAACTAAAGAGTGGTGTTATTAATTAGATGTTGATGTGCGCGATCTCGCTTTGATCTTATCTTGTGCGGCCGGCGTAAAGTATGTTCTACCGTCAATCTAGAATAACCGTTTGAGATAGTTTCTAAACCAAGGGATGTGTATGATGATTAGGTGTGGATAAGCATATATAGCGTGAATTTACGCTTTAGACCTACCTCGTATATATATATATATATATATATATATATATATATATATATATATATATATATATATATATATATATATATATATATATATATATATATATATATTCAAGGATTTTATATGCCCGCGGGGTTGGCATGGGTGTTATTATCAGAGTGTGCAGAGAATATTGAATACGACTGAAGAGTAGTTGGGTCGAGAGAGATTCAAGATTAAATGTATGTCTGATTTGTTGGATCAAATGTCTCAACATGAAAGCAGAATTGACTCATCAATACTTCTTGCAACTAGATGTGGAAGGAATCATGAAAAAATTACTGTTGAATAGAAAATGCCAAATTTCTCGCCTAGCATCCACATAAAATGGTTGTTTTTGTGTTTGCGGTAAAAGACATCTCGTATTTTTTTTCTTTTATTGTTATATGTGGGCAAGAAAAGAAACATTGCTTACTTCCATAAAAAACAAGTGGGAGAGAAAGAAATATCATCATTTCTAGGAGTATCAAAGAACATGGTGCAAAATTTATACATTCTGCATAAAAGCTCTGAGAACATATCACTTCATATTAAAACTTTATTAGCGGAGGAGAGTCTATTATTTTGACGAGACCTTATATCCATCTGAGATGAGGTCATGGCAACCAGTGTGACCGTCCTCGGCGCCCCCTTCTCGAGGTCGGGGCTTCGCCCTCCGAGTTGCAAAACCAACCTACACATTATTCTATTTCTAGGCAGTCCGACCGTCCGAGATGTAGGAAACGGGAAAGAGGATAGAACCGAGACAAATTTCAATATTACGCACTTTGTTTTAAAATAAATATCTCAACTCTAATATCATCTTGTATTAAAGTTAGTATGAATTTAAGACATTTATTTTGAAAGGAAGGAGGTACTTATGGAAGGCCACTGGACTACACTAGCTAGTCGTATGATTGCATACAAATAATAGAGTTGATGCATGCATGTGCACGGAACATTTACCTACCAGCATGCAACGGTGGCGCGTGAAATGCAACATTTACCTACCTACCAGCATACAAATAATAGACATCACATAAGTTTATTTTCTTTTATGGTTATATGTGGGCAAGAAAAGAAACATTGCTTACTTCCATAAAAGAACAAGTGGGAGAGAAACAAATATCATCATTTCTATCGTTGAACATGGTGCAAAATTTATACATTCTCCAAAAGCTCCGAGAAAATATCACTTCATATTAAAACTTTATTAGGGGGGAGAGTCTATTATTTTGACGACACCTTTTATCCTTGCCTGTATTAAAGTTAGTATGAATTTGAGACATTTATTTTGAAAAAAGGAGGTATTAATTTATGCAAGGGCACTGGACGACGCTAGCTAGTTGTATGATCGCAAACAAATACTCCCTCCGTTTCGAAATATAAGTCTTTTAAGCGATTTTACTAGATGTCTACATACGAAGCAAAATGATTGAATCTACACTTTAAAATATTGTCTACATACATCCGTATGTAATTCACTAGTGAAACCTCTAAAACGACTTATATTTAGGAACGGAGGGAGTAATAGAGTTGATGCATGCATGTGTGCGGCCAGCATGCAACGGTGGCGCGTGAAATGTTGACGTGCGCGCACCACCGTACTCGACAACGTACTTATATATTCTCCACGGACGGCCATTGCCCATACCACATAAACTTGGACGATGGCGTGATAACCTGGATACGTAGTGGCTGCACCAAATCAATCCACGGACCAATCGGCTAACGGATCGAGAAAAAGAAAGCTCCATGGATGCAACGTGGCAGGAGCGCGCGTAAAAGTCGACCCAACTGCCAACGTCGATCGGAGGACCGCTCTCGACGTCGACGTTACATAACGGTGGATGGGCCAGGTGTCCCCGCTTCCGCCGTAGTAGAGCCGAGCCGTCGCGGCGGAACTGGAACTGGAAGTAGGTCACGGGCGAGACACACAGATCGATCATGGAAGCTGATGGGATGGACCATAGTACCGGTGTGTGTCACCCAAACCTAATGGATGGAATGGAACGTGTGATGGATAGTAGTTGCACGCATGGCCTGCTTGCTTGCTGCACTCTCGACACCGGTGCTGGCTAGGAGGGCTAGCAGGAGTGGCTATTCGTTTGGGCTCTCGTGATTCGACTTTATCTAAGTGTGTTTAGGGTACATCTAAAAGTGATATAGTTATTACACATCTAAATAATTAAGTAAAATATAAAAAAGAAAAGAAAGATACCGCACAACCTTTTTTTTAAGCGAAGATAAAGATTATCTTATCTATTAGATAAGGAGGAGAGAATTATCCATTTAATTATGAAGAACCGAACGAAAACCGTACGAACCGCCGAGCGGCAAACATAAAAAAGCTCACGTACACCACTTCAAAGAGGGTGTCAACGAGACAACACGCATGCGTTATCGTCATTACTCCTTCTCTAAAAGCATCATCGTCATCTCTACACTCTAAACAAACGACTCCCGCTACAACAACAAAAAGAAAAGGAAAAAAAATCTTCTTAATTAGTCTCCTAATTCGGCGGCAGCAAAGTGCGTTGCGTCACTCATCATAAATGTGTGTATATTCAATCACATTGGCTTATAATATACAAGTATACCATTGTATCAAGTACTATACCGGCAAAGCATATCTTATCGAGTACTTTAGGCAGTCGGTCTCTGTATCTAATTTACTTCTACTCTTTGTTGCTTAGGCACACGCCAACCCACATGGCCAAGGCCAAAGAGGTCAATGCCAGCGCCATTTCAGTACAACACGAAAACTTGAGTTGATCATGCATGGTCTTGTCCCCCGTAAATTGACAAATACTAATCGAAGGATCCACGTCGTCGTCGCAAAGCTACCACCAGATCGTACGTCCATATCAAAAAAATTGAGATGTGGCATGTGCGTGCATGTCACGAGATATATGGCTTACGTCGGGAGATCTATGAATGGAGAGTAAACTAACGAGTGATGGTATTAGCTGGCGATCTGCTGGATAACTTTTTTGGATCGTACTATATGCAGCGCGGTTTAATTATGTTATCACATGAATCTAGACATCACTGTGGTGCAAGTTTTCTTTAAAAAATGCATTGCGGTGATTAGCTCGATCGGGATAAGGATCAAAGGATCACCTAGCTAGAAATCGAGCGTAACTTTGAAAAGTAGATAAACAAATTGAAATCGAACGTGGAAGTCCTCCTATATTGTTCAGATAGTTATAACAGAGCTAGCGTACCTAGATTTGCGCTTTAGGCCTATCTTCTTCTTTCTTTTCGATCAGCTTTGTTCAACACGTCTTGTATCTGGTGCATTTTAGTTAGTGGGAAAGGTTAAGGGATGAGAGCGAGAGGGCTCTAGAAGCATTTCTGAGCTAGGTTTAGAACCCCAATCAATCATGCATGCATGAAATGTACGTAGACACTGCGCCTGCTGGTATAGCGTTCCATGCGTGTGAGCTAAAAATAGCTGACAACGTGTTGGCCTGTGGGCGATGCACCAGATGGAGAGGAAGGGAAGCACAAAACACGCACACATTTGTGCAACGGGCGCAACGTGGCGGGTGCACGTAAGGCGACGGACGGGTGAAAGCAGACCTACCAACGGCGCTCGACGACTCGCGTCGCCTACTATATCATTTGAGTGATAATCGTCTAGCTTTCAACTTGAGTACGTATTAGAGCATCTCCAATAGACGCGTTCTGGCACGGCGTTTTAAAAAAAATATGACATCAAAATAATGTTTTTTAGCGTCCCGAAGAACTTTTATTCCAGCAGACGCGCGCTAGCGCGACGTCTAATTCAACGGCCCCACCTGCAGCAGTAGCTCGGGGTTTGCAACGCGCGAGCAGACGCACCAAATACACAACGTGCGATGTTATTTTGCTCCGCGCACTAGATCGAGTCTTGCGCGCGCGTGATTTTTACGCGGCC
The DNA here is from genome assembly GCF_904849725.1 of Hordeum vulgare subsp. vulgare. Taxonomy (NCBI): domain Eukaryota; kingdom Viridiplantae; phylum Streptophyta; class Magnoliopsida; order Poales; family Poaceae; genus Hordeum; species Hordeum vulgare. Next base: position 34,052,531 of record NC_058521.1, on the reverse strand, counting down.
GCTGGAACGTCCAAATTAAGTTCATGCGCGGTAAAAACAGTTTTTTTTTAAAGTGCACTACTTGTGTAAGGCGTCTGTTGAAATTGCTCTTACACTATTAGTACCTACTACAGGAGCGCTGATCCATACTGCTGATGTGGCTGACGAAAGCAACAACAATATAATGTACCTTAGAAGTTACTGCACATATGTTGCTGGTGAAATGAAGTTGAGTGATGTTTGATCGATGTGTTTCTATGCTAGCTACTCTACTCCAAGGAGAGCATAAGCGACACAAGCATTTATTTCCATTTATTGAAAAAATAAGAGAAAAGATAACGTCCATACGTGTGGGCGTTTGCAAACGGCCCACACGCATGAATCTGCGTTCGTTTGTGTTTTAAACTAATTTTGATATTTTTTGACAGTTTTTTTATGCCACGTAGAACTGGGCTGGTGTGTGGACGTTAATCACTTTGTCCACACGTCCGTTTTTCTCAGCAGGAACCTTTTTTGTTTTTTGGCTTAAAAATATTTATCTTCTAGTTAAAAAATTCAATTAAAATTCACTTTCATCATTAAATTCGTCTCGACTAGATCTTCAAAACTAGATTCCATGTTGATATGTTTCAATGATTTTTTTTCGGCAATTGTTGTTATGATGTTACACTGTAGTTGTCATTGTGTTTACACTACAATTGTCATGTCATGGTCTATCTATTTATTCTTCTAGATTTAAAGTCATTGTTATATTTTTAACAATTTTTAGGTAATTTTTAGTTATTGACCAAGATGATTTTTAGTAATTAACCATGGCAAATTTAATGCATGGGTCATGGTAATTTTTTGTAATCTATCACGCAAATTTAGTTTATAGATCATGGCAATTTTAGAATTTTGACCATGATCGATGAAAAAAATTTGATCAAAAATTATCATGATGTTTACACTATTGTTGTCATAGTGTTTACACTAAAGTTATCATGACATGTTCCACCTATTTTTTCTTCTAGATTTTAAGCTACTAATATATTTTTTAACTACTTTTTATGGCAATTTTTATTAATTAACCATGACAATTTTTTCACTATGGCAATTTTAGTTTATGGTTCATGGCAAGTCTAGTTTCTTAATTACCCGTTTTATAATATGTTAAAATTTAGTTTTAAATGTAGTTTTAAAGGGTCAATGCCAGCGCCATTTCATGATTTCAGTACAACACATTTGGCAGCTGCTCCGAGCCCGAGCATACAACGCGAAAACTTGAGTTGATCATGGTCTTGTCCCCCATACATTGACAAATACTAATGGAAGGATCCACGTCGTCGCAAAGCTACCGCCAGATCGTACGTCCGTATCAAAAAAAATGAGATGTGGCATGTGCTTGCATTGCATGTCACGAGATATATGGCTTACGTCGGGAGATCTATGAATGAAGAGTAAACTAACCAGTGATGGTATTAGCTGGCGATCTGCTGCATAACTTTTTTGGATCGTATATATGCAGCGCGGTTTAATTATGTTATCACATGCATCTAGACGTCACTGTGGTGCAAGTTTTCTTTGAAAAATGCATTGCAGTGATTAGTTCGATCGGGATAAGGAAGGATCAAAGGATCACCTAGCTAGAAGTCCAGCGTAACTTTGAAAAATAGATACACAACTTGAAATTGAACGTGGAAGTCCTATATTCAGATAGTATTAACAGAGCGTGCGTAGATTTGCGCTTTAGGCCTACCTACCTTCGATGAGTTTACTGTACACGGCCCATCTCCTTCTTTCTTGTCGATCAGCTTTGTTCAACACGTCTTGTATCTGGTGCATTTTAGTTAGTGGGAAAGGTTAGTGCATCTCTAACAAATCCCATATAATGTCCCGATCTGTATAATAATCGTTTATGCGGAAAAAATTGTCCAATCAAACCCGTATCGAATCGCGATCTGTATTTTTTTTTAAGATGCACTTAAAATATTCACGTCAAACCCGTGAAAATAAGGATTTCGAAGACAAGAAAATAAGGATTTCGAAGACAATCCGAGGATGATCTGTATACGCGAAAGACCGTCCAACTGCCATCGGAACCTTCATGGCTTGCTCCCGTCCGCCCGTCCCGGGCCGCGCCTCGGCCGCCCGCCCCGGCTGATGGGCCCACTGGCCATCCGGCCACCGCCCGCCCGCCGACGACTGCCCCGCGTCTTCCTTGTTCGGTCGTTTGTCGGTGGCCATCCTGTCCTACGGTATGTGCCGATTTTAAATTGGCGCGAGGAAGAAGACGACCAGAAGATGGTGGAGATGTGTATGATCTATTGTTTCAGCGGATTGAATAGGAAAATGGGTGAATGATGGATGAGAACGGAGGGAGGGCAAAATGAGGGAAGAAAAACGAGAGAAGGAGAAGAGGAGCCGGCGACTGAGGAGGAAGAAGGGCTTGGTCGGCCTTATCCACGGGCCCATCGGCCGCCTGGAGGCCGACCGGCAGCTCTTCGGCCTGGGGGTGGCCGACGGGCCCCTCTTCAGCCTGCCAGTGGCCGACTGGCCCCTCTTCGGCCCACCAGAGGCCGACGGGGTACTACTTTTGATTTGTTTTCCAATTTATGCATACGGTTTTCGATTTTATTTTACACATAATTCATTTACATGAGTGTAAATTAATATGCATGATATTTTCATGCAGGGTATGGCTGACATATCCAAGAAGGAATTTGTTGAGCTTGCCATTGATGGCAGAAATTATCTGACCTGGGCCATGGATGTCAAGATTAACTTGGCGGCCAGGAATCTGATCAGCACTATAACCACACCTACTCAAAGTACTCCTGCTATCGCAGATACGACAAAGTATGCATCTTTGTACTTCATTCGACACCACCTAGATCCTGCTCTGAAAGAAGAATACATGATGGAGGAAAGTCCTCTATCACTGTGGAACTCCTTAAAGGAGCGTTATGATCAACAAAGGTTGGTGATGTTGCCTGAAGCGCAAAGAGAATGAGCACTTATCCGTTTCCACGATTTTAAGTCCGTTGCAGGGTACAATTCTGTCGTGCATCAAATCAACTCTAAGTTGAGATTCTGCAATAGTGCAGTTTCGGATGCGAATCTCATTGAAAAGACACTTTCTACTTTTCATCCTAATATAAGGATTCTTGCTGAACAACATCGTCAGCAGAAATACAAGAAGCATTCTGAGTTGATATATGCACTTCTTCAGGCAGAAAAGCACAGTGAAATTCTCGATAAGAATAATATGTCCCGTCGAACGGGAACACTGCCGCCGCCTGAAGCTGATTTCAATTCTCAGAATACTCAGAAGTCCCGTGGTCCCAAAAGGAACCATAGGAAGTTTAAAGGAAAGTGGAGACGCAATGAGAATCAGAATAGCAATGGAGTACAAAAGAGTAAGAATCTTTTTAAGAAAAGTGATAAGGGTAGCAGCTCTCAAGCTTGCTACATATGTGGTTGTACTACTCATCATGCAAGGAAGTGTACAACTTCTAAGCATTTGGTGACGTTGTATCAGCAATCAATTGGCAAGGGCAAGAAGGCTCAAGGGAACCAGTACGAAGCTCACTTCACTGGCCCAATGATTGAAAGTTCTCAAGATGTTCATGTGAATGCAGTTCATGACAACATGGAGAACCAGGATCAGGCTCAGCAAAAGGAAGGGCCGCCACTTAATGTCGATGACATGTTCGTGGATTTCACTTCTACTAATGACATATATAGAGATATGCTTTGATCTTCCAATAATGTCATCAGTATTGTGATGATGTCCTTACTTATATTGTGTGTTGTAAAATAATTATGTCCTCAGACATATGGTATTGTAATAATTATGTCCTTAAACATAATGTATTATAATATGTACGCAGATATACATAGTATGTAATGTATGTGTTAATTCTATATGAGATTGGATAAAATAATGAATTTTATTGTTTTACTCTATAGAAAACTTCGAGAAACAATCCAATGGAGGAGGAAATTTGTTTAGTGGACAGTGGTGCATCTAACACAATTCTAAGGGGGGTTAAATACTTCCAAAGTCTCAAAAAGAGTAAGGGGAGTGTTATGACAATTGGTGGTCATGACACGGTAATTGTTGGTTCTGGTCAAGCCACATTTACCCTCCCGAATGGTACAAAACTTGAAATCCAGGAGGCTTTATTTTATCCGGATTCAACTCGTACCCAGTTGAGTTTTAAGGATATCCGTATGAGTGGCTAACACATTGAAACTCATGAAGACAATGCTGTTGAAAGCCTACTCATAACTCAGCAGAAGTGACCCGACAAGGAAACCCTTGAGAGACTGCCTGCTCTATCTTCTGGACTGTATTACACATACTTCAAGCTAGAGCAACATTTGGCATACAAAATAATTTTTCAGAATCTTGACAAATTACTGACGGTTCAATTGGACACAACATAACGGTTCGCTTGGGTCATCCTGGTGTGGGGATGATGAGAAAAAATATTGACGGTTCAATTGGACACAACATAACGGTTGCTAATTTCCCCCAAATCCTCAGATTTTGTATGCACTGCATGTGCAACTGGGAAATTAATCAAGACCTGCATATCTGAAGATCAAGAACGAACCACTTAATTTTCTTGAACGCATTCAAGGAGATATATGTGGTCCAATTCAAACGTTATCGGGACCATTTAGATATTTTATGGTGCTCATTGATGCATCAACAAGATGGTCTAATGTGTGTCTATTATCTATAAGGAATCATGTTTTTGCAAAGCTGATCGCTCAAATCATTAAACTGAGGGCAAATCATCCTGAACACAGGATAAAATCCATCAGAATGGATAATCCCGCTGAATTTTGTTCACCAGCATTCAATGATTACTGTCTAGCTTTGGGCATAACCGTAGAGCATTCTGTACCATATGTACACACACAAAATGGTCTTGCGGAATCACTTATCAAAAGAATCAAGTTGATAGCAAGATCACTCCTACAGAATTGTAATCTTCCAACATCTTGTTGGGGACATGCGGTATTGCATGCCGCAGAGTTGATACAAATTCGACCTACTGCATATCATACGGCCTCCCCGTTGCAGTTAGTACGTGGAAATCAACCAATCATTTTCCATATTCGAAGATTCAGTTGCGCTGTGTACGTACCGATATCACCACATCAGCGTACATTGATGTGTCCACATAGAAAAATGGGAATCTATGCGGGGTACAATTCTCCGTCGATTATAAAGTACCTGGAATCTCTAACAGGGGATCTATTTACAGCCCGGTACTCTGATTGTATCTTCGATGAGGACAATTTTCCGGCATTAGGGGGAGAAAAGAACCACAAAGAATGCGGGGAAATAGATTGAAATGTCATAGGCATTCATTCCTTAGATCCACGTACGAATGAATCTGAATTGGAAGTTCAGAAGATTATTAATTTGCAAAATATTGCAAATAAAATTTGCCAGATGCATTTATTGATTATAAAGGTGTCACTAAATCCCATGTTCCCGCTATGAATGTTCCAGAGAGAGTTGGGATATCTAATAAGACCACTCAACCGCCCAAGAGGGGGAGAAAACTGGACAAAAAGGACAAGGCTTTTCAGAAGCATCAACGGGAAGTGAGGATCCCTCAAATAGTAAATGCAGGTCAACCATGAGTTAATATTCAACCTAGTGTTGAAAGACACCTAAAGGATGTTATGCATCCAGGACCCAACACAACTGTGCACACAAATAATGGTGCTGGGACATCGGTACACCTTGACTCGATTGTTGTGGGAAATCACGATGAGTGAGAAGGTATTGATGAGATTTCCATCAACTATGTTGAATCAGGAGAATCATTCAACAGAAAGACTACAAATGTCGACATATTTTTTGCAACTATGTTATACGGCTTGAAACAGTCAGGTAGAATGTGGTATAACCGACTAAGTGAGTTCCTTCTGGAGAAGGGCTACTCAAACAACAATGATTTCCCATGTGTGTTCATCAAGAAATCAACCGATGGATTTTGTATAATTTCCTTGTATGTTGATGACTTGAACATCATTGGCGCTACACGTGAAATACATGAGGCACGTAATCATCTCAAGACGGAATTTGAGATGAAATATTTAGGTAAAATCAAATTTTGTCTTGGTTTGCAATATGAACATTTTTCTTCAGGAATACTTGTTCATCAGTCTGCTTACATCCAAAAGATATTGGAAAAATTCAATATGGATAAAGCATACCCGTCAAAAACACCTATGGTCGTCAGGTCGCTTGATAGAAACAATGACCCATTTAGGGCTAAGGGTGATGATTAAGAGATATTGGGACCAAAGTTTTCATATCTTAGTGCCATTGGTGCACTAATGTATCTAGCAAACTGCACTAGACCTGACATAGCATTTGCAGTTAATTTACCGGCTAGATACATCGCATCACCAACAAAAAGGCATTGAGTTGGTGTGAAGAATATTTTGAGATATCTTCAAGTCCCCAAAGATGGTTTATTCTATTAGAAAAATCAATAGAGAACCATGGTGGGTATTGTGATGCTAGATACTTGTCAGATTCCCATGATGCCAGATCGCAAATTGGTTTTGTCTTCTTACATGGAGGTACGACCTTCTCTTGAAAGTCAACAAAGCAAACCTTAGTGGCAACGTCCATCAATCATTCTGAGATAATTGCTTTGTTCGAAGCATTACGTGAATGTGTATGGCTTCGCAGAATGATGAACTTTGTCCAAAGTTTAAGTGGGATTGGTTCGCTGAAATCGCCCATCATTATCTACGAAGATAATGCTGCTTGTATTGCACAAATGCAAACAGGTTATATTAAAAGCAATATTACAAAGCATATTTCTTCTAAATTATTTTATCCCCATGATCTGCAAGAGAAGAGGGAGATAAGTATTTTGCAAACGAAGTCATGCGATAATCTCGCTAATTTGTTTACTAAGTCCTTACCAAGTTCTTTGTTTCATAAGTATGTAAATGGATTTGGTATGAGACGACTTCGAGACTTGCAAAATTCAGGGGGAGAAATCTTCTAGGATATAACATGTTAAGATCATGAGATCTTTTGTATTGCACTCTTTTCCTTTGTGAGTTTTTTCAGATGGTTTCTCACGTAAGATTTTTAATGAGGCAATATCATACAAGTATGGACGATATATGCCATTTTATCCTTATTTTTCTATTGGATTTTAGAAGGAGTTTTTCATAACATATTGTATATTTTCTTCTCAATTTTTTCCACAGGGTTTTGAAGGAGAATATTTTAAAGATGATCTGTCTCAAGAACAAGCGAGGATTAGGAAGAGTGTTAGGATTTAATTAATCCTATTATTTAGGAATAAGCCTTCCTTGTAATTAACGTGCGGTTTGCCCCTCGCAATCGTTCGAAGCGCTCTCACGCCTCCAGGATGGGATGCGTCTCTTCATGGCGTTGGCGTTCGCCTGTATGTATCATCAATGAAAGAAACAGTTTGATTAAATCATTCTAAAACAGGTTCAACACGTCTTGTATCTGGTGCATTTCAGTTGGTGGGAAAGGTTCAAGGATGAGAGCGAGATGGCTCTAGAAGCATTTCCGAGTTAGGTTTAGAACCCCAATCAATCATGCATGCATAAAATGTACCTAGACACTGGCATGCATAAAATGTACCTAGACACTGGCATGCATACGGTAAGCGCCAGATATAGCGTTCCATGCGTGTGAGCTAAAAATAGCTGACCAACGTGTTGGCCTGTGGGAGATGCATGCATGCAGAGGAAGCGAAGCACAAAACATGCACACATTTGCGCGACGGACGCAACGTGGCGGGTGCATGTAAGGCGACGGATGAAAGCAGACGTATCAACGGCGCGCGACGACGTCTCGACGTCGACGCCGCCTGCTATATGCGCGCGGCGACGGGGCCAGGTGTCCCCGTTTGCTGCCGTCGCGCCAAAAACAGGAAATTGGTCACGAGGCGAGACTGAGACAAATGACGCAGAGTAGTGGCGAGCTGGGATAGCTAGGTGAGATATATTTCCTTGTTGTTTCCGCCCTCGTGATCGATTGCTTTTGCGTCGAGCTAGATCGTCGACCACATCTGCTTCATTAGAGAAACAACGCATACTCCCATCGATCGAGCCTAATCAGAGATGATCGTCTATAGCTACCGTTCAACATGAGTACGTATTACACTATTAGTGCTACAGGAGCGCTGATCCATACGGCTGATGTGACTAACGAAAGCAACAACAATATAATGTACACCAGAACTTAGTGCGAATATGTTGCTGATGAAATGAGGTTGAGAGATGTTTGATCGATGTGTATCTATATGCTAGCTACTCTACTCCAAAGAGAGCATGATCATCGCAAGGATTTCTATTTTCATTTATAAGAAGAAGAAAAAGGAAGCATGTTTACACGGGCAAGTTATTGCGCACGCTACAGGGTACGCAGAACGGCGCCACCCAGCTGGTCATGTGGACACTGCGAAACGTATCCGGGCCACAGATTGAATGTTACACCCGGGTTAACGATATTTTTGGTTGGCCGGCACATGCAGATGAGTCACAGGTTTTGCCCATCCGGCGGTGCGTGGGCGGGCTTAAAGGAAAATTGTTAGAGTAAAACGAGATTGAATGAAAGTGAATGGACGATCATTATTGTTTCTATTGATTCTCAAGTATATATACATCTGGAAGAGATGGGAATAAGAGATGTCTGTTTGAAGGCATCCCTCCAGAACAGGTGTCTGTTGGCAATAGAGAGAGAAGAGACATGATTTTTCGGGGTTGAACACATCCTTTGCTAATTAATTTCTAACACTCCCCCTTGTACAACACCGTTTCTTGAATGTTTTATTGTTAAAAGCTTCTTGCATATAGATCTTTCATTTTAAGAAATCTTCCATATAATCTTGAGAGTCTTCGTAAAAAATCCAGTGGGACAAATATGAGAAGAATAGAATAGATATGTTACTAAAACTCTTTTAAACCCAGTGGAAAAAATAAGAAGAAAATGATGCAACATATGATGATTATTGTCTCTTGATAACTCATATGAGAAAAAAACTTTGAAGAAGGAGAAAACTCATCGATATGTTTAGAGAACAATTAATATATCTTCAGTACTTTCTTTAAAAACTACGATAGGGAAAATAGAAAGTATGACAAATGAACTTTCAGAAGATATGGTCTCACTAAAGACCATTATGAAAAACTTTGAGGGAAAACTCATAAGGGAAAGAAGTGCAATAGTACATGCCATTGAAAACTCCCTAAAAACCCAGAAAAAAATATAAGAAAAAAATAATATGACATACATAAACACTTGTGTTTATATTATCTCGCTAAAACCCAATTATAAGAAACCATTAGGGAAAACTCAACAAGGAATACCGCGGACCAATCACCTAAGGATCGAGAAAAAGAGAGCACAAATGATGCTCCACGGATGCAACGTGGCAGGAGCGTTGTATCTGCGGGTACGGCTGCTGGACACGGGTACAAACCGTATCCCTCCGTTGCCATAAAAAATCCCCACCCCTCACCGTCGACGCCTCAGATCCGACGCGGCAGGAAAACGCGCCGCCCTGCGGTACACGCGTTGGGGCTGTCGTCGCCGCCGTCACTCCTTCGCCACGAGACAGAGCAGTACGACCACGTGCGCAGCCGCCTCTTCTTCGGCAGCTCCTCCAAGGCGTCGATCTCGCGCTCGCGCTCCTCCCTCCCCCTGTGCATTGTACACGGCCATCTTCTTCTTTCTTGTCGGTCAGCTTTGTTCAAGACGTCTTGTATCTGGTGCATTTTAGTTAGTGGGAAAGGTTAAGGGATGAGAGGGAGAGAGGGGTCTAGAAGCATTTCCTAGCGAGGTTTAGAATCCCAATCAATCATGCATGCATGAATTGGATCTTCAAACTAGATCTCATGTTGACATATTTCGACAACATTTGTTTTCGTTGGTACTTGTCAGATTACTCACTTAGTTGTCACATTATATGTCACATAGTTCTCAGATTTATGAATGTCGACATACCCCACTAAAAAACTTGATTCATTGTACTTGTGTTGGTTTGTGCATTTACTTGCTTAATTATTGTTACTGCCTTAATACCCACTTTTTAGCTCCACATAACCAACATGATATGCGAGCGGTTGGCTTTTACTCGGAGAAGCCTCTTTTGAATTTTGCAAGGTACATGTTATCCTATATATTGCAAGATGCAAGGGGACACACAAGAATACAACACATGCTGCATGTGGTGGATTGATGGAATTTCATTTATATCATGTTAGTCATTTAGATGCAAGACATGAACATGTTAAAGATGACTAACATGGAAAGCATAGGCATGACGTGAACGTACACATTATGTAGTGCAAAACTCATGTAGAATTTAAATACATAAGAGTCGTTATAGGTCAATGGTTATCATCATGCCAAATTTAAGTCTTAACAAATATGGTTAGTTATATTATGATGTACTTTTATAACAGATTTTTCATTAAAAAATTATCCTAATATAGCTGAAAATGTCATCATTGCGTAGAACACAAAAATTACACAATATTCATATAAGACATGTTTTCATTGAATATACGGATTAAAAGTTACATCAGTTTTAATATAAGATAGTGTGACTCCTTTCAATCAGGCGTCACACAATGCAGTGTGCCTCCTTTCTTTTAGGCGCCACACAACCAGAAGTGTGGCGATGCCACGTTGTCCAGAAGTGTAACGTCCATATGCTAGGCGTTACATAGTGTACTGTGACGCTCGACTGTCGGGAGCCATACAAAAGGCTCAGCTGAGTGAATTTACTTTAAACGTAGTCCAGTTTATTAATTTGTTTCGTCTATGGATTAATTTTGTCGATTTTAACACCCACGCATGGCCTGTTCTAAAAAACGCGTGATGGATAGTAGTCTGCCGGTGTGTGTAACCGAAAGCTGATGGATGGAATAGGACGTGTGCATGATGGATAGATGCGGCACGCATGGCCTGCTTGATTGCTGCACTCTCGACACCGGTGCTGGCTAGCAGGAGTAGCTATTGTTTGGGCTCTCGTGATGCGACTTCATCTACAAAAATACTAAAGATACGGGCAGGTTTTAATAGACTTTTACAAAATGGTAACATTGATCTAATCTATTTGTCCTTCCCACTAGTAGAAAAAGGGGCTTTCGTCCCAGCTCAATTTACATATTAGTCCCGGTTCCATTACGAACCGGGACTAATGTTAGCATTAGTCCCGGTTCGAACGGCAAGGGCGCCGGTCGGTCATTAGTCCGGATTCAAAAGGGACCTTTAGTCCCGGTTCGTGTCTCGAACCGGGACTAAAGGGTTTGGAAGCTCTAGTCCTGGTTCTTGTTTTGAACCGGGACTAAAAGGTTTTGTATTTTTATTTTTTCTTATTTTTAAATTTTATTTTTGTTTGTAGTTTCTATTTTAAATTGCTTATATCTTTTAGGATATTTAATTTTTTTTAGTGATTCTTTTTGCATTAGATTCAAAATTTTGTCTAGTTTCTGTTTGTGCAATTAGTTTTTAAATTTGAATGGTTTTAAATTTGAATTTGTTCAAATTTGCTTCAAACCCAAATTGTGAATAACTTGAGTTTACAAATAGTTTTTAATTTAATTCTTTTTTCTCCTAGTCATCTGTTAGATTGTTATCACAGTAAGATTTATTTGGTTATTTTTAGAATAATTTAAATTTGATTTTAATTAAAACAATATTGTTTTGCTTATATAGTTGTTTTAGTCATTTAATTATTGTTTTTTATTATTTTTTGTTAGTACTTTCTGTAGATTTTAACATATTATAGTATGGTGCATATTGAATGCATAAAAAGTCTGGAATTAAAATCATTTTAATGAAATGCCTTTGTAGCAGATGAGTTTTCGTCTGAAACCTTGATACTTCGAAGGATGATCCAGTTTGTACACGAAGTGCATTCAGTTTTTATCGTAACTCTCTCAACTTTTTAGCACATGCCATGTGGGTGAAACTATGATACCATGCCAACTTTCAACCTTTTCAGAGTTCATTTGTAGTGCTTTTTAATTTCAGGGTCAATTAGCTCAAAAAAGTAAGTAAATGCATGAAAAATACCAAATGAAGTCAGAAAATATTGAAAATTTATGATGTGGCTTTAATGGTCTATTTTAAACACACAAAAAGTATGGAGTTCAAATAAGTTCAAAACAATGAAATCCCTTTGCAATAGATGAGTTTTCTTTCGAAACCCTGATACTTCGAAAAAGATTGTTCATGTTGTACACGAAGTGCATCCAGTTTGTGACGTAACCCTCTCAACTTTTTAGCACATGCTATGTGGGAGAAATGATGATACGATGCCAAGTTTCAACCTTTTCAGAGTTCATTTGTCGGGCTTTTCAATTTCAAGGTCATTTAGGTCAAAAAATCATTAAATGCATGAAAAATAGCAAATGAAGTTATAAAGGGTCGAAATTTAGGATGTGGTTTTCAATGGTTTATATTGAATGCACAAAATGCATAAAATGTCTCAAGTTGAAATAAGTAATAAAATAAAATATCTTTCTAGCAAATGGGTTTTCGTCCGAAACCGTGATACTTCGTGTTGGGGAACGTCGCATGGGAAACAAAAAATTTCCTACGCGCACGAAAGACCTATCATGGTGATGTCCATCTACGAGAGGGGATGTGAGATCTACGTACCCTTGTAGACCGTACAGCAGAAGCGTTAGTGAACGCGGTTGATGTAGTGGAACGTCCTCACGTCCCTCAATTCGCCCCGCGAACCGTCCCGCGATCAGTCCCACGATCTAGTGCCGAACGGACGGCACCTCCGCGTTCAGCACACGTACAGCTTGACGATGATCTCGGCCTTCTTGATCCAGCAAGAGAGATGGAGAGGTAGAAGAGTTCTCCAGCAGCGTGACGGTGCTCCGGAGGTTGGTGATGATCTTGTCTCAGCAGGGCTCCGCCCGAGCTTCGCAGAAACGCGATCTAGAGGAAAAACCGTGGAGGTATGTGGTCGGGCTGCCGTGGAAAAATCGTCTCAAATCAGCCCTAAAACCTCCGTATATATAGGTGGGAGAGGGGGGCCTTGCCTTGGGGCTCAAGGAGCCCCAAGGGGGTCGGCCGAGCCAAAGGGGGGAAGGTCTCCCCCCCCAAACCGAGTCCTACTTGGTTTGGTGGGAGGAGTCCTTCTTTCCTTTCCCACCTCCTCCTTTTTTTTCTTTTATCTTTGATTTTCTTCCTATGGCGCATAGTGCCTTCTTGGGCTGTCCCACCAGCCCATTAAGGGCTGGTGTGCCACCCCCAAGGCCTATGGGCTTCCCCGGGGTGGGTTCCCCCCCCCCCGGTGAACTCCCGGAACCCATTCGTCATTCCCGGTACATTCCTCGTAACTCCGAAAACCTTCCGGTATTCAAATGAGGTCATCCTATATATCAATCTTCGTTTCCAGACCATTCCGGAAACCCTCGTGACGTCCGTGATCTCATCCGGGACACCGAACAACATTTGGTAACCAACCATAAAACTCAAATACGCATAAAACAACGTCGAACCTTAAGTGTGCAGACCCTGCGGGTTCGAGAACTATGTAGACATGACCCGAGAGACTCCTCGGTCAATATCCAATAGCGGGACCTGGATGCCCATATTGGATCCTACATATTCTACGAAGATCTTATCGTTTGAACCTCAGTGCCAAGGATTCATATAATCCCGTATGTCATTCCCTTTGTCCTTCGGTATGTTACTTGCCCGAGATTCGATCGTCAATATCCGCATACCTATTTCAATCTCGTTTACAGGCAAGTCTCTTTACTCGTTCCGTAATACAAGATCCCGCAACTTACACTAAGTCACATTGCTTGCAAGGCTTGTGTGTGATGTTGTATTACCGAGTGGGCCCCGAGATACCTCTCCGTCACATGGAGTGACAAATCCCAGTCTTGATCCATACTAACTCAACGAACACCTTCGGAGATACCTGTAGAGCATCTTTATAGTCACCCAATTACGTTGCGATGTTTGATACACAGAAAGTATTCCTCCGGTGTTAGTGAGTTATATGATCTCATGGTCATAGGAACAAATACTTGACACGCAGAAAACAGTAGCAACAAAATGACACGATCAACATGCTACGTCTATTAGTTTGGGTCTAGTCCATCACGTGATTCTCCTAATGATGTGATCCAGTTATCAAGCAACAACACATTTGTTCATAATCAGAAGACACTGACTATCTTTGATCAACTGGCTAGCCAACTAGAGGCTTGCTAGGGACAGTGTTTTGTCTATGTATCCACACATGTAAATGAGTCTTCATTCAATACAATTATAGCATGGATAATAAACGATTATCTTGATACAGGAATTATAATAATAACTATATTTATAATTGCCTCTAGGGCATAATTCCAACACTTCGAAGGAGATGGTCCAGTTTGTACACGAAGTGCATCCAATTTTTGTCGTAACCCTCTCAACTTTTTAGCACAAGCTATGTGGATGACATGATGATACCATGCCAAGTTTCAACATTTTCAGAGTTCATTATAGGTCTTTTCCATTTCAGGGTCATTTAGCTCAACATAGCAAATAAAGTTAGAAAGGGTTAACTCTGACTTGGTTAACCTTAGTTGTGATTCTGGCGGGGACGGTGCTAGCAAATGTAGTCGACGGTTATGATTGGACTCTTGGCTAAAGGGGGATTCTGAAATTTTCAAACTCTACCCTCCGTGTACCGTCTTTTTTAGTTTTGTAGAAAATAAACAAAAATACTAAGATCTCCAAAAACTAAAATCCTTTGAGATGTATTTAGGTTTTAGTGTCGAGTTGGTATACAAATTTTGAGATATGAATTTTGACCGTTTTTTTCAAAAAAAGGAAAAATGTAAAACGGCCATAATTGAGAGGGCTACGACAAAAACTGGATGCACTTCGTTATGGCCAAATGTATGGCCAAATAGTTTTTTCTGATGCATACGACGTCAAAAAAAAGTTTAATGCATCAGAAAAACTAGAGAAAATTGGGAATCGATTTCACCGGGGCTTGCCCGGTGAAGTTTTCTCATATGCTCAAAATTCCAAATGTAAAAAAAGTTATGGCAAAAAGAAGTTTTTTCCACAAAAATAAGAAAAAATAATTTTATTTAAAATCTTTAGGTTGTTTTCATTGAAATTCACTATTATTATTACTTATTTTGTTTATTTTAATAATTTTTTGAATTCAAAAAAATTAAATCATGTGACATGACATCAAACCCTAGGTTGTTTAGGATTGATAGCTTACTATTGTGAGGATGGGTGATTAGAGATTAAATTGTCAAATAAATCAAAGATTTAAAAATTGAAATAAAACATAAAAACAAATCAAAGAATATTCAAAAATAAAATTTGAAAAATAAATAAATAAGGTACCTTTTTGGGTCAAACAAACAAAATAAACACACGGATCCTTTAGTCCCGGTCCGTGTTAAGACCCGTGACTAAAGGGCCTGCCCCTGAGGACGCTCCGAGGCGCCCACATGGAGCACCTTTGGTCCCGGCTTGGAACAGGGCCGGGACCTTTAGTCCCGCCTCTTTGGTCCCGGTTGGTGAACCGGAACTAAAGCCCCTTACGGGCCGGGACAATAGGCCCTGTCTCCACTAGTGTCCCTGATTTTTACTGATGGAACCGTCCTCTTTAATTAAGTTTCAACCAATCATAACTAACGAGAGCCTGTATATCTTTCATAGAACGCATGTATGTCTCGGATTACTGCTTCATCTCTTCCTAATAATAAAGCGCGGAGTGCTTCTGTCCTACGTCATCGGGCATTTTGCAGAAAACCCCCTACGTTTTCCCCAAATCAACCCGCGGTCCGGACATAAGTGTCACGAACAAACCGTTTTTTTGTAGTTTTGCAGAAAGACCCTTCCGTTTTCATGGAATCAAGCAGCAATCCGTCTTTGAAATTATAATAGTTTTTTTCTCACTCTCACCAGCTGACGCAAGGGCCCTGCCAAGTCATCTCCTATCTCCATCCAGAATCCTGCACGCGCACGAGTTCGTCTCCTGAACCAAGCCTTCGATCGATTCGATCAACACCTCGACTCCACGTGCAAGCTGGTTCCTTATAAGTACTCACCTCCTCCTCCTCTGCTGATTTTTCCCCAAATCGCCTACTCCCGTGCCCTAGAACGTCCGGTCGGATCTCGATGGAGTACGCATCCGCCTGAAGCTTTCGCCGACCGAATTCATCGCACCAAGAGGTTCCCCGATGGTCCCATCCGGCCCCTTCCTTTTGGCATCTCCTCTCAGCTTCTCCTTGACCTTTTTCCCCCTTGAGCAGAGCACAAGAACGAGTGCCTCGACATCGCCGGAAACCTGGACGCACACGACAGCTGCATCGAGCCGATCCAAACCCCATGCGATTCACACGATTCCCTCAACCTTCGCCAATCTGTGGGCGTAGAGAGATTCCCCTCGATCTCCTCTTTCAATTCCGTACTCAAATCGCAGAACTGCCCTCGGATTCGAGCGCATGGATCTCACCGGAGTTTTGTCGCTTGAAACTCTCTTGCCGGTCAATTTGACGGAAACGGAGGTCCCCAGCATCTCCCTTATCCTCTCTGATGTTCGCCTCAGACCCCCCCTATCATGCTGACCCTACCTCTCGTGTAGGGGTTCATCTGTTCGATCACACGACCCCGCCTCGAAGCTTGACGCCGTCAGCCGGAGCTCTAGCCGGACGTCACCGACGCTAGGGAATCGTTGTTCATCCCCGTAGAAGTTTTTGAGTTTGCAGTATCCACACTCAACCCGTACACCTACCTCTCAACCCCGGTGACCACCTTGGACGACGCGAGCGTCAACTCCGAGCCGCCCCGATGCGTTCAGGTAGCAGATCGTCGTTTCTCCAGCGTCGTGATGGTTTTATTGACATCGCCATAGACCGTCAGGAATCAGGTATGCTATTCTGCATCTCGCGTTCGTGCACATATGCTTCACCTCTTGCACCACCAGGGCAGCGAGCGGCACTACACACATTAGCTTTGAAGATGTGACATGGATTCAGGGTGTCTATTGACTATAAGCAAGAGCCTGGATAGATCTGCATGCATACACATATGAGAAAATGGGTGTGTGCAGAGAAACAAAATATTGATCATATCAATTGACCAAAAATATTAATAATCCTTACCTGCTTGTGATTTAGTAAATATGAGTAGCGCATTTGTGAGGATCAAGAGCAGTCGGTACTTGGCAAAAAAATTGTATGGATATGCATGCACATGACCAAACGTGATTCAACAGAAATACATAAGGTGTGTATTGATCACTTCATCAAGAGTTTGCATGAGACATACGCCAGTTCAAGGTTGGTATTAACTAATTTTAGTACAAATTTCTTATGATTTCTGAGAAAAAAGGTTATTCACATAAAATTTGAATGTTTTTAAGCAAAACAAAACATGCAAATTTTATGTGAGGAACCTTCATAGCATGTGTTGGAACCTAATCTTGCTTCATTGGAAGAGTGTACTATCTTCTTTGTATAGTATGTATTGGGACATGAAATCTAGGTCAACCGAATTGTCAATGAGGTGCAAAGTTACCTAGGGAATTTCCATTATTGCAACAATGGTTGAACTCTGTTGCATGGCAATCTTTTAGTTGTGTACATTTATAAAGAGATGAGAACATACATAAGTGCTAATGCATTTTTTCTATTGTTTCTAATTTAATTTTGACAGTATAGATTTTATACCCGGTGCAACGCACGGGCTCTTTTCCTAGTCTAACCAAAAGGTGGACGACGTGATTGCGTAAGGACTCAAGCCTCCTCCCGCTACAACTACAAAAAGAAAAGAAAAAAAAATCTGCTTAATTTGTCTCCTAATTCGTCGGCAGAGAAGTGCGTTGCGTCATTCATCATGAAGGTGTGCATATTCAATCGCAGTGGCTTAGAATATACGAGTATGCCATTGTATCAAGTACTATACCGGCAAAGCATATCTTATCGAGTACTTTGCCCAGTCGGTCTCTGTATCTAATTTACTTCTTATTAATCTTTGTTGCTTAGTCACACGCCAACCCACATGGCCAAGGCAAAAGGGTCAATGCCAATGTCATTTCAGCAAACGACACGAAAACTTGAGTTGATCAAGCTCTTGTCCCCCGTAAATTGACAAATACTAATAGAAGGATCCACGTCGTCGTCGCAAAGCTAGCGCCAGATCGTAAAGTCCGTATTAAAAAAATTGAGATGTGGCATGTACGTGCATGTCACGAGATATACAGCTTCCGTCGGAAGATCTATGAATGAAGAGTAAACTAACGAGTGACCGTACTAGCGGGCGATCTTCTGGATCGCTTTTTTGGATCGTACATATCCAGCACGGTTTAATTATGTTATCACATGCATCTACACGTCACTGTGGTGCAGGTTTCTTTGAAAAATGCATTGCTGTGATGAGCTCGATCGGGATAAGGATCAAAGGATCACCTAGCTAGAAATCGAGGGTAACTTTGAAAAGTAGATAAACAACTTGAAATCGAACGTGGAAGTCCTATATTATCAGTAGCGTAGCCAGCTCAATAATCCAGGATGGTCCAGTAGTAAATTTTTTATTTGTATTTAATTATTCATATTAAATTTTACTCAATTTTGCTATAATATATAGGCTGTAGATAAATTTCAGGGTGGTCCATGGACTACCTGGACCCCCCCTAGCTACGCCACTGTATATTATTCAGATAGTTATAACGAGCGTACCTAGATTTGCGCTTTAGGCCTATCTTCTTCTTTCTTTTCGATCAGCTTTGTTCAACACATCTTGTATCTGGTGCATTTTAGTTAGTGGGAAAGGTTAAGGGGTGAGAGCGAGAGGGCTCTAGAAGCATTTCCGAGCTAGCTAGCTAGGTTTAGAACCACAACAATCATGCATGCATGAAATGTACGTAGGCACTGACATGCATACGGTAATACAGTATATAACACTGCGCCTGATATAGCGTCCCATGCGTCTGACCTAAAAATAGCTGACAACGTGTTGGCCTTATATATGCGCGCCGCGACGGATGAAAGCAGACCTACCAACGGCGCGCGACGACGTCTCGACGTCGACATCGCCTGCTATATGCGCGCGGCGACGGGCCAGGTGTCCCCGTTTGCTGCCGTCGCGCCAAAACGGGAAATTGGTCACGAGCCGAGACTGAGACAGATGACACAGAGTAGTGGCGAGCTGGGATGGCTAGGTGAGATATGTTTCCTTGTTATTCCCGTCCTCCTGATCGATTGCTTTTGGGTATAAGAAAATTAAATCGTCGGCCGTACATCTACTTTTCTTCCTTCAATAGTATGGCGTATACAAGCAAATTAGAGAAACGACACATATATACTCGCATCGATCGATGTGTTTCTATGCTAGCTACTCTACTGCGAGGAGAGCATGAACAACACAAACATTTCTTTTCCATTTAAGAAAAAAGGAGAGCATGTTTACATAGGGCGTGTTTGGTTGCCCCCGCTGCACCTGCATGGCATCCGAGATGCAATTTTCAGCTTGTTTGATAAACCGTATGGCCATCTGGGCCTGGCCCAACTGATGCAAAAAGTACCCTCTCAGCCAGGCTGAGAGTTACGCCGGATTCGGCTGTTCCTTGGATGCATGCATGAGTCGTGCAAAACGCCCTTCTCCTCTCCCGTTGCCCGATCTGGATCAGGGAGGGAGATCGCCTCGCCACCCGCGCCGCCATGCCTCCGGCCGCCAGCCCCGCCGCCGAGCGCCTCCCTCCCGTCGCCCCGATCTGGATCCCGAGGGAGCCCGCGCCGCCATGCCTCCGGCCGCCAGCCCCGCCGTCGAGCGCCTCCCTCCCGTCGCCCCGATCTGGATCCCGAGGGAGATCGCCTCGCCACCCGCGCCGCCATGCCTCCGGCCGCCAGCCCCGCCGCCGAGCGCCTCCCTCCCGTCGCCCCGATCTGGATCCCGAGGGAGATCGCCTCGCCACCCGCGCCGCCATGCCTCCGGCCGCCAGCCCCGCCGCCGAGCGCCTCCCTCCAGTCGCCCCGATCTGGATCCCGAGGGAGATCGCCTCGCCACCCGCGCCGCCATGCCTCCGGCCGCCAGCCCCGCCGCCGAGCGCCTCCCTCCCGTCGCCCCGATCTGGATCCCGAGGGAGATCGCCTCGCCACCCGCGCCGCCATGCCTCCGGCCGCCAGCCCCGCCGCCGAGCGCCTCCCTCCCGTCGCCCCGATCTGGATCCCGAGGGAGATCGCCTCGCCACCCGCGCCGCCATGCCTCCGGCCGCCAGCCCCGTCGTCGAGCGCCTCCCTCCCGTCGCCCCGATCTGGATCCCGAGGGAGATCGCCTCGCCACCCGCGCCGCCATGCCTCCGGCCGCCAGCCCCGCCGCCGAGCGCCTCCCTCCAGTCGCCCCGATCTGGATCCCGAGGGAGATCGCCTCGCCACCCGCGCCGCCATGCCTCCGGCCGCCAGCCCCGCCGCCGAGCGCCTCCCTCCCGTCGCCCCGATCTGGATCCCGAGGGAGATCGCCTCGCCACCGGTTGCCGCGCCGCCATGCCCTCCGGCCGCCCGCCCCGCCACCGAGCACCTCCGCTCCCGTCGCTCCGATCTGGATCGGGGAGGGACATCGCCTCGCCTCGCCTCTGGTCGGTTGAGTTGATCCGCTCCCTGCAGTCTACCAAACATCATCTCTTGTATACAACATCACTGATAGAAAAAGAGGCTTCCGTCCAGCCCCATAAGTCGCGAAACTGTAGGAACCGCGACTAATGAATTCTTTAGTCGCGGTTCGGAAAACGAACCGCGACCAAAGGCCTGGGCCCAGGGCGCTCGGTGGTCAGCTGGTGCACGTGAGGGGCTTTAGTCGCGGTTGGCCACGCCAACCGCGACTAAATCTCATCCCCTATATATTATTTGTATTTTTAAGATTTTGAAAAAGAAAAGTATTTTAAAAAATACCTTTAGTCGCGGTTGGCCTGGCCTGGCCAACCGCGACTAAAGGTCGTTGCGCGCGGGAACGCAAAAACCCGCCAAAAAACCCTTTAGTCGCGGTTGGTCTGGCCAACCGCGACTAAAGGTTACCCTTTAGTCGCGGGTCGCCTCCCCAACCGCGACTAAAGGGGGGGGCTATAAATACAAGGGCCCGAACCGTCGCCTCCATTTCTCGTCTTCTCCGATCTCTGCCGCGCCGAAGGCCTGCCGCCCTCGCCCTCGCCCTCGACGCCGCCCGCCGTCGCCCTCGCCCTCGCCGCCGCCCGCCGTCGCCCTCGCCGCCCGCCGTCGCCCTCGCCCTCGACGCCGCCCGCCGTCGCCCGCCGTCGCCCTCGCCCTTGACGCCGCCCCCTCTCGCCCACGTACGGCGCCGCCGGCCGCTATCACCGGCCTCCCTCGCCCACCGCGCGCGCGCCGCCTCGCTCGCCCGCCCTCAACGCCGCCGGCCGGCCGGTACTGCCGCGCGCGCACGCGCGCGCCTCTCTCAGTTCTTAGAATTTGTAAAAACTACGGAAAAAAGTTTGTAAAAACTACGGAAAAAAGTTTGTAAAAACTACTTGTAAAGGTTTTGCATTTTTTGTAGCTTTCAATGGTATATTATTTGCCCCATTGTGATAAAATTTGTAACAGTAGAATATGTGAAACTCCTTCAAAATTAAAATAAAGCACAAAAGAAATAAAACAATATAAATTAAACAGAAAACAGGTTTAAGGGGGGGGGGCTACCTAAACCTGCGGCGGCCTTTTGTCGCGGTTGGCCAGAAGAACCGCGACTAAAGGTCCTCCGCCCCGACGGCCGCCTGGCGCCCACGTGGACGGGCCTTTAGTTGCGGTTCTTAAGCAACCGCGACTAAGGGGGGCCTTTAGTCGCGCCTATTTGGTCGCGGTTGCGCAACCACGACTAATGGCAGTTGCGAACCGCGACCAAAGGCCCTTTTTCCACCAGTGCATCTCTCATGCAGTAATATCACACAATCCACCAAACACACATCTCAACCAATCTCTGCATCAACTCAACCAGGCCACACTCACCCAGGATCCCTCATGCGATGCAGGCTAGAGCCACCCAGTCAACCAAACACGCCCATAGGCATTCGATCAGGCAAGGCAGTTATATATTGCACAGGGTACAGAATACTCAGAACGGCGCCATTCAGCTGAGCATGTGGACCCTGTAAAACGTATCCGTGCCACAGAGTGCACATACTACTACGTTGCACCCGGGTTAACGATATTTCTTGTCGGCCTCGACCGGCGCATGCGCGTGAGCCACAGGTTTTACCTCATTGATCCGGCGATGCGCGCGGCTCAAAGGAAAACGAAGCTCCCGTTGCGATCCCTCCACATAAGCCATCCGTCCCCATCCTGTCAGCATTTATGGCTAAATTAGTTTCTTGCTTCATGAATTTATATCTTTGATTGCAACTTTTTGTAGGTAGCTTACTAAAGTGACTGCTTGGTTCATGAATTTTTATCTGACAAACAAGGTCAGCGGCTTTCTAGAAAGATATTCCAGCTTGATTGTCTATTTTGGGCGTGTTTTACTCTTAATTGTATTACTACATTCTTCGGGCGTGTTTGCAGATGGATGGTGTGTATTTTATAAACAACATGCTAGATTTTCTCTCGCGCTAGTGCAACTCTGTAATCTGGTCACTCGTTGCTCTCTTTAAGTAAGGGATAATGCATTGGGACCCTCTTCCCCGATGATTGTTTAAATAAACATGTTACTCCTAGATATTTTTAGAGAAAAGGTTTTTTTTGTTCTCTCAAAATTTTCAAAACTATAGACTTAGCTCCTCAAGGTTTTTTTGTAGACATTTGGTCCCTCAAGTTCCCCAGAAGTATAGACTTAGTCTCTCAAGATTTTTTTGATAGACATTTCGTCCTTCAAGCCTCAAAACCAGACAAGCTTCGTCAAAAACCAGGTTTCGACCAAGTTGATTGGGTTTGACTGATGAACAGTACATTAAAAAAATAATGACAACTTATTTTTCTTCTGGAGCTCCTCTTATGTTATTCGACCGGAAAACTTTACATGGACCTAGCACACCCAAGTATCTTGGCTGTCACAAAATTTCAGATTTTTAATATTTGTTTGTTATTTTTTACTGTTTATTTGCCAAACCTGGTCAATATGGTCAAACCCGGTCAACATGCTCAAGATCTGATTTTGAAACAAACTTATCTGTTTTTTAAACTTGAAGCGCCAAATGCCTACCCAAAAATCTTAATGGAACAAGTTTGTACTTTGGGGGAATTCGAAGGACTAAAAACATACTTTTCTCATATTTTCATTGGACACCATGTGAGGTTCAAGTTATAGACAAATTGGTTTTAAGGACATAAATTCGTAGATCAAGCAATCAATCATGTTTGACTAAAAACAGAGAAGGAAACCACAGCCTTGTGGTCTAATTTTCTTTATATGCGGTTATATCAATTTGAAAGATACAAGTTTTTTAGCGATAACCACACGTTTTATTAAAAAACAAGTGATTACAACGCTTGCAACATGGAAATCAAACAAAACAACCAGAAACATAGATGAAATGAAGCTTTGTAGAACGAACCCCAAAGATACCAAAATTTGATCCTTACGCCATGTCCAATCTTGGTCCATTGTCGGGAAAAAAGGGGATCACCCAATATGCCCAAATCTGAAGAAACACCTTCGGAGTCGATAGTGCTCAATGAGCTGACTAAACAGGCGACGGGACCGAGACTCTGTGGCACATCGGCCGGGGATCTTCCCCATGTTTACCAGATTCCGGTGCCGCCATCTTGAATCGACAAGGTTGAAGAAGACGCCATCCGCCAACCAGCGACACCTATGCTCGCCGGATCTAATGACCACCGAGACACCAAAGCAAACTGCCCCTCGCCAACAGCAGTTGGAGCGTTGTCGAGATGGAGGAAGGGCGAAAGAAACTTATTCCAATGCGGCGTCATCCCTTCCATGGAACAGACGCCCCGAGGACAAACAAGACCTACAGTATCTACCAGGCTTAGCCAAATCACCAGGGGTTCCCACCCTTGCCGTTTTAGCGAAAACCAAATGATGTAACTCTCTTTCCAACTCTAATAATATTCTCCTTGGTTAATTGAAACACTGTAAATTGGCCTTAATTACACACTAACTCTTAGGCTGGTTGTAATGGGGAGTATCATATAATAATATCATGCATATGATACTAGTTTATGATACTACACCCGTAATGTATAGTATCATATGTTAGTATCATAGGATATATCATTTATTGCCATGCATGACACATAGTAGTGTTGGAAATATGCCCTAGAGGCAATAATAAATTAGTTATTATTATATTTCTTAGTTCATGATAATCGTTTATTATCCATGCTATAATTGTATTGATTGGAAACACAATACTTGTGTGGATACATAGACAAAACACTGTCCCTAGTAAGCCTCTAGTTGACTAGCTCGTTGATCAAAGATGGTCAAGGTTTCCTGGCCATAGGCAAGTGTTGTCACTTGATAACGGGATCACATCATTAGGAGAATCATGTGATGGACTAGACCCAAACTAATAGACGTAGCATGTTGATCGTGTCATTTTGTTGCTACTGTTTTCTGCGTGTCAAGTATTTATTCCTATGACCATGAGATCATATAACTCACTGACACCGGAGGAATGCTTTGTGTGTATCAAACGTCGCAACGTAACTGGGTGACTATAAAGATGCTCTACAGGTATCTCCGAAGGTGTTAGTTGAGTTAGTATGGATCAAGACTGGGATTTGTCACTCCATGTGACGGAGAGGTATCTCGGGGCCCACTCGGTAATACAACATCACAGACAAGCCTTGCAAGCAATGTAACTTAGTGTAAGTTGCGGGATCTTGTATTACGGAACGAGTAAAGAGACTTGCCGGTAAACGAGATTGAAATAGGTATGCGGATACTGACGATCGAATCTCGGGCAAGTAACATACCGAAGGACAAAGGGAATGACATACGGGATTATACGAATCCTTGGCACTGAGGTTCAAACGATAAGATCTTCGTAGAATATGTAGGATCCAATATGGGCATCCAGGTCCCGCTGTTGGATATTGACCGAGGAGTCTCTCGGGTCATGTCTACATAGTTCTCGAACCCGCAGGGTCTGCACACTTAAGGTTCGACGTTGTTTTATGCGTATTTGAGTTATATGGTTGGTTACCGAATGTTGTTCGGAGTCCCGGATGAGATCACGGACGTCACGAGGGTTTCCGGAATGGTCCGGAAACGAAGATTGATATATAGGATGACCTCATTTGGTTACCGGAAGGTTTTCGTGCATTACCGGAAAAGTTTCGGGCTCATCGGTAGTGTACCGGGAGTGCCGGGAGGGGTGCCGGGGACCATCGGGAGGGGTGTCACGCCCCAAGGGGTCTCATGGGCTATGGGAAGAGATAAACCAGCCCCTAGTGGGCTGGAATAAGTTCCCACTAAGGCCCATAAGGTTTGAGAAGGAAAAAACACAAGGTGGAAAGAGTTTCCAAGTGGGAAGGTGGAATCCTACTCCAAGTAGGATTGGAGTAGGACTCCTCCACCTCCAATTTCGGCCAAACCTTTAGGTTTTGAGGCTGCCTCCTCCCCTCCCTCCCACCTATATATACGGAGGTTTTAGGGCTGATTTGAGACGACTTTCTCACGGCTGCCCGACCACATACCTCCATAGTTTTTCCTCTAGATCGCGTTTCTGCGGAGCTCGGGCGGAGCCCTGCTGAGACAAGATCATCACCAACCTCCGGAGCGCCGTCACGCTGCCGGAGAACTCTTCTACCTCTCCGTCTCTCTTGCTGGATCAAGAAGGCCGAGATCATCGTCGAGCTGTACGTGTGCTGAACGTGGAGGTGCCGTCCGTTCGGTACTAGATCGTGGGACTGATCGCGGGATTGTTCGCGGGGCGGATCGAGGGACGTGAGGACGTTCCACTACATCAACCGCGTTCTCTAACGCTTCTGCTGTACGATCTACGAGGGTACGTAGATCACTCATCCCCTCTCGTAGATGGACATCACCATGATAGGTCTTCGTGCGCGTAGGAAAATTTTTGTTTCCCATGCGACGTTCCCCAACAGTGGCATCATGAGCTAGGTTCATGCGTAGATGTCTTCTCGAGTAGAACACAAAAGTTTTTGTGGGCGGTGATGTGCGTTTTGCTTTGCTGCCCTCCTTAGTCTTTTCTTGATTCCGCGGTATTGTTGGATTGAAGCGGCTTGGACCGACATTACTCGTACGCTTACGAGAGACTGGTTTCATCGTTACGAGTAACCCCCTTTGCTCAAAGATGACTGGCAAGTGACGGTTTCTCCAACTTTAGTTGAATCGGATTTGACCGAGGAGGTCCTTGGATGAGGTTAAATAGCAACTCATATATCTCCGTTGTGGTGTTTGCGTAAGTAAGATGCGATCCTACTAGATACCCTTGGTCACCACGTAAAACATGCAACAACAAAATTAGAGGACGTCTAACTTGTTTTTGCAGGGTATGATTGTGATGTGATATGGCCAACGATGTGATGTGATATATTGGATGTATGAGATGATTATGTTGTAATAGAAATATCGACTTGCACGTCGATGGTACGGCAACCGGCAGGAGCCATAGGGTTGTCTTTATACTAACATATGTGCTTGCAGATGCGTTTACTATTTTGCTAGGATGTAGCTTTAGTAGTAATAGCATAAGTAGCACGACAACCCCGATGGCAACACGTTGATGGATGATCATGGTGTGGCGCCGGTGACAAGAAGATCGTGCCGGTGCTTTGGTGATGGAGATCAAGAAGCACGTGATGATGGCCATATCATGTCACTTATGAATTGCATGTGATGTTAATCCTTTTATGCACCTTGTTTTGCTTAGAACGACGGTAGCATTATGAGGTGATCTCTCACTAAAATTTCAAGACGAAATTGTGTTCTCCCCGACTGTGCACCGTTGCGACAGTTCTTCGTTTCGAGACACCACGTGATGATCGGGTGTGATAGACTCAACGTTCACATACAACGGGTGCAAAACAGTTGCACACGCAGAACACTCGGGTTAAGCTTGACGAGCCTAGCATGTGCAGACATGGCCTCGGAACACGTGAGACCGAAAGGTCGAGCATGAATCGTATAGTTGATATGATTAGCATAGGGATGCTTACCACTGAAACTATTCTCGACTCACGTGATGATCGGACTTGAGATAGTGGATTTGGATCATGTACCACTCAAATGACTAGAGAGATGTACTTTTTGAGTGGGAGTTCTTAAGTAATATGATTAATTGAACTAATTGTCATGAACATAGTCTAATGGTCTTTGCGAATTACGATGTAGCTTGCGCTATAGCTCTACTGTTTTTTATGTTCCTAGAGAAAATTTAGTTGAAAATTGATAGTAGCAACCTTTGCAGACTGAGTCTGTAAAACCGAGGATTGTCCTCGTTGCTGCGCAGAAGGCTTATGTCCTTAATGCACCACTCGGTGTGCTGCACCTCGAGCGTCGTCTGTGGATGCTGTGAACATCCGACATACACGTTTCTGATGACTACACGATAGTTCAGTGCAAAGTACTTAATGGCTTAGAAGCAAGGCACCGAAAACGTTTTAAAACGTCACGGAACATAAGTGATGTTCTAAAGAGATGAAATTGTGATTTCATGCTTGTGCCCTTGTTAAGAGGTACGAGACCTCCAACAAGATTCTTTGACCACAAAGTAAAGGAGAAAAGCTCAATCGTTGAGCGTGTGCTCAGATTATCTGAGTACGACAATCACTCGAATCGAGTGGGAGCTAATCTTCCAGATGAGATAGTGATGGTTCTCCAAAATCACTGCCACCAAGCTTTGAGAGCTTCGTGATGAACTATAACATATCAAGGATAGATACAATGATCCTTGAGCGATTCGCGACGTTTGACACTGTGAAAGTAGAAATCAAGAAGGAGCATCAATAGTTGATGGTTTGAAAAACCACTAAGTTTCAAGAAAGGGGAGGGCTAGAAGGGATACTTCGTGAAACGGCAAAACAGTTGCTGCGCTAATGAAGAGACCCAAGATTGAACCCAAACCCGAGACTAAGTGCTTCTGTAATAAGGGGAACAGTCACTGAGGCGGAGCAACTCTAGATACTTGGGAGATAAGAAGGCTGGCAAAAGTCGAGAGAAGTATATTTGATATACATAATGTTGATGTGTATTTTACTAGTACTCCTAGTAGCACGAGGGTATTGGATACCGGTTCGGTTGCTAAGTGATTAGTAACGCGAAATGAAAGCTACGGCATAAGCGGAGACTAGCTAAAGGCGAGGTGACGATACGTGTTGGAAGTGTTTCCAAGGTTGATATGATCAAACGTCACACGCCCCCTCTACCATCGGGATTGGTGTTGAACCTAAATAATTGTTATTTGGTGCTTGCGTTAAGCATGAACATGATTGGATCGTGTTTATTGCAATACGATCATTCATTCAAAGAGAATAATGGTTACTCTATTTGCTTGAATAATCACCTTCAATGGTTTATTGAATCTCGATTGTAGTGTTACACATTGGTGCCAAAAGATACGAGTTAAATGATGATAGTACCACTTACTTGTGGCACTGCCGCTTGAGTCATGTTAGTATATAAATTGCATGAAGAGGCTCCATGCTGATGGATCTTTACTCACCTGATTTCGAATCACTAGTGACATGCAAATCATACCACATGAGCAAGGCCTTGTTTTCATTGAGATGAAACAAGATAGTAACTTGTTGGAAGTGATACATTTTGATGTATGCAGTCCAGTGAGTGCTGAGGCACGCAGTGGATATCATTATGTTCTTACTTCACTGACGACATGAGTAGATACAGGAGTATTTACTTAATGAATCACAAGTCTGAAATATTGAAAAGTTCAATTCTGTTTCAGAGTGAAGTTCGTCGTAACAAGAGGATAAACTGTCTACGATATGATCATAGAAATGAATATCTGAGTTGCGAGTTTTTGGTACACAGTTAAGACAATGTGGAAATTGTTTCACAGTTCGTGCCACCTGGAACATCATGGTGTGATGATGTGTCTGAACGTCATAGCCACGCACTATTTAGTATGGTGCATGCTGTGATGTCTCTTATCGAATTACCACTATCGTTTATGGGTTATGCATTAGAGACAACCACATTCACTTTAAATAGGGCACCGCGTATTTCCGTTGAGATGACACAGTATAGACTGAGGTTTAGAGAAATCTAAACTGTCGTTTCTTGAAAGTTTGGGGCTTCGAAACTTATGTGAAAAAGTTTCAGTCTGATAAGCTCGAACCCAAAGCGGATAAATGCATCTTCATAGGATATCCAAAACAGTTGGGTACATCTCCTATCTCAGATCCAAAAGCAAAGTGTTTGCTTCTAGAAACAGATCCTTTCTTGAGAAAAGGTTTCTCTCGAAAGAATTGAGTGGGAGGGTAGTAGAACTTGATGAGGTTATTAGAACCATCACTTCAACCAGTGTGTAGCAGGGCATAGGAAGTTGTTCCTGTGGCGCCTACACTAATTGAAGTGGAAGCTGATGATGGTGATCATTGAGCTTCGAATCAAGTTACTACAAACCTCGTAGGT
Source organism: Hordeum vulgare subsp. vulgare (assembly GCF_904849725.1). Classification (NCBI taxonomy): domain Eukaryota; kingdom Viridiplantae; phylum Streptophyta; class Magnoliopsida; order Poales; family Poaceae; genus Hordeum; species Hordeum vulgare. Next base: position 34,022,962 of record NC_058521.1, on the reverse strand, counting down.
CGACAAGGTCGCGTACTGCTGCAGAGTAGTACGGTAACCCTGTCTTGGAGGTCATGTTGTTGAGCAACAGTGAACCTACGAGTTATGGAGAAAGCGATGGTGGGCCCAGATTCCGACAAATGGCTGGAAGCCATGAAATCCGAGAGAGGATCCATGTGTGAAAACAAAGTGTAGACTTTGGTAGAACTACTTGATGGTCATGGGACTATTGGGTAAAATGGATCTTTAAAAGAAGACAGACGATGATGGTGATAAGTCACTATTAAGAAAAGCTCGACTTGTCGCAAAGATGTTTTCGACAAGATCAAACAGTTGACTATGATGAGTCTTTCTCACTCGTAGCGATGCTAAAGGTCTATTAGAATTGTGTTAGTAGTTGCTGCATTATTTATGAAATATTGCACGTAGGATGTCAAAACGTTGTTTCCTCGACGGTTTCCTTGAGCAAACATTGTATGTGATACAGCCAGAAGGTTTTGTCGATCCTAAAGATACTAGCAAGTATGCAAGCTCCAGTGATCCTTCAATGGACTGGTGCAAGCATCTCGGAGTTGGAATAAGCACTTTGATGAGATGATCAAAGATTTTGGGTGTGTACAAGGTTTATGAGAAACTTGTATTTCCAAAGAAGTGAGTGGGAGCACTATAGAATTTCTGATAGGTATATATGGTTGACATATTGTGGATCAGAAGTAATGTAGAATTTCTGTAAAGCATACAAGGTTGTTTGAAAGAAGTTTTCAAAGGAGTACCTGGATTACGCTACTTGAACGTTGAGCATCAAAGATCTATGGAGATAGATCGAAAGCGCTTAATAGAAGTTTCAACAAGATGCGTGCCTTGACAAGTTTTTTGAAAGAGTTCAAAATAGACCAGCAAAGAAGGAGTTCTTGGTTGCGTTGTGAGGTGTGAATTTGAGTAAGACTCAAAACCCGACCACGGCAGAATAAAGAGAATAGACGAAGGTCGTCTTCTATGCCTTAGCCGTAGAATCTAAAGTATGCCATGCTGTGTACCGCACCTGATGTGTGCCTTGACTCAAAGTCTGTTGAGGGTACAGAGAGTGATCCATGATTGAATCACTAGCAGCGGTCAAAATTTATCCTTAGTAACAAATGGACTAAGGAATTTTTCTCGATTATGGAGGTGGTTAAAGAGTTCGTCGTAAAGGGTTACGTCGATGCAAGCTTTGACACTAATCTGAATAACTATGAGTAGTGAAACGGATTCATATAGTAGAGTGGATATTTGGAGCATTTCCGAATAGCACGTAGTAGCAGCATCTATAAGATGACATAAAGATTTGTAAAGAACGCACGGATCTGAAAGTTTCAGAACCGTTGACTAAAACCTCTCTCACAAGCAAGACATGATCAGACCCCATAACTATATGGGTGTTGGATTCGTTGGAATCACATGGTGATGTGAACTAGATTATTGACTCTAGTGCAAGTGGGAGACTGTTGGAAATATGCCCTAGAGGCAATAATAAATTAGTTATTATTATATTTCTTAGTTCATGATAATCGTTTATTATCCATGCTATAATTGTATTGATTGGAAACACAATACTTGTGTGGATACATAGACAAAACACTGTCCCTAGTAAGCCTCTAGTTGACTAGCTCGTTGATCAAAGATGGTCAAGGTTTCCTGGCCATAGGCAAGTATTGTCACTTGATAACGGGATCACATCATTAGGAGAATCATGTGATGGACTAGACCCAAACTAATAGACGTAGCATGTTGATCGTGTCATTTTGTTGCTACTGTTTTCTGCGTGTCAAGTATTTATTCCTATGACCATGAGATCATATAACTCACTGACACCGGAGGAATGCTTTGTGTGTATCAAACGTCGCAACGTAACTGGGTGACTATAAAGATGCTCTACAGGTATCTCCGAAGGTGTTAGTTGAGTTAGTATGGATCAAGACTGGGATTTGTCACTCCGTGTGACGGAGAGGTATCTCGGGGCCCACTCGGTAATACAACATCACAGACAAGCCTTGCAAGCAATGTAACTTAGTGTAAGTTGCGGGATCTTGTATTACGGAACGAGTAAAGAGACTTGCCGGTAAACGAGATTGAAATAGGTATGCGGATACTGACGATCGAATCTCGGGCAAGTAACATACCGAAGGACAAAGGGAATGACATACGGGATTATACGAATCCTTGGCACTGAGGTTCAAACGATAAGATCTTCGTAGAATATGTAGGATCCAATATGGGCATCCAGGTCCCGCTGTTGGATATTGACCGAGGAGTCTCTCGGGTCATGTCTACATAGTTCTCGAACCCGCAGGGTCTGCACACTTAAGGTTCGACGTTGTTTTATGCGTATTTGAGTTATATGGTTGGTTACCGAATGTTGTTCGGAGTCCCGGATGAGATCACGGACGTCACGAGGGTTTCCGGAATGGTCCGGAAACGAAGATTGATATATAGGATGACCTCATTTGGTTACCGGAAGGTTTTCGTGCATTACCGGAAAAGTTTCGGGCTCATCGGTAGTGTACCGGGAGTGCCGGGAGGGGTGCCGGGGACCATCGGGAGGGGTGTCACGCCCCAAGGGGTCTCATGGGCTATGGGAAGAGATAAACCAGCCCCTAGTGGGCTGGAATAAGTTCCCACTAAGGCCCATAAGGTTTGAGAAGGAAAAAACACAAGGTGGAAAGAGTTTCCAAGTGGGAAGGTGGAATCCTACTCCAAGTAGGATTGGAGTAGGACTCCTCCACCTCCAATTTCGGCCAAACCTTTAGGTTTTGAGGCTGCCTCCTCCCCTCCCTCCCACCTATATATACGGAGGTTTTAGGGCTGATTTGAGACGACTTTCTCACGGCTGCCCGACCACATACCTCCATAGTTTTTCCTCTAGATCGCGTTTCTGCGGAGCTCGGGCGGAGCCCTGCTGAGACAAGATCATCACCAACCTCCGGAGCGCCGTCACGCTGCCGGAGAACTCTTCTACCTCTCCGTCTCTCTTGCTGGATCAAGAAGGCCGAGATCATCGTCGAGCTGTACGTGTGCTGAACGTGGAGGTGCCGTCCGTTCGGTACTAGATCGTGGGACTGATCGCGGGATTGTTCGCGGGGCGGATCGAGGGACGTGAGGACGTTCCACTACATCAACCGCGTTCTCTAACGCTTCTGCTGTACGATCTACGAGGGTACGTAGATCACTCATCCCCTCTCGTAGATGGACATCACCATGATAGGTCTTCGTGCGCGTAGGAAAATTTTTGTTTCCCATGCGACGTTCCCCAACAAGTAGCACAACATTTAATATGATACGGTATCATAAGGCTGCCCGCAATGGGGGTATCATAGATAGTATCATACATGCCAACTAGGCAATTTCGATGAGGTGGCATAGAATTAAATGAAGAAAGAGAGGGTTGAGTTGTTGGGGTACGTCGCATGGGAAACAAAAAATTTCCTACGCGCACGAAGTCCTATCATGGTGATGTCCATCTACGAGAGGGGATTTCCGATCTACGTACCCTTGTAGATCGCACAGCAAAAGCGTTAGTGAACGCGGTTGATGTAGTGGAACGTCCTCACGTCCCTCGATCCGCCCCGCGAACCGTCCTACGAACTGTCCCACGATCCGCTCCGATCTAGTGCCGAACGGACGGCACCTCCGCGTTCAGCACACGTACAGCTCGACGGTGATCTCGGCCTTCTTGATCCAGCAAGAGAGACGGAGAGGTAGATGAGTTCTCCGGCAGCGTGACGGTGCTCCGGAGGTTGGTGGTGATCTAATCTCAGCAGGGCTCCGCCCGAGCTCCGCAGAAACGCGATCTAGAGGTAAAACCGTGGAGGTATGTGGTCGGGCTGCCGTGGCAAAAGTTGTCTCAAATCAGCCCTAATACCTCAGTATATATAGGAGGGAGGGGGAGGGAAGAGGCAGCCTCAAACCCTCAAGGTTTGGCCGAAATTGGAGGTGGAGGAGTCCTACTCCAATCCTACTTGGAGTAGGATTCCACCTTCCCACTTGGAAACTCTTTCCACCTTGTGTTTTTTCCTTCTCAAACCTTATGGGCCTTAGTGGGAACTTATTCCAGCCCACTAGGGGCTGGTTTATCTCTTCCCATAGCCCATGTGACCCCTTGGGGCGTGACACCCCTCCCGATGGTCCCCGGCACCCCTCCCGGCACTCCCGGTACACTACCGATGAGCCCGAAACTTTTTCGGTGACCAAAACAGGACTTCCTATATATCAATCTTTACCTTCGGACCATTCCGGAGCTCCTCGTGACGCCCTGGATCTCATCCGGGACTCCGAACAACATTCAGTAACCAACCATATAACTCAAATACGCATAAAACAACGTCGAACCTTAAGTGTGCAGACCCTGCGGGTTCGAGAACTATGTAGACATGACCCGAGTGACTCCTCGGTCAATATCCAATAGTGGGACCTGGATGCCCATATTGGATCCTACATATTCTCCGAAGATCTTATCGGTTGAACCTCAGTGTCAAGGATTCATATAATCCCGTATGTCATTCCCTTTGTCCTTCGGTATGTTACTTGCCCGAGATTCGATCGTCAGTATCCGCATACCTATTTCAATCTCGTTTACCGGCAAGTCTCTTTACTCGTTCCGTAATACAAGATCCCGCAACTTACACTAAGTCACATTGCTTGCAAGGCTTGTGTGTGATGTTGTATTACCGAGTGGGCCCCGAGATACCTCTCCGTCACACGGAGTGACAAATCCCAGTCTCGATCCATACTAACTCAACGAACACCTTCGGAGATACCTGTAGAGCATCTTTATAGTCACCCAGTTACGTTGCGACGTTTGATACACACAAAGAATTCCTCCGGTGTCCGTGAGTTATATGATCTCATGGTTATAGAAACAAATACTTGACACGCAGAAAACAGTAGCAACAAAATGACACGATCAACATGCTACGTCTATTAGTTTGGGTCTAGTCCATCACATGATTCTCCTAATGATGTCATCCCGTTATCAAGTGACAACACTTGCCTATGGCCAGGAAACCTTGACCATCTTTGATCAACGAGCTAGTCAACTAGACGCTTACTAGGGACAGTGTTTTGTCTATGTATCCACACAAGTATTGTGTTTCCAATCAATACAATTATAGCATGGATAATAAACAATTATCATGAACTAAGAAATATAATAATAACTAATTTATTATTGCCTCTAGGGCATATTTCCAACAGTCTTCCACTTGCACTAGAGTCAATAATCTAGTTCACATCACCATGTGATTCCAACAAATCCAACACCCATATAGTTATGGGGTTTGATCACGTCTTGCTCGTGAGAGAGGTTTTAGTCAACGGTTCTGAAACTTTTAGATCCGTGTGTTCTTTACAAATCTTTATGTCATCTTATAGATGCTGCTACTATGTGCTATTCGGAAATACTCCAAATATCTACTCTACTATACGAATCCGTTTCACTACTCATAGTTATTCGGATTAGTGTCAAAGCTTGCATCGACGTAACCCTTTACGACGAACTTTTTAACCACCTCCATAATCGAGAAAAATTCCTTAGTCCATCAGTTACTAAGGATAAATTTTGACCGCTGCTAGTGATTCAATCATGGATCACTCTCTGTACCTCTCAACAGACTTTGAGTCAAGGCACACATCAGGTGCGGTACCCAGCATGGCATACTTCAGATTCTACGGCCAAGGCATAGAAGACGACCTTCGTCTATTCTCTTTATTCTGTCGGGGTCGGGTTTTGAGTCTTACTCAAATTCACACCTTACAACACAACCAAGAACTCCTTCTTTGCTGATCTATTTTGAACTCCTTCAAAAACTTGTCAAGGCATGCATCTTGTTGAAACTTCTATTAAGCGCTTTCGATCTATCTCCATAGATCTTTGATGCTCAACGTTCAAGTAGCGCAATCCAGGTATTCCTTTGAAAACTCCTTTCAAACAACCTTGTATGCTTTACAGAAATTCTACATTACTTCTAATCCACAATATGTAAACCACATATACTTATCAGAAATTCTATAGTGCTCCCACTCACTTCTTTGGAAATACAAGTTTCTCATCAACCTTGTACAAACCCAAAATCTTTGATCATCTCATCAAAGTGTATATTCCAACTCCGAGATGCTTGCACCAGTCCATTGAAGGATCGCTGCAGCTTGCATACTTGCTAGTATCTTTAGGATCGACAAAACCTCCTGGTTGTATCACATACAATGTTTGCTCAAGGAAACCGTCGAGGAAACAATGTTTTGACATCCTACGTGCAATATTTCATAAATAATGCAGCAACTACTAACACAATTCTAACAGACTTTTAGCATCGCTACGAGTGAGAAAGTCTCATCATAGTCAACTGTTTGATCTTGTCGGAAACATCTTTGCGACAAGTCGAGCTTTTCTCAATAGTGACTTATCACCATCATCGTTTGTCTTCCTTTTTAAAGATCCATCTTTACTCAATAGTCCTATGACCATCAAGTAGTTCGTCCAAAGTCTACACTTTGTTTTCATACATGGATCCTTTCTCGGATTTCATGGCCTCCAGCCATTTGTCGGAATCAGGGCCCACCATTGCTTTCTTCATAACTCGTAGGTTCATTGTTGCTCAACAACATGACCTCCAAGACAGGGTTACCGTACTACTCTGCAGTAGTACGCGACCTTGTCGACCTACGAGGTTTGTAGTAACTTGACTCGAAGCTCAATGATCACCATCATTAGTTTCCACTTTAATTGGTGTAGGCGCCACAGGAACAACTTCCTGCGCCCTGCTACACATTGGTTGAAGTGATGGTTCATTAACCTCATCAAGTTCTACCACTCTCCCACTCAATTCTTTGAGAGAAACCTTTCCTCGAGAAAGGATCCGTTTCTAGAAACAAACACTTTGCTTTTGGATCTGAGATAGGAGATGTACCCAACTGTTTTGGATATCCTATGAAGATGCGTTTATCCGCTTTGGGTTCGAGCTTATCAAACTGAAACTTTTTCACATAAGTGTCGAAGCCCCAAACTTTCAAGAAACGACAGTTTAGATTTCTCTAAACCTCAGTCTATACTGTGTCATCTCAACGGAAATACGCGGTGCCCTACTTAAAGTGAACGCGGTTGTCCGTAATGCATAACCCATAAACTATAGTGGTAATTCGATAAGAGACATCACAGCATGCACCATGCCAAATAGTGCATGGCTATGACGTTGAGACACATCATCACACTATGATGTTCCAGGTGGCATGAACTGTGAAACAATTTCCACATTGTCTTAACTGCGTACCAAAAACTCGTAACTCAGATATTCATTTCTATGATCATATCGTAGACAGTTTATCCTCTTGTTACGACGAACTTCACTCTAAAACAGAATTGAACTTTTCAATATTTCAGACTTGTGATTCATTAAGTAAATACTCTTGTATCTACTCAAATCGTCATTGAAGTAAGAACATAATGATATCCACTGCGTGCCTCAGCACCCATTGGACTGCATACATCAAAATGTATCACTTCCAACAAGTTACTATCTTGTTTCATCTCAATGAAAACAAGGCCTTGCTCATGTAGTATGATTTGCATGTCACTAGTGATTCAAAATCAAGTGAGTATAAAAATCCATCAGCATGGAGCCTCTTCATGCAATTTATACCAACATGACTCAAGCGGCAGTGCCACAAGCAAGTGGTACTATCATCATTACCTCGTATCTTTTGGCATCAATATCATGAACATGTGTAACACTACGATCGAGATTCAATAAACCATTGAAGGTGATTATTCAAGAAAATAGAGTAACCATTATTCTCTTTAAATGAATAATCGTATTGCAATAAACACGATCCAATCATGTTCATGCTTAACGCAAGCACCAATTAACAATTATTTAGGTCTAACACCAATCCCGATGGTAGAGGGAGTGTGCGACGTTTGATCATATCAACCTTGGAAACACTTCCCACACGTATCGTCACCTCGCCTTTAGCTAGTCTCCGTTTATTCCGTAGCTTTCATTTCGTGTTACTAATCACTTAGCAACCGAACCGGTATCCAATACCCTCATGCTACTAGGAGTACCAGTAAAGTACACATCAACATCATGTATATCAAATATACTTCTTTCGACTTTTGCCAGCCTTCTTATCTACCAAGTATCTAGAGTTGCTCCGCCTCAGTGACTGTTCCCCTCATTACAGAAGCACTTAGTCTCGGGTTTGGGTTTAATCTCGGGTCTTTTCATTAGTGCAGCAACTATTTTGCCGTTTCACGAAGTATCCCTTCTAGCCCTTGCCTTTCTTGAAACTTAGTGGTTTTACAAACCATCAACTATTGATGCTCCTTCTTGATTTCTACTTTCGCAGTGTCAAACATCGCGAATCGCTCAAGGATCATTGTATCTATCCTTGATATGTTATAGTTCATCACGAAGCTCTCACAGCTTGGTGGCAGTGACTTTTGGAGAACCATCACTATCTCATCTGGAAGATTAACTCCCACTTGATTCAAGCGATTGTCGTACTGAGACAATCTGAGCACACGCTCAACGATTGAGCTTTTCTCCTTTACTTTGTGGACAAAGAATCTTGTTGGAGGTCTCGTACCTCTTAACAAGGGCACAAGCATGAAATCAAAATTTCATCTCTTTAGAACATCACTTATGTTCCGTGACGTTTCAAAATGTTTTCGACGCCTTGCTTCTAAGCCATTAAGTATTTTGCACTGAACTATCGTGTAGTCATCAGAAACGTGTATGTTGGATGTTCACAGCATCCACAGACGACGCTCGAGGTGCAGCACACCGAGTGGTGCATTAAGGACATAAGCCTTCTGTGCAGCAACGAGGACAATCCTCGGTTTTACAGACTTAGTCTGCAAACTTTGCTACTATCAACTTTCAACTAAATTTTCTCTAGGAACATATAAAAAAACAGTAGAGCTATAGCGCAAGCTACATCGTAATTCGCAAAGACCATTAGACTATGTTCATGACAATTAGTTCAATTAATCGTATTACTTAAGAACTCCCACTCAAAAAGTACATCTCTCTAGTCATTTGAGTGGTACATGATCCAAATCCACTATCTCAAGTCCGATCATCACGTGAGTCGAGAATAGTTTCAGTGGTAAGCATCTCTATGCTAATCATATCAACTATACGATTCATGCTCGACCTTTCGGTCTCATGTGTTCCGAGGCCATGTTTGCACATGCTAGGCTCGTCAAGCTTAACCCGAGTGTTCCGCGTGTGCAACTGTTTTGCACCCGTTGTATGTGAACGTTGAGTCTATCACACCCGATCATCACGTGGTGTCTCGAAACGAAGAACTGTCGCAACGGTGCATAGTCGGGGAGAACACAATTTCGTCTTGAAATTTTAGTGAGAGATTACCTCATAATGCTACCGTCGTTCTAGGCAAGATAAGGTGCATAAAAGGATTAACATCACATGCAATTCATAAGTGACATGATATGGCCATCATCATGCGCTTCTTGATCTCCATCACCAAAGCACCGGCACGATCTTCTTGTCACCGGCGTCACACCATGATCTCCATCATCATGATCTCCATCAACGTGTCGCCATCGGGGTTGTCGTGCAACTCATGCTATTACTACTAAAGCTACATCCTAGCAAAATAGTAAACGCATCCGCAAGCACAAACGTTAGTTTAAAGACAACCCTATGGCTCCTGCCGGTTGCCGTACCATCGACGTGCAAGTCGATATTATCTATTACAACATGATCATCTCATACATCCAATATATCACATCACATCGTTGGCCATATCACATCACAAGCATACCCTGCAAAAACAAGTTAGACGTCCTCTAATTTTGTTGTTGCATGTTTTACGTGGTGACCATGGGTATCTAGTAGGATCACAGCTTACTTACGCAAACACCACAACGGAGATATATGAGTTGCTATTTAACCTCATCCAATGACCTCCTCGGTCAATTCCGATTCAACTAAAGTTGGAGAAACTGACACCCGCCAGTCATCTTTGAGCAACGGAGTTACTCGTAGCGATGAAACCAGTCTCTCGTAAGCGTACGAGTAATGTCGGTCCGAGCCGCTTCGATCCAACAATACCGCGGAATCAAGAAAAGACTAAGGAGGGCAGCAAAACGCACATCACCGCCCACAAAAACTTTTGTGTTCTACTCGAGAAGACATCTACGCATGAACCTAGCTCTGATACCACTGTTGGGGAACGTCGCATGGGAAACAAAAAATTTCCTACGCGCACGAAGTCCTATCATGGTGATGTCCATCTACGAGAGGGGATTTCCGATCTACGTACCCTTGTAGATCGCACAGCAGAAGCTTTAGTGAACGCGGTTGATGTAGTGGAACGTCCTCACGTCCCTCGATCCGCCCCGCAAACCGTCCCACGAACTGTCCCACGATCCGCTCCGATCTAGTGCCGAACGGACGGCACCTCCGCGTTCAGCACACGTACAGCTCTACAGTGATCTCGGCCTTCTTGATCCAGCAAGAGATACGGAGAGGTAGATGAGTTCTCCGGCAGCGTGACGGTGCTCCGGAGGTTGGTGGTGGTCTAATCTCAGCAGGGCTCCGCCCGAGCTCCGCAGAAACGCGATCTAGAGGTAAAACCGTGGAGGTATGTGGTCGGGCTGCCGTGGCAAAAGTTGTCTCAAATCAGCCCTAATACCTCAGTATATATAGGAGGGAGGGGGAGGGAAGAGGCAGCCTCAAACCCTCAAGGTTTGGCCGAAATTGGAGGTGGAGGAGTCCTACTCCAATCCTACTTGGAGTAGGATTCCACCTTCCCACTTGGAAACTCTTTCCACCTTGTGTTTTTTCCTTCTCAAACCTTATGGGCCTTAGTGGGAACTTATTCCAGCCCACTAGGGGCTGGTTTATCTCTTCCCATAGCCCATGAGACCCCTTGGGGCGTGACACCCCTCCCGATGGTCCCCGGCACCCCTCCTGGCACTCCCGGTACACTACCGATGAGCACGAAACTTTTTCGGTGACCAAAACAGGACTTCCTATATATCAATCTTTACCTCTGGACCATTCCGGAGCTCCTCGTGACGCCCTGGATCTCATCCGGGACTCCGAACAACATTCGGTAACCAACCATATAACTCAAATACGCATAAAACAACGTCGAACCTTAAGTGTGCAGACCCTGCGGGTTCGAGAACTATGTAGACATGACCCGAGTGACTCCTCGGTCAATATACAATAGTGGGACCTGGATGCCCATATTGGATCCTACATATTCTCCGAAGATCTTATCGGTTGAACCTCAGTGTCAAGGATTCGTATAATCCCGTATGTCATTCCCTTTGTCCTTCGGTATGTTACTTGCCCGAGATTCGATCGTCAGTATCCGCATACCTATTTCAATCTCGTTTACCGGCAAGTCTCTTTACTCGTTCCGTAATACAAGATCCCGCAACTTACACTAAGTCACATTGCTTGCAAGGCTTGTGTGTGATGTTGTATTACCGAGTGGGCCCCGAGATACCTCTCCGTCACACGGAGTGACAAATCCCAGTCTCGATCCATACTAACTCAAAGAACACCTTCGGAGATACCTGTAGATCATCTTTATAGTCACCCAGTTACGTTGCGACGTTTGATACACACAAAGCATTCCTCCGGTGTCCGTGAGTTATATGATCTCATGGTTATAGAAACAAATACTTGACACGCAGAAAACAGTAGCAACAAAATGACACGATCAACATGCTACGTCTATTAGTTTGGGTCTAGTCCATCACATGATTCTCCTAATGATGTGATCCCGTTATCAAGTGACAACACTTGCCTATGGCCAGGAAACCTTGACCATCTTTGATCAACGAGCTAGTCAACTAGAGGCTTACTAGGGACAGTGTTTTGTCTATGTATCCACACAAGTATTGTGTTTCCAATCAATACAATTATAGCATGGATAATAAACAATTATAATGAACTAAGAAATATAATAATAACTAATTTATTATTGCCTCTAGGGCATATTTCCAACATGACTATTGTATCATGATACTGTATCATATTAAATGATGTACTATTATGTGTCTTGCATGCCAATAAATGAACTACCCTATGATACTAACATATGATATTATGCATTACTGATGTTGTACCATAGACTAGTATCATATGCATGATACTAGTATACACTAGTGGAAAACGGGCCTGCCTCTGGGCCGGGACTAAAGGCCCGGCCACGTCGCCCCAATTCTCAATGCCTCCCTCGAGGCTTTAGTCCCGGCCCGTAAGGAGCCTTTAGTCCCGGTTCGTGTCCCAAACCGGGACTAAAGGGCTACGCGGTGGGCAGTGGTGGTGGCAACCGTTCGTATTCCCCTTTAGTCCCGGTTGGTGGCTCAACCCGGGACTAAAGGCCTAACACGTGGTCTGCCGTAGTGGTGGCAACCGTTGGTATACCTCTTTAGTCCCGGTTGGTGGCTCAACCCGGGACTAAAGACCCAAACGGTTTGCATCCCGCGTCGTTTTGGGCGATGAAAAGCACGAACCGAAGCGTACAGTCGCCATTTCTCTGTTTCTTCTTCTCTCTCGCTCTCCCTCTCTGTTCTTCTCCTCTCTTCTTCCCTTCTCTTCTTCCACCATGCCAACTAGCTTTCATGAGGTGCTCGCACATGGCACGACCAAGCTCCGTGTCGTGTACACGAACCTGAGGAGGGAGGTGCCATTTTTTCTTCAACAGTTGAAGGAACGATGGTTTGACCACGCAGCGGATCATGAGAAGTTCTTGGGGCTTGATCTGGAGTACACGGCCGATCAACGCGGTGTTGCCGTCATCCAACTATGCTTTGCACGCCATGTCTTGATCTTCCAATGGGCGAGGTAAGTTTTGAGGCTTTCTTTGATCCAAGATAATGACACTGTAAGTTTATTTGTTTCAATCATAGTTGGTTCCCTTCAAATATTTGTAGTGAAACAATTTTGATTAGTTGAAGGGGAGCACAATCTAATTGGAATATTGTTCCATAATCTGAAAAATCGTATTAGAATCAACTAGTGTTTAATATGTTCCATTGGAATCATAGTTGGTTCCCTTCAAATAGTTGTAGTGAAATTTTTTTGATTAGTTGAAGGGGAGCACAATCTAATTGGAATAGTGTTCCATAATCTGAAAAATCATATTAGAATCAACTAGTGTTTAATATGTTCCATTGGAATCATAGTTGGTTCCCTTCAAATAGTTGTAGTGAAACAATTTTGATTAGTTGAAGGGGAACACAATGTGATTGGAATAATGTTCCACAATCTGAAAATTCGTATTAGAATCAACTAGTGTTTAATATGTTCCATTGGAATCATAGTTGGTTCACTTCAAATAGTTGTAGTGAAACAATTTTGATTAGTTGAAGGGAACACAATCTGATTGGAATAGTGTTCCACAATCTGAAAAATCTGATTGGTTCAATATGTTCCATTATAATCATAGTTGTAGTGATACAATTTTATGCGGTGTTATTTGATCCAAGGTTATGAAAATTGAATATAGCTAGTGATCCCTCTAGGTTCCATTGGATAGCAATATGATATGTCATAGTCATGAAAATTGCATATAGCTAGTGATCTCTCTAGGTTCCATTGGATAGCTATAGTGATCTCTCTAGGTTCCATTGCATATGTTCTATTTGAATCCTAAAGATAAGTTTATCTTTAGTTGTAGTGAAACATGTTTCCTTATTGCAACAGTATGTAACATTTGTTCTATTTTAATTTGTTTCTGTTGCAGGAGTGACAAGCATTGTCCAGAACTCATGGAGTTACTTCGCAGCGGCATCACTTTTGCTTCCGTTGACAAAAGGAACGACAAGCTGAAGATGAGGCACAGCTTCGGTATTGAGATACCAGATGGTTGCCTCGTTGATCTCCAAACGATCTTCAGGCTTCGACATGACAGGACTTCGATGGCTCATATGGTAGTTGCCTTGATCGACGAGTCATATGGTGATATGAAGACCAGTTTCCCAAAGTCTCAGCACAAACGTTGGAAGAAGGGCCCACTTGATGATATCAACATTGAGTATGCAGCAAAATATGCATACGTTTCATACGAGTTGTACCGCAAGATTTGAGTCGTCCACTATGGCCAGCGTCACCTCGAGGAAGGTGGACATTCTGATTTAGATGATTCAGACGAGTAGTGTTCTGAACATCGAACACTTGTATATATATCTATGGTGGCTATTATTATGTACTGTTTGGACTAGTATCATGTACTTCTTGGACCAATTTATATATGTCTAGTTTCTGTTTGTGCCATTATAGTTTCCAAATTTGAATGGTTTAGCCCTTTCTAACTTCATTTGCTACTTTTGAATGGTTTAGCCCTTTCTAACTTCATGGTATCATGCATTTCGACCACATATATATACAAAAAGTCTTCAGTTCAAATAAGTTCAAAAAATGAAATCCCTTTTGTAACAGATTTGTTTTTGATTAAAACGGTCATTTAAAAATGAAAGACCATTAGTCCCACGTGGCGTGCAGCGGAACCACGTGGCGTGCCGCGGAACCACTTTTGTTGTGGGGTCGCTTCTCCTTCTTCTCCTTGTCCTAGATATTGGTTATGCACTAGGGGAAGTAGGAGTAGCGACCATCATCGACGGTTGAAAAATCAGGTGAGCTAGTGTCCACCATATATGAGAGAAGAAGAATGTCGTCTTATTGTGGGGGTCGCTTCTACTTCGAGAGAGATTGTCCATTTTGCGATGTGCCTTTGAATGGCGCATTTTGAACACACAAAAAGTATGGAGTTCAAATAAGTTCAAAAAAATGAAATCCCTTTGTAAGAGATGAGTTCTCGTTCGAAACCCTGCTACTTCGAGAGAGATTGTCCGTTTTGTACACGAAGTGCATCCAGTTTTTGTCGTAGCCCTCTCAACTTTTTAACACATGCTATGTGGGTGAAATGATGATAGCATGCCAACTTTCAACATTTTCAGAGTTCATTTGTAGTGCTTTTCAATTTCAGGGTCAACTAGCAAAAAAAATAAGTAAATGCACGAAATATACCAAATGAAGTCAGAAAATGTTGAAATTTTGTGATGTGCCTTTGAATGGTGCATTTTGAACACACAAAAAGTATGGAGTTCAAATAAGTTCAAAAAAATGAAATCCCTTTGTAAGAGATGAGTTCTCGTTGGAAACCCTGATACTTCGAGAGAGATTGTCCGTTTTGTACACGAACTGCATCCAGTTTTTGTCGTAGCCCTCTCAACTTTTTAACACATGCTATGTGGGTGAAATGATGATAGCATGCCAACTTTCAACATTTTCAGAGTTCATTTGTAGTGCTTTTCAATTTCAGGGTCAACTAGCTCAAAAAAATAAGTAAATGCACGAAATATACCAAATGAAGTCAGAAATTGTTGAAATTTTGTGATGTGCCTTAGAATGGTGCATTTTGAACACACAAAAAGTATGGAGTTCAAATAAGTTCAAAAATATGAAATCCCTTTGTAAGAGATGAGTTCTCGTTCGAAACCCGCCTACTTCGAGAGAGATTGTCCGTTTTGTACACGAACTGCATGCAGTTTTTGTCGTAGCCCTCTCAACTTTTTAACACATGCTATGTGGGTGAAATGATGATAGCATGCCAACTTTCAACATTTTCAGAATTCATTTGTAGTGCTTTTCAATTTCAAGGTCAACTAGCTCAAAAGAAATAAGTAATGCACGAAATATACCAAATGAAGTTAGAAATTGTTGAAATTTTGTGATGTGCCTTAGAATGGTGCATTTTGAACACACAAAAAGTGTGAAGTTCAAATAAGTTCAAAAAAATAAAATCCCTTTGTAAGAGATGAGTTCTCATTCGAAACCCTGCTACTTCGAGAGAGATTGTCCATTTTGTACACGAACTGCATCCAGTTTTTGTCGTAGCCCTGTCAACTTTTTAACACATGCTATGTGGGTGAAATGATGATAGCATGTCAACTTTCAACATTTTCAGAGTTCATTTGTAGTGCTTTTCAATTTCATGGTCAACTAGCTCAAAATAAACATAGTTTTTAATTGAAAATAACAAAATAGCTAATAGTTTGGATAGTCAAAATTATTAATTATGAAAATAGAAAATAGTTTTGCATTATTTATTCAATTTGAAACACTTTTCATTATCATAGTTTTGTCAAATTCTCAAATATGCAAAAAGAATTTTTAATAAACATAGTTTTTAATTGAAAATAACAAAATATATAATAGTTTGGATAGTCAAAATTATTAATTATGAAAATAAAAAATATTTTTGCATTATTTATTCAATTTGAAACACTTTTCATTATCATAGTTTTGTCAAATTCTCAAATATGCAAAAAGAATTTTTAATAACCATAGTTTTTAATTGAAAATAACAAAATAGATAATAGTTTGGATAGTCAAAATTATTAATTATGAAAATAGAAAATAGTTTTGAATTATTTATTCAATTTCAAACACTTTTCATTATCATAGTTTTGTCAAATTCTCGAATATGCAAAAAGATTTTTTAATAAACATAGTTTTTAATTGAAAATAACAAAATAAGTTAATAGTTTGGATAGTCAAAATAATTAATTTTGAAAATAGGAAAAAAAATGAAACTATATGAGAAATCATGGACAAAATTCAACCTGAATTCAAAGTGAACTCACTTTGAATTCAGATTGAATTTTCTCCACAATTTCGAATATAGTTTCAATTTTCAGTAAATTTAGGCCCGTAAGCCTGCTTTAGAGAGGAGCTCGATGGACAAGCTGCGACGGGGCTTATAAACAAGTGTTAGTCCCCCTCGCTGCGTGAGGTGGGACTAAACTTATCGTGCAGCCGAGGAGGGGCTTTAGTCCCGGGTCGAGCCACGCCCCCGGACTAAAGACACCCTTTAGTCCCGGTTGGAGCCACGCACCGGGACTAAAGACCCCCTGCTTCCCGCCTCTTGGTCTGCCCGAAAAGAGGCCTTTAGTCCCGGGTCGTGGCTCCACCCGGGACTAAAGGGGGTCTTTAGTCCCGGCTCGAGCCAGGGACTTCGAAAATTTCCAACCCAAATCGTCCATTTCTCTTCTTCTTCCTCTCGTTCTCCTACCCGGCGCGGCACAGCGACGAACTCGACGACGCCGTCAGGCTGCCCGCCGTCCTGCTCGCCGCCGTTGGCCGTCCTCCTCGTCGTCCTCCTCGCCGTCCTCCTCGCAGCTGCGCCGTCCTCCTCGCCGTGCGCCGTCGACACCTCCGGCCGGTAAGCCCCCCGCCCCCTCCTCCCCAACACTCCGGCCAGTAGAAGAAAAGAAGAAAAAGGAGAAGAGAAGAAGAAAAAGGAGAAGAAAGGAAGAAAAAGGAGAAGAAAAGAAGAAAAAGGAGAAGAAAAGAAGAAAAAGAAAAATATTTTTTTTGTCATTTAATTCTTATTGTTATTAGGTTTGTGCTAGATTATTAGGGTTAGTAATATTTAAAATTAGGTTAGGGTTACAAGAAGAAGAAATATGAACAAAAATAAGAAAATAAGATTAGGAAAAATGAAAATAAGAAGAGGAGGAGAAGAAAAGAAGAAAAAGGAGAATAAGAAGAGGAGGTGAGGAGAAGAAGAGGAAAAATAGAAGAAGAGGAGAAGTAGAAGAAGAGAAAAAATTAGAAGAGGAGGAGAGAGAAGTAGAAGAAGAGAAGAGGAGAAGTACTACAAGAAGAGGAGAAGTAGAAGTAGAAGAAGAAGTAGAAGAAGAGGAGAAATAGAAGAAGAGGGAAAATTAGTTTAGGGTTACAAGAAGAAGAAATATTTTTTGCTATTGTATAGTGTATATGCTTAAGTGTTAATAGTGTTTCTTAGATTATTGCTTAATTTTGCTATTGTATATGCTTAAGTGTTAATAGTTTAATTTTGCTATTGTATATGCTTAAGTGTTAATAGTTTATTTTTAGCAAGAAAATTAATAGAACTAGTTTATTTTTTTAGTTCATTTTACGATGCCTATCCCGCATCCTCGTCGTCGACTCAGCGGAGGACACCTGCTTGATCAGAGGGGCCCTGTCCGGGACTGGGCTCCGCCCGGCTGGTATTGGGAGGTGCTACCTTCCGAGGGGCGTAGGTTGGTGAGGAGCCAACCCGTCGTTGACCCGATCCTTGTTTGGTGGTGGTCGCGTGGGCTAGTGAGGGTGCCGAGGCTTCCGGACACCGCGGAGGTGGTACGTCACCGTGTCAGCGAGGAGGGTGAGCACGTCCGTCGCTACATGGTTGCGTTGGAGGGCAGGTTCGAGCATACCTGGGAGGTTCTTCGGAGATCTCACTGGAGCTATGATCCTGTGATGGTTCTTTCTCTTTGGGTGTCCACCGCCCGCACCGATACCCGTCGGGCGCTACGGTTCTAGATGTATGAGTGATGCTATATGTATGATAGTATTCGAGGAGTATTAGTGATAATATTCGACGATGTACGGACAAAAGTGATGATGTATTAGCTTATAATTGAATGCATGCTAATTTGAATACTACTTTATTTTACGATTTGGTTTTGCTTATTGAATGCTCAGATTGGAAAAGTACTCCTACTTTGAATACTATGCAGAAATCTAGGAGTCCCGGGTGGAGCCACGACCCGGGACTTAAGTTGTTTTGGAACGGAGTTCCTGATAGAATAATTCTTTTTTGGTACAAAGGTTAAGAGAATCCGTTTTTTGTAGAACTATGGATCCACATATCAGGAACCTCGAAGAGGAAGAACTTCTCGAAGATATAATCAAAGACGGCCCCGACGTTGAACCAGCTGAATCTCCGTCGTCATATCTAAACCAGGACGTTGGAATGGAGGTCGAGCGACACGAAGATGAAGCCGATGGGGCAGGAGATAGGTCCAATGACGGAGAAGGTGATAGCTCCACTGATGGAGAAGCCGGTGAAGAGGAGAAGTCCGGCGAGGTATACATATAAAGTTCGACAATCACTTGTAATATGTGAAAAATATTGGAGATAGCTCTATATTGTATACATATACATTCATTTGACGAATGTTTCTCCCTCTTAGGCCTCCACATCGAGCAAAACTACGAAACTAGGCCCGACTAGAAAGTTGGATGCACGGACGCATTATACATTTGAGGTGATATTTCCTACGGCGAACCGAGGCTTCCTAAGAATGCTGCTGACACATTCAAGAAGCAATGCGGAGTTCTCGTTGGGGATCACGTCCCGATCAGCGTCCGGGAGTGGAACAAGCGCAAAGGGGCAGCCGATAGTGACTATGTCGCCGAAAGGTACAAAGATAATCTTTGGAATGATCTCATGTCACATTTCAACCTGCCAGAATGTGAGAATGAAGACGCCGCAGACAAACTGAGGGCCAAAGTCAAGTAGTGGACTCTGAAGAAGATGGCCGAACTGTTCCCTAGCTGGAAGAAGAAGCTATGGAAAAACTATCTGAAGACAAAGAAAGTGCTAGTATTCGAGGGGTATCTAGCCAAGTAGGCGAATCACTGGAAGGCATTTCAAGAGTACAAGGAGTCAGAAGATGCCCAGGCATTATCAGAAAAGAACAAGATAAATGCCGACAAGAAGAAATATCACCACAAGCTGGGGCCAGGGGGCTATGAGACTGCCATCCCAAAGTGGGATAAGAAAGAGCAAGATCTGATAGATAAAGGCATTGTACCAGAACCACTCCGTGATGAGTGGGAATTGAGAGCAAGAAATTGGTTCCTTGCGCATGGTGGGTCGTACGACGAAACAATAGGGGACCTCATCTGCAATGACGAGCTTAGGATACCCAGGGAGAATTGGAAAAGGATAGTGAAAGAAATTAAGGAGGGACAAAGAAAGTTCACTGCGGATAGAGATAAAGATTTTCTCACACTGGTCCTCGGCAATGACGAACATGGAGGACGAACGCGAGGCTTCGGTCGTTCTTACCCGTGGTGGCTTGGGTTTGCTAGAGACCAAGACACTCACAGAAGCCGAGAGAGAGCAAAGAAGCGGCAGCAGGATGAGGAGAATGACAAGTTCAACCAGTTGCTTGCGAGGATTAACGAGCAACATAAGCAGATTGAAGAGCTTAGAGGAGTACCGCGCCGGAAGATCCTGCACTTGATATTACCGGCGCCCCATCTAAGCGGAAAAGCAGCGTGGCTGAATCTGAGGCCCCGCCCGACGATGAACGAAGAATGATAGAGGGCGGTCCTGGCTACCCCGTGGATGGAATCAAGGAGTCAACATCATGTGAACTCCATCAGAAATTCAAGAACATATCCATGAAGGTGGCCGTCGGACAAGCTTTACCTTCTGGCCCTGATGCACGCTGGCATGGCCGTGAGATTCCAGCTGGCTTTGCTAAAGTCGGGGTGGATGAAATCATGACGCGGTTTAATGATATGGAGCTCGACATAGCTGGACCCGAAGATGAGAGGACACTCGGAGAAGTACTCGGTGGAGTCATCCTATGGGACAAGAACTACATCAAGCTTCCAGGCTCGGCCCCAAGGACAACACCGCCTCCGAGTCGTCGCAGGTCACCTACACCTCCATTACCTCCAAGCCCTCCACATGACGTCGGCCAGCACAACACGAGTCCATCTCGATCACCGCCGCCGGACTTGGGTCGTCCGTCTCCGCCGCCGCCCGCACATGATACTAAGCGGAAGCGTGCCAGCAAGAACGCTCCGTCGATGATTTGTAAGCGACGGGGCTCACCAAAGCACAAACTGTCGCCCCTCCCAAAGGTACCTCATGCTAATCTTCCTATCAGACCTTATGATCGTACCCCCGAGGAAAACGCCAGGATAGCAAAGGAACAACATGATGCGCAGATGAAAAGGAAGGAACCCGAGCCCCGCCCGGAATACACCGAGAAGCAAATAGCATGGGCAAAAGACTTCATAACCCTTCCATCACAGTATGACTTACACTATAAGCCTGATGACTATACACGCACATTGCAGAAGGAAGTGAAAAAGAGTAGCTCACGTGCAAGTGCAAGTGGGAGCAAATCAAGTTCAACTACAAGCAAGAAAAAATCAGACGTTCCTCAGCTTGGACAACAGGCCAAAGAGTCGATCCCACCCCTCAAGGTTTTAACCGAGAATGTTCCCCCTCCGGTGCAGGGGCAAGCTTTTGAAAGAGCAAAGGAGTTGGCGGATGAATGTGGTATCTCGGTTGAAGATTTGCTGGCTTCCCAAGACGACAGGATACCCAAGGCTGTGGTAGCCCCTAAGCCACAGTTTGTCATGGGAGAGCCTTTGGTCAGCAAAGATGATCTCCCAACAAATATGTGTTACTTGCATAAATGGTACTTAAGTGAATCAAAGAATGGGAGAACTATGATCGTCCCGAGTGTCTCACGGGAGTACAACGGCTGCTCCGAAGAAATCCATATCGACTTTGATGAACTCTTCCAGATGTACAATGGCGACGCCCTCGACAAATCGCTTATGAGTTGCTATTGTCTATAAGTTTTTCAATTCGTTGTCTACATATAACTTGTTTAGTTATTTCAATTCATTGTCTATATATAACTTGTACTCTATTATGCAGAATGAAGATTCTGGAGTGTAAAAGTAAGAGCATCCTAAATATTGGGTTTATTGACCTAGATAAAATACATATAACGACGCTAACTGACAAACCCAAGGAGACGGAGGAAAACCTTCTAAGGTTTCTAACAGATCAAAATTTCTGTGACCACATACTGTTTCCATACAACTTCAGGTGAGCGTCTTTACTCTGTTGTGTCCATTCACTTATAAGTGTAATTGATAAGTTACTGACATATATATATATATATACATGTGCAGCTTCCATTGAATTATGTTGGACATTCAAATTGATAAGGGAAGATTTGATGCCTTCGACCCATTATCGAGACCCTTGAAACAGTTCCAAAGCCTGCAGGACATGCTCCAAGGGTAATTTTAATCATTCTTGCGCTCTATCGGTCTCTTTCGATGATTTTCTGATATATCAATTAATGAAAAGCTTAGCAAATCATTATCCTTGTCGGACAGGGTTTGGAAGCGGTTCAAGTGCGTGACTCCCGGTAACTTTCCTGATAAGCTGACCTTTAGAGCGGCTCAGGTAAGTAGTAGTATGATATACTTCTATTAATTTTCAATACATTTATGATGCTAGATTATTATTTTGATTATATATATTCTATTCTCGTAAAGTGCGACCAGCAGCCACGGGGAACGCATCTATGCGGATACTATGTTTGCGAGACCATCCGCACGTTTACCTCTGAATTCAAGGATCACAGATTCGACGTAAGCAATGAACATTCACACCTCTATTTTTACCCGTCATTCTTTGTTATCATGATTGATATTCATATTCATATTCTCTTCTTATATAGCACACGGCCATGAGGACGAAGGTCCTACCAGAGCAACGCGCGATTGCTGTTGCAGAGGAGCTTGCGGGATTTCTGAGGACGGAAGCTATAGAAGACAAAGGACGATTTAGTGTAGCTAAGGGCCATTACTGATGTTCGTCCATGTAATCGAATAGACGGGCTCTAGTCCCGATAATTCAGATCTCCATATAATTGTATATATATATGATCGCTTGTAAGATAAGTTAATCTTATATGTATATATATGCATAATTATTTCTATTTAAATTATATGAAAACTAATTCCCGAACACCAAACGAGGCATCACGTTAATCTCCCGAACACCTAAACCCTAAAACCCTAAAACCCAAAAATAATTTCATTCAAAAAAAACAAAACCAGCAAAATCTGAAGATCTTTAGTCCCGGTCCGTGTAACGAACCGGGACTAAAGGGCCTGCCCCTGGGGCGCTACGAGGCGCCCACGTGGAGCACATTTAGTCCGGGCTTGTAAGAGGGTCGGGACGAAAGGTTAGGCCTTTAGTCCCGCCCCTTTAGTCCCGGTTGGTGAACCGGGACTTAAGCCACTAGTGATATGATACTACCCATTACAACCAGCCTAATATGATACTCAACCCTCCCTTTCTTCATTTAATTCTATGTCACCTCATTAAAATTGTCTAGTTGACATGCATGAAACTACCTATGATACTACCATTACGACCAACCTTAATACTCCCATAGTATACCATTTTAATTTCCCAAACTCCAAACTTTTGTGCATGAATTGGGCTACTTGATAATTTTAGTCTATTTTACCAGACTTCATAGTACACATTGACGACGTGCAATATTTCTAACAAATTTATTTGGATCTGACATGATTTTATAGTGTTCTGTGATTAAATAATCCTCTTTTTCTGCGAATGTAACTTAATGTTTTCTTGTTAGGCCTAAGTTTGAATATGGTCAATAATTCGGAGTACGCGCATTGTTAGTGGAGAAAACTTTGCCCAGGTTGAACTTTTTATATGTTCCAAACAGGCAAGGCATGTACAACGATGTGCAAATGGAACATTGATTAGTGCTCAACAACTTGCTAAAAAACACGTGCTTCTCAAATATACTAGTAAAGTAATGTCACTTTTTGTTCAATAAAGGAGTTTAATCAGGATTCGTACCCTCGTAAGCGTGTGATTCTTGCTGTTTTATTGATCTGGCGATAGTATGAAATGAGCACGCACATGTGACCCATAAACCACACGCCCACTGAGATATCCCGTATGGAAACAATGTCACATACATACAGTTTTTTCAGTGGAGTGTCAACACATACAGTTGAGTATGAAACGAGTGCAATACAAGGGATCACGTACAAGCCTGACCATTAGAGCATCTTAGCAGACCCGTATAATACCAACCCATAAAAGTTGTTTACAGTTTACGAAAAACGGGTTTTACGGATCGGCATGGGTGTGGACAAAGGCAGACCCCTTAAAACAGACCAGTATAAAAGCATATTTGCAGAAGATGTTATTATACGGGTAGTCAATGCGGGGGCCGCTCGAATGCCACCGCGTCGACCCGCAAACCGAAAACCACATAGTTGGAATTTGGCAGCGATTCCGGCAAATGAATTCGAATTTAAACAATGAAGCATAGTTCGCACGCAGCATGAGAGTATAGTTTGAAAGACAAACGTAAAAGGACATCATGCATCCTCGTTCTTCAATCTGCACCATCGAGTTCATCGCCGTCCCCGAATCCATCGTCTGCACTTGTTCCTACTCCGGCACTTGTCCCTACTCCAACACCGATATCATCGGTTCCGATTCCTGAGGAGAAACCATCACCACCATTGTAACACACAAGCATCCTCCTCTTCAAGATTTCTCTCCTTGTCATATCATGTCATTCTTTGCTGATGTCGCCCATGTCATTGCGGTTCAAAGTCATGATCTTATTCTCTTCTGCAAGAAGGTTGGCCATGATTTTGTTCTCAACAACACGTGCTTTTCTCTTCTCAACTTCCTTGAGCAATTTCCACCTCTCTTCCTTCTCTCGTGCCTTCTTCTCGACCAACTATATCTTTGCATCCAAAGACTTCGCTAGCAATACCTCATTGGATTGCAGCATGGAATATATCTTGTCCCGCAAGGTCAATGCTGCGCATTCCCTTTTGATCTTCTCCTTTGTCTTTTTGGCACCATCAGGCTTGTTCTAGTTTCTTGGGCCACCATCATCTTCATCTTCATCAATTTCCGTAAGTGAACCTCTGTTCGGTGGGGATTCTCTGCCAATGAACGCCCATTTATCGCAGTTTTTGAGCAATTCCCAATAATGTTCTAGTTTAAAAAATCTTCCTTCGGAAGCATCCATGTCTTTGTACCGTTGTTGGGCAATTTTTTCCTACACAATAAAAATAAAGTCAAACTGATGGAAGCATTGTACATTATGCAAACTAACGGAACCATTTGATTGCAATCAACTCATATAGTCGGATTCGACAGTTCCACTTGGAGGAGCATTGTGAACTTGTTCCAAGCAAGCTATCCAACGGCTATAAGTCGGCTTGATCACATCCCAACGACCTTGGAGTGACCGAAAGGTCCGTGCTGTCCTGTTGGGATACTTGACCATCAATTGGAAGTAGTGATCTTCAACTCTTTGCCAATAGGTCTTGGCCGTTTGAGACACACCCGTGCAAGGATCCATAGAGAGCGCACTCCAAGCCTTTATCAACATTTGATCTTTCAAGATCATGTACTTCTTTGATCTGACGCTTTTTCCTTGCGATTGCTGATACGTCCCCTCATCTATCTCCTCCACCTCGTCTTAACCACCGTGGTCATCAACGCCACCCTCTAATTCATTGTAATCGAAACCACCGATCGGGGCTTGATCGGTGTCGACTGCGTTGGTGGCCAACAAGTGCACGAACTCGGCAGCAGCATTGTTCGAACCACGGCTACATCGAGTGAAAGCACATCATGATGGGCGAATAATCGAAGCAAAAATAACTGAGAGAAGTTGCATACCTTCCGGACGTTTCATCGAACACCTCGCCTGCGGTGGAAGCATCGTTGTAGGAAAGCAGGGAATGTCTCGCCGGGGTGGATGGAGTGGCCGAAGGTTTCTTCGTATGAACCTTCTTCCGCTTCACGCCCGAAACCTTGTTCATCTTCCCCGTCGGCGGTCGGCCAAATCGCGCAGCAGCGGCGGTGCCCAGCGCGCCTTCTCTTACGGCTGGGCTAACCGGAATGCCGACCTGCACGACAACGTTGCCTTGTCGCTTGCGGGCTGGCGCGTTGGTGACAGCGGGAGCGGGGGCGACATGGCCGGCGACGAGATCCACCGAACGGGATTACGCGTGCGCGACCTCCATGGTGACGAGATCCGCCGGCTGGAAGGCTTCCATGACGGCGAAGAATGCTGGGGAAGAAGGTCCGGAGCATGCGGTGGGCGGTTCAACGGCTGTCGAGGAGGGGGGAGCGGGGGAACGGCGCGGAAAGTTCCCTCGCACCAAATCTCGTTGCGGATAAGGGGCGAGCTCGGGTTGGCCTCCCACCCCGTGAATTTGAAGGATGAGGGCGAACTTTTACCGCGCCCCGCAATTTTTTTTCGTTACCTTTGGTTTTTAATTTCATTTTTTATTCCATCATATACTCAGAAATTTCAAAAATTCTAAAGTCTAAAACATATTCGGGTTGACAAACAGTTTTTGCCAAAAATGTTGCTTTATAAAAAACGTGCTTTTAACAAAGGTTCACTTTTTGAAAATATTCATAGTTTTCCAGATTTGTTTTGAAAAAATATTACCATTTCAAATAAATTTTGAAATTTTAGATTTGTTCACAGGATACAAAAAATCGTTTGTGCTTCTCGAAAGAAGTTTGATATTTCAAAATTTGATCGTGGTGTCAAAAACGCTCAGAGTTTGAAAATTGTTTAGTTCAAAAAAAATCTTTTCCTAAAAACAATCGTTATTAAAATGTTCAGATTTTTAAACATAATTTCCCTTTTTCAAAAACAATTACAATTTGCAAGAAAACGTTCAAATTTTTGAAAACATGTTTGGATCTGGCGCCGCAGTTAGCTCTTAAATATTCGCGCTGCTCATTAGGTCGTGTTTGGTAGCCTGCACGGAGGGTGCATGAGCCCAAAACTTTTCTCCCCAACCCACTTTTCGCAGTTTGGTAGAGTGTATGGGCTGAATAGAGCATGCATCAACTGATGTAAAAAAAAAAGGCCTCGGCATAGATGAGCTCAGCACCCCGGCGGAGGCGGGCTGAGGAGAGCTATGCTGAGCCCATGCACCCTCGCCCCGCCTCGCGCTCGCCTCGCCGCTCCCGGCCACCTCGCCCTCGCCCTCGCCCTCCCACGCCCCTCCCGAGCCCTTAAATATTTGCGCCACCCTTAAATATCCGCGCTGCTCATTAGTCTTTTACAATCCTCAGTTCTACTGGCTAGCAATAGTCATTCATCTGTGAGAGGTGTTATACGAGCTCCGTATCATTTTCTTTCCTATTTCCTTGGTCTAGGATTAAAAATAAAGGTTGCAAGGTAAAATAATTCACGTAATTCTCTTACCGTGATGCGCGCAATCTGTTTCAGGTGTGATTGCTTAACAGTGCACATTGTCACAAATATATCGGAGCTCCATGAGTCATTGCCGCAACATCACATTTTTTACTTTGGGTGTTGAACTGCTCTTATTGATGCACTTTACCACCTTAAAAAACATTGATGCACTTTACTTGCACTTGATTCTAGGGAGAGTACAAATGTACAAGCTTAGTCTCCTCTTTTGGCGATAAGAAGCCATGCACCATGACACACCATATATACGAATCAATATGCATTCACATAAAATAAATCACAGTCAAGTAGTAGTTAAACGCGATGTGGTCATGCATATCTCTCGACTGAGAGTTTTTTACATAGTCAATCTCTTATTTCCGGTTCACTTTTCATTGTGCTTTGCCAAGAGGGCGACAAAAGCATTTGCCACTGCCATTTTTCTAACACCCTTCTGCGGCTGCTCCTCGCCCGAGCAAATGACACGAATTCAGTGTGAAATTAAACTATGAACCCGGTCAAAATATGTTAGCTCAACTGGTCACGTTCATGTCTCCCGTTAATTGACAAGTCCAAACCGAGTGATCCACGTTGCAGAGCTAGCTGACAATATAGTATTAAAAATAGAGATTTGTACATGTCATGAAATGTATGCCCTCTCATTTCCAAATCTATGACCGAGTAAACTAAAGAGTGGTGTTATTAATTAGATGTTGTTTTGCACGATCTCGCTTTGATCTTATCTTACACAGCCGGCGTAAAGTATGTTGTAGCGTCAATCTAGAATAACCGTTTGAGATAGTTTCTAAACGAAGGGCTATGTATGATGATTAGTTGTGGATAAATATAGCACGAATTTATGTTTTGGACCTACCTCGTATGTATATGTTCAAGGATTTTATATGCCCTCGGGATGGGCATGGGTGTTACTATCAAAGTGTAAAGAGGATATTGAATACGACTGAAGTGTAGTTGGGCCACTTCTTGAGAGAGACTTTTTAGAACACCTCAAGAGGGGCAGGGGTTCCTGCATTTCATTAAGAAGAAGAAAAAAGTTGGTCCAGTTTATAAGGAAGAGCGGACCCAAAAACCTAACATTTTCGGTTAATTAGGGAGAACCGAATGAAAACCCAAAAAGAAAAAAAGAAAATGAGAAAAAGAGGCACTAGAACTAAGGGGTAGGGGCAAGATAAAAACATCATCAAGGAACATCATCGGAGCCAGACACCAGAATGCCTAGGACCAAAACTGTAAGACGAGACTCAAGTGCAACCCAACTGACCGCCACTCGCCGAAGGGAAACCACTCATATCGAATAACTCTTCTGTCTTGGTCACAAAGAATCATGTGCTAACATTATCATGTCGAATGACTCTTCTATCTCGTCATTCTTATTCCCATTTGAAGGCGCAGGGTCCCAAGCACAAGTTGTGGGGGCGGACAATTAACCTTGCTGAGAAAAATCCTCCAGAAATATTGACGCTGCTCTAGTTTGCGCTGTCATCGCAACAACATTGCACATGTCCATACAGGCTCAGCCATAACGTTCATACCGAGATTCAAGATTAAATGTATGTATGGTTTGTTGGATCAGATGTCTCAACATGAAAGCAGAATTGACAAATCAATACTTCTTGCCACTAGATGTGGAAGGAATCATGAAAAAATTACTACTGAATATAAAATGACTGATTTCTCGCCTAGCATATGGATAAAATGGTTGTTTTTGTGTTTGCGGTAAAAGACAACTCATAAGGTTTTTTTTTCTGTTACGGTTATATGCGGACGAGAAAAGAAACAAGTGACGGCAACCAGCGTGACCGTCCTTGACGCCCCCTTCTCGAGCTCGGGGCTTCGCCCTTCCAGTTGCAAAATCAACCGACACAATATCCTACTCCTAGGCAGTCCGACCGTCCGAGGTGTAGGAAACGGGAAAGAGGATAGAACCGAAACAAATTTTAATATTACACACTTCATTACAAAATAAATGTCTCAACTTTAATACTCCCTCCGTCCGAAAATACTTGTCCTAGAAATGAACGTATCTAGATTTATTTTAGTTATAGATACATTCATTATATCAATTTCTAAAACAAGTATTTTCGGACGAAGGGAGTATAATTTTATATTAAAATTAATATGTATTTGAGACATTTATTTTGAAAGGAAGGAGGTATCTATGCAAAGGCACTGGACGGCACTAGCTAGTTGTATGATTGCAAACAAATACTCTTAGTGAAATCTCTTAAAAGACTTATATTTAGGAACGGAGGAAGTATAAGTCTTTTAGAGATTACATTAGAAGACTACATACAAATCAAAATGAATGAATTTATATTTTAAAGTATGTCTATATACATCTGTGTGTAGTTTTATAGTGAAATCTTTAAATATACTTATATTTAGGAGTAATAGAGTTGATGCATGCATGCAGGTGCACGGGAACCTTTCGTGATGAGCATGCAAAGGCGCGTGAAATGTGACGTGCGCGCACCACCGTACTCGACGACGTAGGTATATATATGCTCAACGGCCGGCCATTGCCCATATAACACATCAACTTGGACGATGGCTACCCGAAATCAAGCCGCGGACCAATCGGCTAACGGATCGAGAAAAAGAGAGCACAGCGCAGATGATGCTCCACGGATGCAACGTGTCAGGAGCGCGCGTAAAAGTCGACCCAACTGCCAACGTCGATCGGAGGACCGCTCTCGACGTCGACGTTAGATAATGGTGGATGGGCCAGGTGTCCCCGCTTCCGCCGTCGTTGAGCTGAGCCGTCGCGCCGGAACTGGAAGTAGGTCACGGGCGAGACAGACAGATCGATCATGGAAGCTGATGGGATGGACGGAATGGAACGTGTGATGGACAGTGGTTGCACGCATGGCCTGCTTGCTTGCTGCACTCTCGACACCGGTGCTGGCTAGGAGCGCTAGGAGGAGTGGCTATTCGTTTGGGCTCTCGTGATTCGACTTTATCTAAGTGTGTCTAGGTCACATCTACAACTGACATAGTTATTACACATTTAAATGATTAAATTAAATATAAAAATGAAAAAAAAAATACCCACACACAGGGACGGAGCCAACATGCAAGCATAGGGGGGACAAGTTTGTTCATTAAGGAGACAAAGTTCATATGAAGTAAAAAATAGCTACAACAACCATTGTTATAGTAGAAAAATCAATTTGCTAAGGGGGTCTAGCCCCCCTTGTCCCCCCTAGAATCGTTCCTGCCCACACAATTCTTTTTTTAACGGAGACAAAGGTTACCTTGTTTATTAAATAAACATAAGAGAATTGTTTATTTAATTATAGAAAACCTGGCAAAAATCGTTAGAACCGTTAAGCAGCACACATTTAAAAGCTTACGCACACCATTTTAAAGAGGTTTTCGACGAAACAGCACGCAGGCGTTATCGTCATTACTCCTTTCCTAAAGACATCATCGCCATCCCTACACTCTGAAAAAACGACTCCCGTTACAACAACAAAAAGAAAAGGAAAAAATCTACTTAATTAGTCTCCTAATTCGGCGGCAGAGCTGTGGGTTGCGTCACTCATCATGTAGGTGTGTATATTCAATCATGGAGCTTAATTATAATATACGAGACTATACCATTGCGTCAAGTACTATACCCGCAAAGTATATCTTATCGAGCACTTTAACCACTCGGTCTCCCTTCCTTTCTAAATATTTATTATTATTATTTTTAAAACATCCTTATTGACGATACGTCGACCTATGGTCAGACAACGCAGCTCTGACTTTGACGAAGAACTCTGTAGAACAAAACCAGGCACGACTGGCGCCAAGGGATTCGCCGAACGGGCTACCTACATCCGGTCATCGTATAGCGTAGGGCCCCACCGCCACAACTTCAACTCCATAGCAACAAACGAATCGAGGCAAAACCGTGGACACGCCGAAGAAGAGTCGACTACCACAACCATTTCCATATCGCCAATGATCATTGAAGCAGAAGGAAATTGGCGTGCATCGTCGATGAGTTGCTGCGGACACGATCTGGAACAGATGGATTCGTAGTGATATCATGAGCAAGGTTCGAAGTGGCATGGTTTGTTGATCTAAAGGATGGATGGAGTTGTATGTGCGGTCGACAAGGTCAGTCGCGTAAGCTAAAGATCAGATGGGGTAGAAACTTCATTGTTGATCACGGGGCTGGTCCGGACGAGGACATGTTGTGCGTTGTGTGCATCGGCATAAAAAATCAAAGCGATCGTACACTAGTGGGGACGGGGCCTTTAGCCCCGGCCCGTAAGGGGCTTTAGTCCCGGTTCACCAACCGGGACTAAAGGGGCGGGACTAAAGGCCTAACCTTTAGTCCCGACCCTGTTCCAAGCCGGGACTAAAGGTGCTCCACGTGGCGCCTTGTAGCGCCCTCAGGGGCAGGCCCTTTAGTCCCGGTTCGTTACACGGACCGGGACTAAAGAGTTTCAGATTTTGTTTATTTTTGGGTTTTAGGTTTTAGGGTTTAGGTGTTCGGGAGATTAACGTGATGCCTCGTTTGGTGTTTGGGAATTAGTTTTCATATAATTCTAAATAGAAATAATTATGCATATATATATAAGATTAACTTATCTTACAAGCGAGCATATATATACAATTATATGGAGATCTGAATTATCGGGACTAGAGCCCGTCTATTCGATTACATGGACGAACATCAGTAATGGCCCCTAGCTACACTAAATCGTTCTTTGTCATCTATAGCTTCCGTCCTTAGAAAGGTCGCAAGCTCCTCTGCAACAGCAATCGCGCGTTGCTCTGGTAGGACCTTCTCCCTCATGGTCGTGTACTATATAAGAAGAGGAGATGAATATGAATATCAATCATGATAACAAAGAATGACGGGTAAAAATAGAGGTGTGAATGTTCATTGCTTACATCGAATATGTGATCCTTGTGCTGAGAGGTAAACGTGCGAATGGTCTTACAAACATAGTATCTGCATAGATGCGTCCCCCGTGGCTGCTGGTCGCGCTTTACGAGAATAGAATATATATAATCAAAATAATAATCTAGCATCATAAATGTATTGAAAATAGAAGTATATCATACTACTACTTACCTGAGCCGCTCTAAAGGTCAGCTTCTCAGGCTCGATACCGGGAGTCACGCACTTGAACCGCTTCCAAACCCTGCCCGACAAGGATAATGATTTGCTAAGTTTTCATTAATTGATATATCAGAAAATCATCGAAAGAGACCGATAGAGCGCAAGAATGATTGAAATTACCCTTGGAGCATGTCCTGCAGGCTTTGGAACTATTCCAAGGGTCTCGATAATGGGTCGAAGGCATCAACACTTCACTTATCAATTTGAATGTCCAACAGAATCCAATGAAAGCTGCACATGTGTGTGTGTGTGTGTGTGTGTATATATGTGTGTGTGTGTGTGTGTGTGTGTGTCAGTAACTTATCAATTACACTTATAAGTGAATGGACATAACAGAGTAAAGACCCTCACCTGAAGTTGTATGGAAACAGTATGCGGTCACAGAAACTTTGATCGGTTAGAAACCTTAGAAGGTTTTCCTCCGTCTCCTTGGGTTTATCAGTTAGAGTCGCTATATGTATTTTATCTGGGTCAATAAACCCAATATTTAGGATGTTCCTACTTTTACAATCCAGAATCTTCATTCTGCATAATAGAGTACAAGTTATATATAGACAATGAATTGAAATAACTAAACAAGTTATATGTAGACAACGAATTGAAAAACTTACAAACAATAGCAACTCATAAGCGATTTGTCGAGGGCGTCGCCATTGTACATCTGGAAGAGTTCATCAAAGTCGATATGGATTTCTTCGGGGCGGCCGTAGTACTCCCGTGGGACACTCACCACGATCATCGTTCTCCCATTCTTTGATTCACTTAAGTACCATGTATGCAAGTAACGCATATTTGTTGGGAGATCATCTTTGCTGACCAAAGGCGCTCCCATGACAAACTGTGGCTTAGGGGCTACCACACCCTTGGGTAACCTGTCGTCTTGGGAAGCTAGAATGTCTTCAACCGGGATACCCCATTCATCCGCCCACTTCTTTGCTAATTCCAAATCTTGCCCCTGCACCGGAGGGGGGACATTCTCGGGTAACACCCTGAGGGGTGGGATCGACTGTTTGGACTGTTGTCCAAGCTGAGGAACGTCTGATTTTTTCTTGCTTGTAGTTGAACTTGATTTGCTCCCACTTGCACTTGCACGTGATCTGCTCTTTTTCACTTCCTTCTGCAATGTGCGTCTATAGTCATCAGGCTTATGGTGTAAGTCATACTGTGATGGAAGGTTCGTGAAGTATTTTGCAAATGCTATTTGCTTCTCGGTGTATTCCGGGCGGGGCTCGGTTCCTTCTTTTTCCTCTGCGCATCATGATGTTCCTTTGCTATCCTGGCGTTTTCCTCGGGGGTACGATCATAAGGTCTGATAGGAAGATTAGCATGAGGTACCTTTGTGAGGGGCGGCAGTTTGCGCTTTGGGGGGCTCCATCGCTTAGAAATCATCGTCGGAGCCTTCTTGCTGGCACGCTTCCGCTTAGTATCCGGAGCGGGCGGCGGCAGAGACGGACGACCCAAGTCCAGCGGCGGTGATTGAGATGGACTCGTGTTGTGCTCGCCGACGTCATGTGGAGGGCTTGGAGGTAATGGAGGTGTAGGTGACCTGCGACAAGTCGGAGGCGGTGTTGTCCTTGGGGCCGAGCCTGGAAGCTTGATGTAGTTCTTGTCCCATAGGATGACTCCACCGAGTACTTCTCTGAGTGTCCTCTCATCTTCGGGTCCAGCTATGTCGAGCTCCATATCATGAAACCCCGTCATGATTTCATCCACCCCGACTTGAGCAAAGCCAGCTGGAATCTCACGGCCATGCCAGCGTGCATCAGGGCCAGAAGGTAAAGCTTGTCCGACGGCCACCTTCATGGATATGTTCTTGAATTTCTGATGGAGTTCACATGATGTTGACTCCTTGATTCCATCCACGGGATAGCCGGGACCGCCCTCTATCATTCTTCATGCATCGTTGGGCGGGGCCTCAGATTCAGCCACGCTGCTTTTATGCTTAGATGGGGCGCCGGTAATATCAAATGCAGGATCTTCCTGGCACGCTACTCCTCTAAGCTCATCAATCTGCTTCTGTTGCTCGTTAATCCTGGCAAGCAACTGGTTGAACTTGTCATTCTCCTCATCCTGCTGCCGCTTCTTTGC